>NC_140987.1:442015051-442325051 GCF_052327205.1 Somniosus microcephalus | reverse complement strand
ATAATGATACTAAATACTGTCGGCTTAACCTGCTGTCCAATCCCCACACGTACAATATGAAAAGGCCTGTTTGCAACAGGCAACACAAAAATAGTTGACAAAGTGATCAGCGATCAGCCGTTACCATTGCATCGGTGTCGATTTACTGGATCTGCTCCGGGCCCCTGACTGGCTCAGGGCACCGTACATCTTGCACATGTTGCCCGGTTCTAATACCGCCCTTGGGTCTGTGTCTAGCCAGCACCACCATCATCCTCTTGTACAAAATGCAATTGATGTTACTCGAAAACTCTTGGCACCTGGTCAAAAAGGAAAACTTAACAACATTTCTTTAACTGATGTGATTAGTGACGTGAACATAATTCTCCATGACTAATATAGGTCTTGGGGAAATTCCAGCAATGCATCCCAGTACTTTAATGGGGCTGTGTTAGGAAATAATGTCATGAGCTGCCATGCTTCCTGTCTATGAACCTTACATCTGCTGTTTAATGCGTCACACTGATCATTCTGATGGTGGCCGCTGAAGATGAGCATCAGATGCACATTACCCGAGGCACAGTGTGACGTAAGAAAACTACTAGGCACTTGGTCTGAGTATTAAACAAGGCTTTAATCAACTGTTTTTCAACATGGAGATCTAGTTGTGTCCTTCACTAGTTCCTGTTAAAGAATGGCCTGAGCAAGCTGGGCCCATGCCCGAGTATTTATACTCTCCCTGGACAGCGCCACCAGCAGGCCACCCAGTATTACTTCATAAGTCATTTCCACATGAATGACAAGATTCATGTCACAGTGTACCTGACGTTAAATCAAAATTGTCATTATAGATAGCAAAGGGTCCCTTTGAATAACATGTTTATTTCCTAGCAGTCTCAAGTGCAATGTGTTATGGTTAACTCCGGTTTCATCCCCAGTTTTAACTATTTGTTGACCAGATAATATTAGTTGGGCTCCTGTAGTTCCTGGTATCCATGTTTCAGATGGTCTGGTCACAGTAAACATGGAAGTCACAGAGCACTTATTAGTTTCTGGTTTGATCAATTGCTGTCGATTGGAAGGGGGATCTGCAGGTTTCAAAAATGCACTCTAAAATGATGCAACGACAATAACTTGCATTTGTATAGCATCGTGAAATGTCCCAGGGCGCCTCAAAGGAGTGTTATCAGACAAAAGCCACCTAAAGAGGTATCAGGACAGGTGACCAAAAGCTTGGCCAAAGAGGTAGGTTTTAAGGAGCGACGAATTAGGAGAGAGAGAGGTAGAGAGGCGGAGAGGTTTAGGATGGGAATTCCAGAGCTTAGGACATAGGCAGCTGAAGGCACGGCCGCCAGTGGTGGGGCGATGAAAATCGGGGATGTGCAAGGGGCCAGAATTGGAGGAGCGCAGAGATCTCGAAGGGTTGTAGGGCTGGAGGAGGTTACAGAGATAGGGAGGGGTGAGGCCGTGGAGGGATTTGAAAACAAGGATGAGATTTGTAAATGAAATACAATGTACTGCTTTCAGAAGGGAATCATGTGACTGAATAACTAGTAAAGAGGCTGAGAAATTGGACTTGGGGAGAAGGAGAACTGTGAACAGTTTCTGGAGCCCCCCAGATACAGTTTGCACAATGACATTTTAGCCTTTTGTCTAACTTCAGATCCAGCAGACATTTATCTGAGGATAGCAGGGGTGTCGCTGAGTGTACAGTGGAAGAAAGCATTAAAACGGTGCCCTAAGATATTCATAAATAATTGTAATTTCATGTTATTTAAAATGCTGCGATGCCAAATTGGTTTTGGCCAGCTAGGCACCATTGAGTTGATAATGAGCTTGAAAAAAAAAAGCAATGGACTGGTGTAGCCAGTCGAACAGTGAGTCGCTTTTAAAATCAGCAGACTTGACACACGACAGCCTTACTCTTTGCTCTTTATTGCTGCCACATGCCTGTGCTTTGGTCGATTCCAGATACGAGCACTGCAGCTGAGATTGCCATCTGCTGCTGTGCACATTGCGTAGCTAAGGCAAAGTTAACCAATGCATCTTCCTTCAATTTATTTCTGTTGATTGCTAAAATGGAATGAATGAACTTGCATTTACAGAGCGCCTTTCATGTCCTCAGGGCATCCCAAAAAGCACTTCGCAGCCAATGAAGTCCTTTTGAATTGTAGCCACAAGGGGGGAGAAAAAATATTTACATCTGGACAAAAATGACTGGAGTAGTTCTGTTTCATGGGATTTTTTTTTGGAGGCAAATTATTCTAATATTAATCAGAAATTTTAAAACTAATCTGAGCAGATCAATTTATTTCAGCTGTTTGATAATGTTTTTACAACAACAACTTGTCTTTTCCCACTGCAGTGAAACTTTCAGCACATGCTAGGAAATGAAGAATCATTGCAAGCCTAAGCCTAGAGACCAATGATCAGCATAAAGTACCAGCGTGTGTTAAATCCCATCGAAATCGAAGCCGTCTTGTTTGGTTCCCAGCGGGATGGCCCACCATAACTGTCTTGGGGCAACTGCTCAGTATTATCTCCACACACACCCCCGCCCACCCCACCACTTATAAAGTGTTCTAAGATTTTTTTTACATGAAAAGAGCGATGTTGTTATTCTGTCTAATTTGGGCCAGTTTAAGTTTGAATGCCACAACAGTAAACAGAGCCAAATAAATACATTTAAAACAATTTAATATTTCAATTTTATACATCAAAATGACTCTGAAAAGGAAGATTTGAGAGACATATTGTAGAGCAATTTCAACATCAACTTGCATTTATATAAGAACATAAGAAATAGGAGCAGGAGTCGGCCATTTGGCCCTTGGAGCCTGCTCCACCATTCAATAAGATCATGGCTGATCTTCTACTTTATCTCCACTTTCCTGCACTATCCCCATATCCCTTGATTCCCTTAATATTCAAAAATCTATCGATCTCTGTCTTGAATATACTCGACGACTGAGCCTCCACAACCCTCTGGGGTAGAGAATTCCAAAGATTCACCACCCTCTGAGTGAAGAAATTTCTCCTCATCTCAGTCCTTAAATGGCCGACCCCTTATTCTGAGACTGTGACCTCTGGTTCTAGATTCCCCAGCCAGGGGAAACATCCACCCTGCATCTACCCTGTCAAGGCCTGTAAGAATTTTGTATGTTTCAATATAGTGCCTTTAACGTAGTAAAACGTCCCAAGGTGTTTCACGGGAACATTATTAAACAAAATTTGACAATGAGCCACATAAGGAGACACTAGGACAGGAAGAGGTGGGTTTTATGGAGCGTCTTACAGAAGAAGAGAGAGGTAGAGAGGCGGTGAGGTTTCGGGAGGGAATTCCAGAGCTTAGGGCCTGGGCAGCTGAAGGCACGGCTGCCAGTGGTGGGGGCGAGTGAAATCGGAGATGCTCAAGACGCCTTTCATCAGGGTTGAAGGCCAGGTAATTAAATTTCATTAGTAGTGCCCGCAGGTAGTGAGAACCCAAACTAAAGCCCCAGTAGTAGGGTTTCAAGTGTTTTGACAATAACAAGTACTGTATATTGAATTTTTCACCAATTACATTTTGGTGGCTACAAGAGAATACAAAGTCCGTGTTTTGTTTTATTTGCTCCATTTTCTCCCCCGAATCTCATTGTATCCACACGATCCTCGATGGTCAGATCTGGGAAGGGGCCATGATCCAGGCTGAGACATCTCCATGTGAATGGATCCTGAATCCCCACTCCAGGGACTTGAGCATAAAATCTAGGCTGACACTCCAGTGCAGTGCTGAGGGAGCGCTGCACTGTCGGAGGCGCCGTCTTTGTTAAACCTAACAGACCCCGTCTGCCCTCTCAGGTGGACATAAAAGATCCCACGGCACTTTTTCAAAGAAGAGCACAGGGAGTTCTGGCCAATAATTATCTCTCAACCAACACCAAAACAAACCCCCAAATTATCTGGTCATTACCACATTGCTGTTTGTTAGATCTTGCTGTGCACAAATTGGCTGCTGCATTTCCTACTTCACTACAGTGACTTCACTTCAAAAGTACTTAATTGGCTGTAAAGTGCTTTGGGACGTCCTGAGGTTGTGAAAGGCGCTGTAGAAATGCGCAAGTCTTTCATTTTACCAGGTGCTTTGCGTGTGCGATGTGGGAAGAAGCGAGTGTACATATGTCACCCATTCTCTAGCATTCAGATTGTTTTAGCTATGACTTGATCAAGGCCATTTAATATTCAGTGCAAAAGATAATTACAGGCTAAAAAGAACAAAGTTGCCCTTAAATGTAATGTATATCATTAAACTGCTCATAACAAAGGAATTCAGTGCACTTTGAGATATTGGCTTTCACACAATAACAGATGTACAAAATGCTACTCCACCAGTCAACTTCAAAATCAACAGGGAAACAGTGCTTCTGGTAAAGATGTCCTTATTTTGTATAGTTCAGCTCATCAGGAACACACTGCACAGTTATCATGGGATATCTATTCTTGATTGGGGAGTGGGGGGGGGAGGAAGTATTTTTTGTGCAAGAGCAATAGGGAGGAAAAATAGATTGTTGCCAGTGACGAACAAAAGGAAGTTAAACTTAGCAGCGGTGAGTAGCAGCAGGAAAGCAATTGATTTCTGTAACTTCCATCACAGTCGCACCAATACAGCAGATGTGGGCAAGAGCTTGAGGATAGTGGAATGAGAGAAAAAGCAGGGACCCCCTGAGTTTTGTTTTCCATTGAAAACAATAGGGGGTGTATACCAGTTTGTAGTGCAGTGTATCAGGCAACTCAATCTACTACCTACTGTATATTTTAATAAATTCATTTTTTTCTCCTTGGAATTCAATTTGACATCGCTCCACGTTTAGCAAGAAACACAGAAAGCAATTGTGGAAACATCACTTCTGTCTTTTGGAGCGGCAGACTCACAGAATGTTGAGCCAGAGGAGATTGATCAGAATAGTACCAGGGATACCAGGGGCTTCAGTTATCTGGAGAGCCCAGAGAAGCTGGGATTGTTCTCCTTAAAGCAGAGAAGGTTAAGGGGAGATTTAATGGAAGTGTTCAAAATGATGAGGGGTTTTGATAGAGTAAATAGGGAGAAAATGTTTCCAATGGCCGGGGGGGTCAGTAGCCAGAGGACACAGATTGAAGGTACAGTAAACTCTTTCGTATCCGGCTCCTACGGGACCGGGATGGTGCCGGTTGATGAAAAATTCTGGATAACAGAGAGGTAGGCAATTTTTAACACAAAAAAAAATAAAAACCAGTAAGTAATTCAGCCACCGCGGGAAACTCGGACTCGGAAAAACGAGTGCTGGATGGATTCGGCAAGATTACCGGTTATCATTTTGCCGGTTATTAAAGAATTCCAGATGATTAAGTGCCATTTAAACAAGAGTTTACTGTAATTGGCAAAAAAAAAGCCTGGGGCAGATGAGGAGAAATCTGTTCACTCAGCGAGTTGTTATGATCTGGAATGCACCGTCTGAAAGGGCGGTGAAAGCAGATTCAATAATAACTTTCAAAAGGGAATTGGATAAATACTTGAAAAGGAATAATTTGCAAGGCTAAGGGGAAGAGCAGGGGAGTGGGACTAATTGGATCGCTCTTTCAAAGAGCCCGCACAGGCATGATGGGCTAAATGGCCTCCTTTTTTGCCGTATAATTCTGTAAGTGTTTTACTCTTTGTATGAAACCAGAAGGTGATGGACATGAACTGTTGGTCCATCTTCATCTGTAAAGAGAAAAGACAAGGAGGGGTAATTGTTACTTTGGCTGATAGAGTAAAATGGGCGCTATATCAGAGTAGCCGCCGATTTTACACCTCTCCCGATTCTCATTTCCATTGATTAAAAGGAAATAAAAATGAGGAGAGGTGTTCAACGGGTCGCCCAGCCAATATCATGAATTTCAAATAAAAACAGAAAATGCTGGAAATACTCAGCAGGTCAGGCAGCATCTGTGGAGAGAGAAATGGAGTTAACGTTTCAGGTCGATGACCCTTCATCTAAACTGGCGAGGTCTGCTTCCCGTAATGGCGGAGGTGCCGTCTTTCGGATGAGACATTAAACCGAGGTGGACGTAAAAATCCCACAGCACTATTTTGAAAAAGAGCAGGTGAGTTCTCCCAGGTATCCTGGCCAACATTTATCCCTCAACCAACACCTAAAACAGATGATCTGGTCATTTATCACATTGCTGGTTGTGGGGCCTTGCTCTGCATAGATTGGCTGCTGTGCTTCCTACAGTACACCAGTGACTATGGCCACGAATTTGCCGGCGTTCAGAGGGCGGGTTTGGAGGTGGGTCCACTGTCAAAATAGCAAAGATTGACAGCGGGTAGGAAACCCGCTGTCAACCCGTCTCCACACGAGCCTCCCAGGTGTCAGGTCTGTCAGCGCAGAACTGTCCCGACACCAAGCGGCAGGGCATACAATTCAGCTTGTTAAATGGCTTGTTAAGAGCCAATTTAATTCTATTCTGAAGCTTCCTTCCAATTTTACCTTCTCCCCCACGGGATACCCGTTGTTCGGGGAACACGCCAGCTCAACCTGGCGTGTTGTGAGTCAGCTCTGATCTTTGTGAAAAGCTGACCGCTGCAGAAGTGGTGTCAAGGATGCCATGTTGCAGATGGTGAGTTTCAGAGCACAGAAAATGTTGGTTACTGCATTTTTAATACCTATGGAGATTTCTTTAGCTCTCTCACCATTGACAGACCGCTTCTATCATCTCACCTGCAGCTGCCATCTATTGCAGCAACATCGGTCCCCTTGAAAAAATCAGAGCTTGGTCCTCCGAATCCTTCCACGATCAGCCCCAACACCAACATCACCAGGCACACCAACATCACCAACATCACCAACCTTCTCCGCCATCACCTGATGCTGCACAGGACACAGGCCATCAACCCCTGACAACATTGCTGCCCGGGAGGCCAGAGATGGCATCACCATGGCCAGATTTACTTCACTTGACGCTGTACACCCTGACTGCCACATGATGCGCCAGGTTGACACCATCCCACACCAGCACCGTGAAGCATCCCTTTAATGTCCAAGCCATTCCATGCACACTCATCACTGTAGTGGGGGCGGGGGGGGTGTGCGGTGGTTGAAGTTATGTCTGAACATTCACTGGAACTCAGTAAGACACTTCTCAAGGTACACTCAGAGCTGTCCAATAAGGGGCAGTTTTGAAAAAATAGATTTCTCTGTATGACAACATATTACCAGAAACTTCACATGGACATTGGCTAAACCTCTCAAGTGTCTACCCTTGTGTGTTCTTAGTTGGTATGCTTGCAGTAGGATGAGGGTGAGTGTGAGGGGTGGCTAGTGAGATGGGGAACTGATAAAATAGATAGAGAGGGATGGGCGGATGTACAAGGTAAGTTGGTATGAGTAAGGATGTGCAGGAGAAGGGTAGGGAAGGCAGAGTGATGGGGATGTGTTGAGTTGCACAGCAGGGTGAGCTTGAGTGTGGCTTTGCAGTAACATTTCATGATCCACTGAGATCATTGAAAGGTTGATGCCACTGCAGCCAGGAACCCCTGACAACATCCCAGCTTTTGCCCTCCTGTGCAATGTGCAACCAGGCTGTGTTGGTGTCCTGGGAAGGTCTCTTCTGCATTTGGTAGGGAAGAGAACCTCCCTGCCTGCTGTGACTCCCTCTATAAGCATATGGAGGGAGTCATTGGAGAGCCTGGGTGCAAGCGTCCACCTTTGTGCAGTGCTTGTCAGTGTTTGCAGCACCTCAATGCTGTCAAACACTGACAGAACAACTGTCAAACTCCATGGGGATGTGGTCCCTTTAAGGAAACCGGCTGATGACACATCATCAAATGATGTCATCTGACCCGCTTCCTGTTAATTGGCTGGGAAGCCTGCAGGGCGAGCTTAACAAGGCCAATCAAGGGAAAATCCCATTTACAGTGCAGCTGCAGCCAGGTTTGTGACTGGAACCCGGAAACCAGCTCTCCCGCCACCATCCCGCCTCTGCTGGGAAATTCCCGGCCTACGTGTCCAAAGTACTTTATTGGCTGCAAAGCACTTTGGGACATCCTGAGGCCATGAAAGAACATAAGAGCAAAAGAAATAGGAGCTGGAGTAGGGCATTTGGTCCGTCAAGCCTGCTCCGCCATATAAGGCGCTATATAAATGCATGTTCTATCTTTGTCTCTTGCCCAATTCCTTTGTATTCAAATCCCTTATCAAGTTACCTTTTTCAACAAAATTGAAAAAAAAAATCAGTAGCAAAATCATGGTGAATGAAGTGTGCAGCCCAGCTATATAGACTGGGCCAATTAATTCAACATGCTTTTGGTTACATAAGATGTCTTTGGTATCCATTACATAGTCACAGAATCACAGAAACCCCACAGTGCAGATAGAGGCCATTTCGGCCCATCGAGTCTGCACCGACACATATCCCACCCGATCCCCGTAACCCCACGTATTTAATCCCCCTAACACTAAGGGTCAATTTATCATAGCCAATCGACCTAACCCGCACATCTTTGGACTGTGGGAGGAAACCGGAGCACCCGGAGGAAACCCACGCAAACACGGGGAGAATGTGCAAACTCCACACAGACAGTCGCCCGAGGCCGGATTCGAACCCGGGTCCCTGGCGCTGTGAGGCAACAGTGCTAACCACTATGCCACCGTGCTGCCCTGTATTGGGGGGAGGCACATAGTGACAACCTATTAAAAAATGTACATGTTTAAAAGAATTATTGTATTGACATTTCAATGTAATGAAATTAAGGATGTTGTATTCAATTTCTTGAATGTTATATTGTGTGAAAGTGAGATTATTTTTCGACTATAAATTTGTTTTCATGAGTTATTTCATCCTTTTCAAATATAATTTTAAATTTATAGTCATCAAATGATAAAAAATAAAAACACTTCAATCCTATTCCTCCCCCCAATACATGGCTGTGCTTTCATTACAAGTGTCACAACGATAAAGCTAACTTACATGAGGTTTCACTATTATAAGCTGTTGTGAGAATCCAGGCACATATCAGAACTACTTCTTTGTCATAATCAATACTGTGATGTGGAGTGCAGATATCCTGGGACATATGTCAAAACCTAAGCATTCTGTAATGTGTCAGAATCTTAGAGATACCGGGGTAGAAATTATGATTGATACTGAAACTAAGAATTCCATTCAAATCATGGATTGACAGTTTTTATGTATTGGTATTAATGATTAACTAGAATTTGTTTTTAGATGTCGCTGTGTCAAAATTATTTGCCTTAATAATGATGGAGGCTCAGTAAAAACGATCATATTCATCAAAGAGTTCATCTACATTGTTCTGAGAGTCAGCTTTCATCTGTAACAACAATGACTCATATTTACATAGAGCCTTTAAAATAGCCAATCTCCCAAGGTGCTTCAAATAGGGAAAGAAAAGGGGGGACAGAAATGGACACCAGCCAATAGTTGGAGCAGAATTAGACACCTGACCGACAGTATGGCCGAAGAGATGCTGCAGAGGTTTTTGAGGTAAAGAGAGAAGCATCGAAATAGAGAACTTTAAGGAGATGGTACCGGAGTGTGGTGCCAAGGTAGCGAAGGCTGTGTCACCAATGGCGGAATGGAGGGATGGAAGACACAGTAGGTCAGAGGTCGGACTAGCAGAGGGGAGAGCTGGGACACAGGGCGAAAGGTAAGGGTGGGGTCAGGTCATGGTCGGATTTTTAAATGAGAACAAAGCCGTTGGAGTCAATGCTTTGGTAGACAAGGAGCCAAAGATGTTGGTCAACACAGGGCTAATAGCTGAGTGGGACTGAGTGTGAATAGGATGGGGTGGGGGGGGGCAGTGGAGCTGTAAACAAGTGAAGGGTAGAGTTTGGGAGATCAGCAAAGAGAGTGCTGGAGAAGTTGAGCCTGGAGGTGGCAAAGGCATGGATGAGGGTTTCAGAAGCAGTGTAGATGAGGTAAGAGTAGAGCAGACAACATTGCGCAGGTGAAAGAAGGCAGTCAGGTTCGAAGCTCGGCTCAGGGTCAAGCACGATGCACACCATTGGGTTCAGCCCGGAAAGGAGTGGAGTCAGGGGCTAGGGTGTAGAGTTACTAGTTGGAGCTAAACAAGATAACTGTGGTCATGGAGAAAGTTGGAGAAGGTTCTGGCTCATCCATGACAATATCAGACAAAGACGGAAGGACAGAGCTATGCAAGAACCTGTGGAACAACAATAACTTTTATATTTTTATAGCACCTTCAACGTAATAAAACATCCCAAAAGCTTGATCGAAGATGTAGTGTATGTACCTTTAAGAGGAACTATGTTTTTGAAGCCACTGTATACTGTAGTACCAGTAGTGACCACTCGGGTATATAAGCCTGTGTAGCGTCTTGTGTTGTTAGTTCACCTCCAGACTTTGTTCAGTAAACACTTGTTAAATCAACTCCTGCATTCCGTGTCTCCATTAACACACGGATCTAACAGTGGCGACGAGTTAGAAACGAACTTACCTGCAATTCGGCAGCACCTCAAGGGGATCGATTCCTCAGACGAAGGTCGAAGCCAGAAGCAACACAAAAAAAATAACTCGAAGAAACTCGAAAACGACGGCCAGGCTTGGTCTCCAGTCTGTGGTTTCCCCAGCTAAACGGGCTGGTGGCAGGTAGTGCACTGATCCTTCCTGGGCTGCGGCGGGCTAGAGCTCGATCGGGTGGCTCTGCAACGGGGCTGGGCAGCGAGTCGGGAAGCAGAAGCAAACAGAGAGAGAGGGTGGAGCACTCAGGGCGCGGCCGGTGCTGCGAAGCAGGTCGGCGTTCGGACCGAGCAGAGGGAGGGGAAAGTCCCAGAGGGTCCGCTCCACAACGGGAACGGTTCTCCAAGTAATGGAGAAACTATTGAAGCGCTATAAAAAAAAAAGTCGCAGAGGGTCCGCTCCACGACGGGAACGGTTCTTCAATTACGGAGAGAATATTGAAGCGATATATAAAAAAAAATAGAAGTACCACGAAAAGCTGCAGGTCGCAACGGGTACCGCGGAGAACAGCGTTGGCAGCAGCGGCAGCGGCGGGAAAGCGCGGGAGGCGCCATCTTAACTCGGCGGGGAAGAAAGAAAAGCGCGGGAAGCGCCATTTTAGATTTTCAAGATGCCGAAGACTGGCAATATTACTGCTTTCGATAGTGATATAGAAGATTGGACCACATATGTGGAAAGAGTGGAGGTATATTGCAAGGCGAATGAAGTAGCGGATGATAAAAAGGCATCGGTACTTCTAAATCTGATGGGCGCAAGGACATACGGGCTGTTACGAAACTTGATCACTCCAGCCAAACCGATGGACAAGAATTTTAATGAGATTGTTGATACTTTACAGGAGCACTTAAACCCAACACCGCTGCTGATAGCGGAACGATTCAAATTCTTCAGGAGGAATCAGCACAAGAATGAAAGTAACGCTGATTACCTCACCGAATTATGAAAGCTGTCAAAGCACTGCCAATTCGGGGCAGGACTGGCAGATTCTCTACGAGACAAATTCGTCTGCAGTCTCCTAAGCGAAGGAACACAGAAAAGACTACTTTCTGAGAAAGATTTGACACTGGACAAGGCTTTCAGTGTGGCTGTATCATATGAAGCAGCAGCAAGAGGAGCTGCAGAGATACAGCAAAAGCCACAGGACTTCGGCACCCATGAAATGACACGGGGTTTCGAGAGATGTTATCGCTGCGGCAGATCCACCCATGACTAGAATGACTGCTGGTTCAAGGACAAAGCATGCAGGCAATGCGGAAAGATGGGACACATTGCACGTGTATGCAGATCTGGAAAGAAATCCGCTGACAGTAAAAAGGTCAATAAGGAAAAGTACAGAAAGGTACAAATGATGACGGACAGTAGCTCCGAAGACCAGAAGAGCGATAGCGACTCCGGAAACAAGAGACTAAGCTGTCTCAAATTACATAATGTAATTGCCAAAGAAGATTACCAGACCATTTGGGTTACCCTCACGATAGCGGGGTCCCCATTCAAAATGGAGCTAGATACAGGATCAGCTCTGACCGTCATGAGTCGACGAGATTACGAGCGGCTATTTCCGCATATACCTTTGAAAGACACATCCATTGTCTTGAAGACATATACGGGGCAGAAAGTATACCCCAGAGGGAAAATAAGGGTGCCTGTTGTATACAATGGCAAGGAAATACAGAAGTTGTATTTATACATTCTGCAAGATGGTGGTCCACCGTTGTTGGGACGTGAATGGATCAGAAAGATATGTTTAGACCGGCATTCCATTCAGGCACTGACGGTGACCAGTAAGAAAAAAAACGATGATGACGTCATACCTGGACGATTAAAAGAAATCTTGGCTAACGCCAAAGAAGTGTTTCAACAGGAACTCGGAACCCTGAAAGGCGCCACCGCCTCAATAAAAGTGGAAGATGCGGCAATTCCCAAGTTTTTTAAGGCAAGGCCGGTGCCATACGCAATTCGTCCAGCCGTCGAGGCAGAGCTGGAGAATTTGGAAAAAGCAGGCGTGTTATCCAAGGTAGATTGGAGCGAGTGGGCAACACCCATCGTCCCGGTCATGAAGAAAACGTTGAATAATGATAAATCTGAAGAACAGAGAAAAGTTCGCATCTGTGGGGACTTCAAGGTGACTGTAAACCCGGTTCTTCACACGGTACAGAAGATATTTTTGCCTCACTATCCGGAGGGAAACGTTTCACCAAAATTGACTTAGCACAGGCATATCTACAGATGGAGGTTGAGGAGGCCTCTAAAAAGTATCTCACGATAAACACACACAAAGGCCTGTACCAGTACAATTGACTGGTTTTCGGAGTGGCATCAGCTCCGGCTATCTGGCAAAGAGCTATGGAGCAAGTCCTGCAAGGGATTCCGGGGACTCAATGCTACCTAGACGACATCCTTGTAACAGGAGAAAATGACAACGAGCACCTTGCCAACTTGGAGCAGGTGCTCACAAGGCTGAGAGAACGGGGCCTACGAGCAAATCGCCCCAAGTGCGAATTTTTCCAGAAACAAATATCATATTGTGGCCATGTCATTAACGAAGAAGGGTTGCATAAGTCACCTGAAAAAATTGAAGCGGTCGTAAAGGCCCCAGCGCCTGAAAATGTCTCACAATTAAGGTCGTTCCTGGGATTAGTAAATTACTATCATAAATTTTCACCAAACTTGTCGACGGTTCTGCACCCGCTTAACGCACTGCTATAAACGGGAGTAGTTTGGAAATGGAGCGAAGACTGCAAACGTGCCTTCCATAAATGCAAAGGCTTGATCACGTCCAGGGAAGTGTTGGCTCATTACAACCCATCACTGCCAATCAGACTGGCGTGCGATGCATCCCCTTATGGCGTGGGAGCCGTATTATCGCATAGATTCCCTGATGGCTCGGAGCGGCCGATAGCTTTTGCGTCACGCTCATTGAACTCAGCTGAGCGTAACTATGCCCAGATCGACAGGGAGGCACTCAGCCTGGTGTGGGGGGTGAAGAAATTCAACCATTACCTACACGGACAAAAATTTACCTTGTTGACTGACCATCAACCCCTCGTCTCCATATTCAACCCTAAAAAGGGCGTTCCCATCATGACAGCGCAAAGGCTACAGAGGTGGTCCCTTTTCCTAGGGGCACACCAATATGACATAGAGTACAAAGGAACAAAACAGCATGGGAATGCTGATGGGTTATCGCACCTACCGTTGCCAACGGTGGAAGAGGCGCCTACAGTGGACCCAGTGGAGATATTCCACTCGATCATAGTGGAATGTCTACTGGTGACAAATTCTACCATTGAAAAGGAAACGCGAAATGACCCGACTCTCTCACGAGTCTACGATGTAACGGTGAAGGGATGGCCAGCACATGGCGAACCACTGTTGCCAGCATTCTCGCAAAGAAGAGAACAGCTGTCAGTGTGCCGAGGAACCTTGATGTGTGGATCCAGAGTGGTGATTCCACCCAAACTCAAGGATAGAGTGCTAAAGGAGCTTCACGAGGGGCATCTGGGTGGAGTGAAAATGAAGAACTTCGCCAGAGCGTTTGTGTGGTGGCCAGGTATCGATGGAGACATCGAAGAAATGACCAAGAGCTGTCTAGGATGCCAGAAGGTCCAAAACGCCCCACCACAAGCCCCTCTACATCCATGGGAGTGGCCCTCATCTCCATGGCAAAGGGTACATATCAACTTTGCTGGTCCATTTATGGACTCAATGGCCTAGAAATTCAGTGCCCTTAGCGCCGATTTTGCGGCGCTAGAGGGCCTAGCGCTGCAATTGGCGCTGCCGCCTAAATTGCCTGGGGCCCTTCCGCCGCGGTAGACCGGTAGCGCTGCGCCGGCACCGATGACGTCATCGGTGTGCGCAGCGTCCCGGTTGCCGTGCCGACGGGCCCCAGCGCCGAAATTCAGTTGCGGCCGCCTCGCCCGTGGCAGCCGCAACTAAGACTCTGGCAACAGAGTCCAACATGTTTTTGCGCCGGCGCATTAAAGGCCCCGCGGCGGCCGGCCGCTTTCCCGCCGGCCGCCTGGCCGCAGCTCCCTCCCCGGACTTCCCCCCGCCCCCCCCCCGGAACAGAAGCAAGCCCGGCACTTGTCCGAGGTGCCGGGCTCATTTTTAAAAAGATTTTCGCGGGCCGCGGCCGGGTGCAGGCAGCTCCTCCTTAAGGGAAGGAGGAGGCCTGCACTTCCCGAACCTGCCGCACCGCAGCGGGCGCCGCAGCGCCGGAATAGCACCGAAATTCAGCGCGTTGCGCCAGTTTTCAGGCGCAAACAGCTCTCAGCAGCGCCGGCAGCCGTTTGGGCGCAGAACTATTGAATTTTGGGCCCGACCAGCGCGACTTAGCTCCGGCACTAACTTCCGGCGCTAAAGCCCTGGCTGCGCCAGAACTCAATTTCTAGGCCATTGTTCTTAATCACGGCGGATGCATACTCCAAGTGGCCGGAGGTAATAAAGATGTCCTCCACCACCACGGAAAAAAACCATCACAGTATTAAGGACCATATTCGCCAGGAATGGGCTGCCTGAACAGATCTGTTCTGATAATGGACCGCAATTTGTATCCGAAGAATTCAGGAAGTTCTTAAAAAACAATGGGGTTAAGCACTACACGTCCGCCCCATACCATCCCGCCACCAATGGATTGGCTGATAGGTTTGTCCAGACCTTCAAGAAGGCCATAAAGGCCATGGGTAATGAAGACATAAATCTACAACATAAGGTAGATAACTTCTTGTTTGCGTACAGGAATGCAACACATGTGGTTACAAACCAAACCCCCGCCATGATGTTTTTCAATGGAAGACTAAGATGCCGGCTGGATTTGGTCAAGCCCAACGTCAGAAGGGACGTAGAGAACTGGCAATTTCAAAGCATGAATGAAAGGCCAACTAGAACCTTCCAGATAGGCCAACCAGTTTTGGCCCGGGACTACCGTACCGAGAAATGGCAGCCTGGAACTATTTGCACACGACTAGGACCACTGATGTACACAGTGGACATTGGAGAAAGCATAATAAGGCGCCATGCTGACCAGATCATAGAGTCATCCGAAAAAGGACAACCTACACCACAACTCTATACGCCTAGTGATGAAGCAGAGATACCCATAGTATCTACCTCCGATCCGGTGATACTGGAACCACATGAACCCGACACTGGCATTGAAGCCGAATCGACCTTGCCAAAAGAACCTACTACACCACCGAGGCGTTATCCGGACCGAGTCAGGAAGCCTCCAGAGAGACTGAATTTGTAATTGATTAACTTCAGCAAATGTGTATATTATTGTTCTTGTAAAAATGTTATTTAATGATTACTTAAAATGTTATGTACTATTTATCTAAAAGGGGAGGAATTGTAGTGTATGTACCTTTAAGAGGAACTATGTTTTTGAAGCCCCTGTATACTGTAGTACCAGTAGTGACCACTCGGGTATATAAGCCTGTGTAACGTCTTGTGTTGTTAGTTCACCTCCAGACTTTGTTCAGTCAACACTTATTAAATCAACTCCTGCATTCCGTGTCTCCATTAACACATGGATCTAACAGAAGAGGTAGGTTTTAAGGAGCATCTTAAAAGGAGGAAAGAGAGGTGGAGAGATTTCGGGAGGGAGTTCCAGAGCTTAGGACCTCGGCAGCTGAAGGCACGGCCACCAATGGTGGAGTGTTTAAAATCAGGGATGTTCAAAAGGTGAGTGGGACTTATTGCGAGTTAGCACATGGGCGGCAGAGTTTTGGATGAACTCAAGTTTATGGAGGGTAGGACTAGGGAGGCCGGCCAGAAGTGCATTGGAATAGTTAAGTCTAGAGGTGATAAGGACATGAACGAGGGCTTCTGCAGCAGATTAGTTGAGGTAAGGGCAGAGATAGTGATATTACGAAGGTGGAAATGGGCAGTCTTCGTGATAGAATGGATATGAGGTAGGAAGCTCAATATGAAGAACATTAAACCAGTTACCTAATGAAAGAAAACAGACAGACACATACAAATTCTGAAAATGACTTTTCGTCAGGATATGGGGGAAGCTTCAAGATAGGGAACAAGTCTTGGAAAATTCATTCTCATCATTTTTCACGTTGACAAACTTCTTTGCTTGACATCTATGGGAAATGATAGATGGTTGGAGTTCTGAAGCTGGGCACCACAGGATATGTATGTTGCTGTCCTCTCTTCTGAACCATAAGCTAATATAAAAAGGCAGCTATAAAATAGCTTCTAAGGCACACTCAAGTTATGTTGCTTTTCTTGGATGTGGAGTGCAGTCATTTTCTGGAGTAAGAAAAATAAACAAGAGGTGTTTAAAACATTATTTTTAATTCACTCTCAGGGTGTGACACCGCTAGTAAGGCTGGCATTTACTGCCCATCTCCAGCACAAATGAGTGGCTTGCGTGGCCACTTCAGAAGGCAGTTAAGAGCCAATCACACTAGTGTGGGACTGGAGTCACCAGATAATGGTGACCGCTTTCCTTCCCTGAAGCATATTCGTAAACCAATTGGGATTTTACAACAATCCAACAGCTTCCTGGTCATTTTCACTGATAATGCCACGGTTGGATTTGAACTCATTGGGCAGGATTTTCCTTGGGCCGTGGAGGCGGGATTGGAGGCGTGTGGGGGGTTAAAATCTCGAAATCAGGGGGGCACGAACCCATCCCGCCCCCAACCCGCCTCCATGCCAGTTTCAAAGGAGACGGATACCCGACCCGCGCTGGGACCCGCCTCCTCGAGGCGGGAAGGGGATTAGTGCCAATTAACTGCCTGTTAACAGGTAGTTAACAGGCAGTTTTTAGCCTAATCCCTATTTTTATTGCTGAAGTTTGGAATTCCCGACGGCTCCAAACCACGCTAAGTTAGTGAGGCGGGCCGTCGAGATGAAGGACTTGGAGGGTTCGAGATGTCCTAGGTAGTGGAAAAGAGGGAAGTCATATGAAGTCAGAAATAGATGGTAGAAAGGTGAGAAGCAATAAGCAAAGGAGAGAAACACAAAGGGCCAAACTAATTCATAATGAGAGTGTGAAAAAAGCAAGCCTGAAGGCTTTGTATCTTAATGCTAGAAGCATTAGGAACAAGGTGGATGAATTAGTTGTGGAAATAGAGGTAAACAAGTATGATTTGATTGGGATTACAGAAACGTGGCTGCAGGGTGGGCAAGGCTGGGAACTTAACATCCAGGGATATACAATATTTAGGAAGGATCGGCAAAAAGGTAGGGGAGGTGGGGTAGCATTGCTGGTAAAGGAGGGGATTAATGCAATGGAAAGGAAGGATATTAACTCGGATGAAACGGAATCTGTATGGGTAGAAATGAGAAATAGCAAGGGGAGGAAAACGTTAGTGGGTGTGATATATAGGCCTCCAAATAGTAATATGGAGGTGAGGGAAGGCATAAAAAGGGAAATTAGAGAAGCGTGCGATAAGAGCACAGCTGTCATCATGGGTGACTTTAATTTACATATTGATTGGACTACCCAAATTAGTAAAAATTCTGAGGAGGAGGAATTCCTGGAATGTTTTCGGGACGGTTATCTGGACCAATATGTCGAGGAGCCGACTCGAGATCAGGCCATTTTAGACTGGGTATTGTGCAATGAGAAGGGACTTATCAGCAATCTTCTTGTATGAGGCCCCTTGGGTCAGAGCGATCATAATATGATCGAGCTCTCAGTCGAGATGGAGAGTGAGGAAATTGAATCAGAGACTAAGGTCCAGAACTTAAATAAAGGGAATTACGAGGGTATGAGACGGGAATTGGGTAAGATTGATTGGGTGGTGTTTCTGGGGGGATTGACAGTGGATAGACAATGGCAAGCATTCAAAGATAGAATGGAAGAATTCCAGAACATGTTTATACCGGTTTGGCATAAAAATAAACCTAAAAAGGTGACTCAACCGTGGATAACGAGGGAAATTAGGGACAGCATAAAATCAAAAAAAAGGGCATATCAACTGGCAAAAAAAAGCACCAGACCGGAAGATTGGGGGCAGTACAGGATACAGCAAAAGAGGACAAAGGGATTAATCAGGAAGGGGAAAATAGAATACGAAAGTAAACTTGCAGCAAACATAAAGACAGACTGCAAAAGCTTTTATCGGTATATCAGGAGGAAAAGACTGGTAAAATCCCAAGTCGGTCCCTTGCAGTCCGATTCGGGAGAATATATAATGGAGAATAAGGAAATGGCAGACCAATTAAACTCATACTTTGGTTCTGTATTCACAAAGGAGGACACAAATAACCTCCCAGGAATATCGGCAAACATAGGGACTAATGAGAGGGAGGAGCTGACAGAAATTAGTATCTCTAGGGATATGGTGTTGGGTAAGTTGAGGGGACTGAAGGCCGACAAATCCCCGGGGCCTGATAAACTACATCCTAGGGTACTTAAGGAGGTGGCCCTGGAGATAGCAGATGCTCTAAGGATCATCTTCCGGAACTCCATTGACTCGGGAACAGTACCCGTGGATTGGAGGGTAGCTAATGTTACCCCAATATTTAAAAAGGGGGGTAGAGAGAAAGCAGGGAATTATAGACCAGTAAGCCTTACATCGGTTGTGGGCAAAATGCTAGAGTCCATTATTAAGGATAAAATAGCGGAGCACTTGACAAATGGGGAAAGGATCGGACAGAGTCAACATGGATTTACAAAGGGTAAATCGTGTTTGACTAATCTGCTGGAATTTTTTGAGGAGGTAACTGGTAGAATAGATGGGGGAGAGCCAGTGGATGTGGTGTACCTTGACTTCCAGAAAGCCTTCGATAAGGTTCCACACAAAAGATTATCATGCAAAATTAAGGCTCATGGGATTGGGGGCAAAGTATTAACGTGGATAGAGAACTGGCTGGCAGATAGAAAACAGAGAGTTGGAATAAACGGCTCGTTTTCGGAGTGGCAGGCAGTGACCAGCGGGGTGCCGCAAGGATCTGTCCTGGGACCCCAGCTGTTCACAATATATATAAATGATCTGGATCAGGGAATTGGATGCAATATTTCCAAATTCGCTGACGACACTAAACTAGGAGGAGGGGTGGGCTCTGATGAGGATGTCAGGAGGCTACAGTGCGATTTGGACAGGTTGGGGGAATGGGCGGATACGTGGCAGATGCACTATAATGTGGATAAATGCGAGGTTATCCACTTTGGGGGTAAAAACAGGAGGGTAGATTATTATCTAAATGGCAATAGATTGGGAGATGGGGAAGTGCAGAGGGACCTGGGTGTTCTTGTGCACCAGTCACTGAAGGAGAGCATGCAGGTGCAACAGGCGATTAAGAAGGCAAATGGTATGTTGGCCTTCATATCAAGGGGGTTCGAGTATAGGAATAGGGATACCTTACTACAGCTGTACAAGGTGCTGGTGAGACCGCATCTGGAGTATTGTGTACAGTTTTGGTCGCCCCATCTGCGGAAGGATGTTCTTGCCATGGAAAGAGTGCAACGGCGATTCACCAGGCTGATACCTGGAATGGCGGGAATGACCTACGAAGAGAGATTAAATAGTTTGGGCTTGTACTCACTGGAGTTTAGAAGATTGAGAGGGGATCTCATCGAAACATATAAAATTATGGCAGGCCTGGACAGTCTGAATTCAGAGAGAATGTTTCCAATGGCCGGGGAGCACAGAACCAGGGGCCACAGTCTAAAAATAGCGGGCAAATCATTTAAAACAGAGATGAGGAAGAATTTCTTCACTCAAAGAGTGGTGAGCCTGTGGAATTCCCTGCCACAGAGGGCTGTGAAGGCTAATTCAATAAATATTTTCAAGAGAGAATTGGATATATTTCTGAAGGCTAAGGGGATTAAGGGTTACGGAGAAAAGGCGGGGACGGGGTACTGAACTGGTAAGATCAGCTATGATCTCAGACGAAGATCAGCCATGATCTCATTGAATGGTGGAGCAGGCTCGAAGGGCCGAATGGCCTACTCCTGTTCCTATCTCTATGTATCTATGTATGTCCGGTGTTCAGGTGAGTGATGGGTGCATGAGTGCAGAGGTAAGTGTGTTTGGTGTGTGTAAAGTGTTTAAAGAAGTTTTACTTACCTTTACTTACCTTTACAGCCTTCCTTCCTTCAGGTCTCGGGAGTCCCTCATCTCACCGGCACAGAAAGCAGAATGGCCGCCAGCTGTCAAAAGTTGCAGCATTCAGCTTTCTGTTCTGGAGAGATCTCTAGACCAGCCTGAGAGGAAGGAATTAACTTAGTGTACAGATTGTCAGTGTTTGACAGCTTCAAAGAGCTGTCAAACGTTGATATTTCATCTGTCAAAAGCTCTTGACAGATTAAATGTCAACCTGTGACGTCACCTGTTGCCGGGTGGCCCTTAATTGGCCTGCTGAATCTGCTGGGCAGGCTCAACAAGGTCAATCAAGTGAAAATCGCGTGGGTTGGCCACAACTCGATGGAGGCAGGACTACAAGGAAGTTGTAGTCCCGCCTCCTACACGCCTCCAGAATCAAAATCCAGCCCGCTATGTCTTCCTCACCTAAAAGATAAAGATAATTCCAGAAAAACTATCTAATTTCACACCCTGTTACTTATCCTTAACCATTGCTTGATCAGGTGTTTCTGTCAGCCCAACAGCACATGTACTGCATTCTACACAGCAGTTAACCCGCGCTACCAGCGCAATCCTCAATTTTGTTCCAAACTAGAGATTCATCTCCCTGTTTTATAAAGGATTTAATTGACATGGCACTAATTGGTTTCCCTGGGAGACTAGTTCACATATCTATTACTCTGTAGAAAAAAATGCCCTTTAATTTCAAGCCTTGCTCGAGGCTTGTTAATTTTATGCTCATATTCTCTGGTTTTGCGCTCCCAGTCCAAGTCAAATAACCTGCTTTGCATTTGTATGTACATTGTGGATTCCCCCTTTTAATGTGCAAATCAGCTTGTGCGCGTCAACTTTGCAAGTTTGTTTTTCAAATTTCTCATTCTACTGGTGTTCAGTGAGAGATGGCTGTTGTGAAGCCAGGAGGAATTTCTTTGCTGTTTGTGCATTTACTTCATGGCGGCAAGTTCAGCTCATTTCATCGGCTGGAAGAAAGGGTTAACAAGACTGCTGGCCCATTCTGCAGACGGAGAGCCAGCCTTCCTTAAATGGTCCTCTTTTTATTGAACCAAATTAACTGTAACTTAAAAAAACTTTAAATAAAACTTAACAAGTTAAATCAAAATTTGGTTCGCCGGGGTGATGATGCACTCCAGTCACCGCGGCTCCTTAAATAATTGCCTATGTAAAGTCCAACTGCATTTTTTTTGCTATATAACCTTCATTGAATCGTCAGTGTTCGAATATCCTAATACCATTGGATTGCGCTTGAGAGTTTGAAAGATTTATAAACTGTCTGCCCGAGTGATAAAATAATCAAGCCACAGTCGACAGAATGTGAAAGAAAATGTGACTTGATTCAGTTGAACGCTGGTGGCACGTGTTCAATTACTTGAATCCGCAGCAGAGGATGTTCGCGATTGGTGGTGGAAGAGTTTTGCTTCAGTCTTGCTTTTTCACTTGAATAGGGGGTGATAGCTGCCATGCCGACCAACATAAGAAGCTGGCATAACTCACGTATGCAGCTTGCAGAAGTTCAATTTGCATCCGACCGATGTAAGCTGAATCATCCTGCAATGAATGACCGCACATTCGCATGCAGCAAATTCTGGATGGACTATTTGCTGCCGCTCCAGCTCACAGCGGAAAACCTAAATGTGAAAGCCCCAGCCGAGGTATCGAGTGGTCCAGTTCTAACCTTTAGCAAGATGTCTATTAGTCTAATCTGAAATTGCAGGCAGAAGAATTTTCTTCTAGCTGAGACCGCAGGCTGGGACAGAAGCAGGAAGAGCCAAGTATTGTTGCCTGTTTTAAATCTATCTCCGGATCCTACAGCAAGTGCCGCTATCCCTTTAAAAAAAGAACTGAATTAAATACAGGGGGAAAATGCACGTATTTCCCCGCCGATAATGGGAGCCAATTTCACAGAGCCTGTCCGGCAGATTGAGGGTCGCGCTGTTAATTTGCGGGCACTGGGGAGCAAATCACATTTTGGGTTTAGTCCCAGGACGGAGGGGCAAGCAGCACTGCCGAGTCTCGTTGACGCAACCCAACAATGAATGGCGAAACAGTCTGGGGTGAGACATTTGATTGGAGCTGTGCCAGGCTAGAAATTGCATTAATTTTACTGCAGAGCAAAATTAAATCTGCTCCCTCGAGATAGGAAGTCTAGCTCTCAAACAGATTACTTCAACATCCGTACAGCTACAACTGAAGCCACTGTTCAGAAAGCGTTGGTGACCTGCTACATGTAAATAGTCCATATAGAATAAGTCATGCATTGATTATTGCTTTACCATAAACTCGTTTAATCTGTAAAATGTCACTCATGAATATATCACATATAATGACCCCAAATGTGTACAATCCATCCCATCGGCCTACCTCACTTGCTTCTACACAATGTCACTCATAGAAACATAGAAGATAGGAGCAGGAGTAGGCCATTCGGCCCCTCGAGCCTGCTCCGCCATTCGATGAGATCATGGCTGATCATCCAAACTCAGTACCCGGTCCCTGCCTTCTCCCCATATCCCTTGATACCTTTAGCTCTAAGAAATATATCTAACTCCTTCTTAAATATATTTAATGAATTGGCCTCAACCGCCTTCTCTGGTAGAGAATTCCACAGGTTCACCACTCTCTGGGTGAAGAAATTCCTCCTCATTTCTGTCCTAAATGGCTTACCCCTTATCCTTAGACCGTGACCCTTGGTTCTGGACTCCCCCGCCATCGGGAACATCCTTCCTGCATCTAGTCTGTCTAGTCCTGTTAGAATTTTATAAGTTTCAATGAGATCCCCTCTCATTCTTCTAAACTCCAGCGAGTATAAGCCCAATCGACCCAATCTCTCCTCATACGTTATTCCTGCCATCCCAGGTATCAGTCTGGTGAATCTTCGCTGCACTCCCTCCATGGCAAGAACATCCTTCCTCAGATAAGGCGACCAAAACTGCACACAGTACTCAAGGTGTGGTCTCACCAAGGCTCGGTACAACTGCAGCAAGACATCCTTGCTCCTGTACTCGAACCCTCTCGCTATGAAGGCCAACATACCAATTCAAATTACCTGATAGTTCAAATTTGTTAGCACTATTTCTCACTTTGCTATGTTATTTATTTTTCAATAATTAAAATGATTGGATAATTCTAATTTCTTTGACTTTGAATTATGAGGAACGCTTGAATTCTGGAGCTTGCATCTAAACTAATAGCATATAGCTCTTTTAAAAGTTGCCATTAGCTTTTTGAGTTCTTAATTTCTTTTGCATGTTGTAAAATTCACATTTGTTTTCTTTCCCGCAATCCCCAGTGAGACCGGAGTCTCCTGCAGTACACCATGTTCTGAGGTAAACTGGTAAATCCTTGAAACCCAAAACATTTCATTGTAACCTCTGTTTTCGAATGCAGAAAAACTACCGTGTTCATCAAAGGGTCAGTCCACATCCTTCTGACAGCAGGCTTTCATCTGCTTTTAGAGTATTCGCCTATATGCTTTTTAAGTAAATTATTTTAACAGTTATCAGTTTGCTTGACATGTCTGGGACCACCTCTCCACTGTGTTCAACTTTTATTTAGTGTCACAAGGTTTCGAAGTAGTACTTGCCTGGCCACGTCTTCTGCAGAAGGTGATTCTTGTTTCCAGATTGCTGTCTTTGACTCTTGGACTTAGTAGAAGAAATGATGATTATTGGTGATGAGAGAAAGAATGTTTGCGAATGAAACATCTTTTTTTTAATTTGCTCTCCGGATGTGGGAGATGGTGACGAGGCTGCCCCTGAGAAGGTGTTGGTGGGCCTCCACCTTGAGTGAGTCTGGGTGTATAAAGCTCTGCCTCAGGCGCTCGGTTTAGGGAAATCCTGCACAGAAATACAATTCAGACACCAAACTAAAATCACAGAGAGACTTCATTTGCCACATTGATATTACCAATATTATAACAGCCTGAAAGCAACATTGAGCCCAATATATGCACCTGCAGTTCTACAACATTCATGGCATCTCCTGAAACCTTGCTTCTTTCAATTTCCATTTTCAGTCACCCTGCCCTCATCTTTTTTCTCATTGAAACACCTCTTTCTGCTTCTTTCTCTCTCACTTTTGCAAATTTCGACTCCAACTTCTGATCTAGAAGAGTGCTAATGTTTGTTTTGATTTCTCTGCTCTTCACCTTGGGTGCCACGACTCATGTGATTTTGATCTTTGATAAAAAAAAATAACTTCTCAGTCTCATCCCACCAAATTCATCTGCTGCTTGCATCGCTTTCCTAATCTTGATAATTCTGTAGAACTTTGTGCGAACAAAATTGAATCTCTAAGCTCCAGCTTCCCCACTACTCTTGGTGACCTTAATGTATGCCATCAGCATTGGCTCCACGACTCTTCAACTGAATAAGCTGAAAGTAATGCTGAGTCATTTGCTACCCTGAATTGTCTCAATAAACAAGTAAATCACCCTAACCATATCACTGATTCAGTTCATTTTCTAGACCTTACCTCACTTCCAATCCTACCCATTATACAATATCTGCCTCCTCACCAATGCACTCTTCTGGCCATTGCCTCATCTCTGCCTCTTACAGAATATCTTTCACAAATCACACTAGGAAGGCCAATCCTGTCTTGTTTGGTACTATAGAAAGCTAATCTTTAGGGCTCATTTATCTCCTCCAACTTTAATCTCAATAATTATTACACAAAGCCTTCCTCATTGTTGCACGATGTTCAAGAAAGCCTTTCACGGCCTCAGGACATCCCAAAGTGCTTTACAGCCAATGAAAGAAAGAAAGAAAGACTTGCGTTTAGTACTTTTGAAGTGTAGTTACTGTTGTAATGTAGGAAACATGGCAGTCAATTTATGCACAGCAAGCTCCCAACAAATAGCAATGAAATGAATGACCAGGTAATCTGTTTTTAGGTGTTGGTTGAAGGATAAATGTTTGCCAGGACACCAGGAGAACTCCCCTGTTCTGCTTCGAAGCAGTGCTGTGGGATCTTTTACATGGATCTGACAGAACAGACGGGGCCTCGGTTTAGCGTCTCATCTGAAAAACGGCCCCTCCGACAGTGCAACACTCCCTCAGTACTGTATTGAAGTGCCAGCCCAGATTTATGTGCTCAAGTCTCTGGAGTGGATCTTGAACCCACAACCTTCTGACTCCAAGGCGAGAGTGCTACCAATGAGCAAAAGCCTACACCCTCATGATCACTAGCTAGTTTTATCCCTGTTCTGTTCTCTGCTGCCTAGATTCCATCAAGACCCTCTAGTCCTTTCTAGTATCATTCTCAAGATGTGTACTCCCAAAACTTACCCCTGCTCTATGCCATCTCGAGTACTCCTAGTGTAGCTTTTCAATGGAAATGTGCTTACGTTCAGCCTAACGCTGCAGTTTTTGCAGGCCCTGCAGAATGACTATGCAGCCACGTTAAAGTCAGTAAGGAGATGTCACCCATCAACTTAAGCCAAGCACTGTCAGCACACCACACTAAAGCTCAGCTCAGTACCCCTGCCCCCGATTCGACTGCACGGGCATGGATTATTTGCATTGAGCACCCATGCCCACGGTGATCCTAATGTAAATTATAAACTGCTCCAGCTCTAAACATTCTACATTAGCTGCTTTACAGCTGCAAACAGTGACTATAGCCAGTCACTGGGAAGAAGCAGGAGGGCCGAATGACCGAATCTTGTTCCTATCGTCTTCCACATTGATTTGTCAACATTCTTAGCAGAATTACACAAGGGAGGGGGGAAATTGGGTTGCTTTGCACCTCCCGTTAGCGCGAATGGGGCGTAAAGCCCCTAGCGCCCAGGCGTGGCGCCGCTAACGCCTCCCGCAAAGTTCAGCGGGAGGTTAGTGGCGGCGGTAGCTGGTAGCACCCCAAGGCGCTGCGCCTCCGACGATGACGGCATCGCCGTGCGCAGCGCCCCGGCTACAAACTTCACTCGCGTCCCCTGACCTACCAGCGGACGATATGTCCGACAGGGTCAGGGTGGTGTTTTATGCGGCTGCGGCGGCACAAATTAAAGGGCGGGTGCCGGGCGTCCATTTTATTTTGGGCCACCTGCCCTCCTCCCGCGGGGTGCCGGCCGCGATCCGCGAGCACTCAAGAGGAGCGCCGGGCCGTATTCCCGGCACCCCGCTCCCCAGTGGTCGTGCTGACGTGCGTGGCGCTGTTGCACGCACCGCCACGATATTGAATGGTAGCGCCCCAGGAAGGAGGGGGGAGCGCTTCCAGTAGCGCCCCGCCTCCTGCTTGGGATGGTACCGCTCAATTTACGGCGCAGGAGCGCTAACTTTTTCGGGGCACTAAAAGTAGTACGGGGCGCCACCGAATTTCCCCCCCCCAAGGTGTTTTGAATCTCTATCGTATCTTTTGCTCATTCTATAAGCGGTTAACTACTGCATCTTGGAAAAGAGTGTCACGATAAATCAAGCATGAACCCTAATGAGAGACTCAGCATACAGCGAGCAGCCGGTTTGAATTAGTTAATTTAGCTTTAATCAAAATTAGTGAGATTGAAGAAGATGTTCTGTATAGGTGAAGCCGAAACGACCTTTGGCTAAAAAAAAATTAAAAGCTTAATAAAGTGAATTAAATTGATCTGCTGTCAACCAATGTTTTCATTTTGTAATAATTAAAAAAACAAATACTTTAGCAGAGCGCATTGTTAATTAGATTGAAGTGCATACCAGTGTCATTTACACCCCACCACATCATCAGACAAGCCAAGATTACTCGGTCTACATTTTATCTTCTACACAAGGTAATCATTTCCCTAATGGCATATTTAACAGTCGCCATCATACAGGTGGGGAAGTTTGGGCATTATAGTGATTTAAGATCCCTTTTAAATCAGAGTGATGCACCTGGATCCCATTAGAAAAGGTGATTAGATTGCCCAGAACCATAACAGGAAAATTATATTGGAATAACACTAATTAATAATAGGAGAAAGTCATTTAAAAGTCTTGCATTTTGTGCCCAGCTGGCATCGCCGATTAAGATATATATTTCTTTGCCATCAAAAGGTTGGAACCCCGTCCAGGAATTAGCGATTGAGGTTCGCTCTGCTGATTATTTGCTGCATTCCTCGCTCCGCACAAATCCAATCCAAACACTGTCGCCGACTCGCCCGTTGTTTTAAGATGTTATCGGACTGCAAGTTTTTATCTTTTAAAAAGAGCTAAAATTACATCGAATTTACAGCACAGAAATAGGCCACTCGGCTCAACTGGTCCATGCCGGTGTTTATGCTCCACACGAGCCTCCTCCCACCGTACGTCATCTCAGCCTATCAGTATATCCCTCTATTCCTTTCTCCCTCATGTGTTTATCCAGCTTCCCCTTAAATGCATCTCTGCTATTCGCCTCACTCCATGTGGCAGCACATTTCGCATTCCAACCACTCTCTGGATAAAGAAGTTTGTCCTGAAATTATAGAATCATAGAATGATACAGCACAGTAGGAGGCCGTTTGGCCCATCATGCCTGTGCCGGCTCTTTGGTAGAGCTATCCAATTAATCCCCCTCCCCTGCTCTTTCTCTAGAACCTTGTAAATGTTTTCCCTTCATGTATTTATCCAATTCCCATTTGAAAGTTACTATTGAACCTGCTTCCACCGCCCTTTCAGGCAGTGCGTTCCAGATCATGACCACTCGCTGTGTAAAAAAATGTTTCCTCATGTCACCTCCGGTTCCTTTGCCAATCACTTTAAATCTGCGCCCCTGGTTACCGACCCTTCTTGGATTTATTAGTGGCTATCTTATATTAATGACCATTAGTTTTGGACTCCCCCACAAGTGGGAATAATAATTTAAAATGCAGCGTGCGATATTTTATATCCCGAAATATATATTTTTAAAATTGGATTATGGGATCTAGGCGTCACTGGCAAGGCCAGCATTTATTGCCCATCCCTAATTGCCCTTGAGAAGGTGGTGGTGACCCAGCTTCTTGAACCGCTGCAGTCCATGTGGTGAAGGTACTCCCACGGTGTTGTTAGGGAGGGAGTTCCAGGATTTTGACCCAGCGATGATGAAAGAATGACGATATACTTCTAAGTCAGGATGGTGTGTGGCTTGGAGGGGAACTTGGAGGTGGTGGTGTTCCCATGGGCCTGCTGCCCTTGTCCTTCCAGGTGGTGGAGGTCGCGGGTTT
Source organism: Somniosus microcephalus (assembly GCF_052327205.1). NCBI lineage: Eukaryota > Metazoa > Chordata > Chondrichthyes > Squaliformes > Somniosidae > Somniosus > Somniosus microcephalus. The sequence continues at coordinate 442,296,365 of NC_140987.1, read as the reverse complement.
GAGAGGTGCTGCCGAAGAAGCCTTGGCGAGTTGTTACAGTGCATCTTGTAGATGGTACGCACTGCGGCCACGGTGCGCCGGTGGTGCAAGATGTCACGGCCTGCTGGTGCGGTGACGATCTGAGCCATAGAATGGAGGAATGCAGGACACTAGCTGAAATTCCTCATAGAATGAGCTTCTGATTACAGGTGAGCTGTTGAGCAAAGGGGAGGGGGTGGAAAATCGGAGGTCAAATCAACACCGGCCGCTCTTGTGTACCTTCTAGCTTCAAATTATGGGATGGCAGCAATAGACGCTTGGAAGCAATTTACCGTGCACCCTGGAAGATCGTGCTGGATGTATCACAGAATCACAGAAACCCCACAGTGCAGATAGAGGCCATTTCGGCCCATCGAGCCTGCACCGACACATATCCCACCCGATCCCCGTAACCCCTACACCAACACATATCCCACCCTATCCCTGTAACCCCACGTATTTAATCCCCCTAACACTAAGGGTCAATTTATCATAGCCAATCAACCTAACCCGCACATCTTTGGACTGTGGGAGGAAACCGGAGCACCCGGAGGAAACCCACGCAAACACGGGGAGAATGTGCAAACTCCACACAGACAGTCACCCGAGGCCGGATTCGAACCCGGGTCCCTGGCGCTGTGAGGCAACAGTGCTAACCACTATGCTTCAAAATGGTGTTGGATGGGGGAGGGAAGGAGAGGGGAGAAATCTCGATTGAAATGACAATTGATTGCAGTGGCGTTGGAGCGAGTACTGCTATAAATTCTACCTCTCACCTTCAATTAAATCATCCTTTTCTATTCCATTGTGGTGTCACTGCACATGCAAGACTGCGGGAGGGTCTCCGATGCTGGAGATTATATTGCCAGATGCTGCTGAATATGATTCTTCCCAATCATATCTTTTTTTTTAAATAGCATTATTGACGATTTTCAGATTAGAAATATTGTATACTCAAAAACAAAATGTAGGTTTGCTTATAATATATGCACATTTCCACATGATGCATCTCAGCAGTGTCAATATTTCACACTCCTTGAACTTACACTGTGTCACAGCTTTAACATCTTAATATGGAGCAGCTGATACAGATCGGAAAGCCATGTTTGAGTAATGTGCGCGTGCCGCTCCAGTATTGTGAGGGTTAATGTAGTCGTTTTGAGGGGTGATGTATACTAGTTATGGTCGTTACTTATAGTCACAAATGAGTAGATGATGGTATGAAAAGTTAAGGTAACAAGTTGGATGACACAATAAAGTAGGCCCAAAATTCCTGAGGCCCTGCAGAAGTGTGGCAAGGCAGGACTTCCGGCTGCCAGTCTGCTGTGGCCCTGACCGCATCCTAAACCCCAGGGTCAAGGGCGATTCCAGATGACGGTGGACACTTGCACCTCTTGCAGTGGGGGGGTGGGGAGGTGTCAGGAGGCTAGCCAGGTCAGCTGAAAATGCCCAATAAGCTATTCTGAGTTTTAGAAGTTGAAAGTTCCTGCCTTTTCCAACAGCATTCGTCTCTGCCTCTGGCACAAGTGGGGCCCACAGCTGCTTCAAATCGGGAGCCTGCGTGTCAAGCAGTTGTGGGCCCCGGCGCACGCCAGGACGTGGGCCCCAGCGTACGCCAGGACGTGGGCCCCAGCGTACGCCAGGATGTGGGCCTGGCATAGAAACATAGAAGATAGGAGCAGGAGTAGGCCATTCGGCCCCTCGAGCCTGCTCTGCCATTTAATGAGATCATGGCTGATCATCCAAATTCAGTACCCTGTCCCTGCTTACTCCCTATACCCCTTGATCCCTTTAGCCTTAAGAAATATATTTAACTCCTTCTTGAATATATTTAATGAATTGGCCTCCACTGCCTTCTGTGGTAGAGAATTCCACAGGTTCACCACTCTCTGGGTGAAGAAATTCCTCCTCATTTCAGTCCTAAATGGCTTACCCCTTATCCTTAGACTGTGACTCCTGGTTCTGGACTCCCCGGCCATCGGGAACATCCTTCCTGCATCTGGTCTGTCTAGTCCTGTTAGAATTATATAAGTTTCAATGAAATCCCCTCTCATTCTTCTAAACTCCAGCGAGTACAAGCCCAATCGACCCAATCTCTCCTCATACGTCATTCCTGCCATCCCAGGTATCAGTCTGGTGAATCTTCGCTGCACTCCCTCCATGGCAAGAACATCCTTCCTCAGATAAGGCGACCAAAACTGCACACAACACTCAAGATGTGGTCTCACCAAGGCCCTGTACAACTGCAGCAAGACATCCTTGTTCCTGTACTTGAACCCTCTCGCTACGAAGGCCAACATACCATTTGCCTTCTTAACCGCCTGCTGCACCTGCATGTTCGAATACCTGCACCATGCAGCCGCACTTGGCGTTGGAGGGGGGGGGCAGTGGCGGTGGAACCAATTCGATGTCTGGCAGATGATGGCATCACACCAGTCCTGCCTCTTCCAGTAACACCTGCATGGCGGAGGCGCACACAAGTACCCACCCACCCCCTTCCTCCAGTGTCATCTGGCCACTTACAAACACAATGTGGGAAGAGACCTTGTGTTCCTGCTGCATCCCCAGCCCACACCACCCCCTCCCCTAACCTTGCCCCTCTGCCTCCCGCCCATCGCCCAGCCCCAGAAACTGTTTGACCCCGGCCTTTGGATGAAATGGCAGAAAGTGCAGCGTCTTTCTGTCCACAGGGGGGGGGGGGACGTTCTTGTCACACGATGAGACCGTGAACCGGCAAAGCAAAGACCAAATCCCCGCTTGTGTTCAGCCAACTGCGAAAGTATGAAATGGGCGTCTCGACCACAAGGCTACAGAATCGGCCTGGAGTGCACCTTTTGAGAGAACACGTTGATATTTGATGGGCTATTTTGTGTGGGGTTGGGGGGTGCGGAAAGCAGCTTTTTCCAGATTATGCTTTGCAATAACCACAAGTTACCGACTCCATGCTTTGCGCCAAACAGTGGAAGGGATTCGAAGACAACGACACTGGAACTGATGAATCCAATTTCCTTTTAAAGATTTCCCCTTTGGTTGGTCTTGCCTGATATAGATTTAGATGCGCCCAGGGCTACACATTGAACGTGTGAGAAATATGCTGTCATCTGTAAATTCTCTTTGTCTTTTGTTGATAGGGCGTCCAGCCTCTCTGATCTGCAGGGCATTCTTTGGGTACAGTTCGGTAAACCCGATAATATACTGGATGAAGGGTGAAAAGTATATGGAGGAGCTGGAAGACAATGAGGTTAAGGAGAGTGATATCAGGTACAGCTCATTTTACATGGATTATTATTTAAAGGCACATAATCTGTGGCATTTTTAATACTTCAGCTAAGCTTTTAATCACATAACTCGACAATGAAATGGGATTTCTCTGCGTAATAATTTTACCGCATAAAGGTGTCCTGTAAATTGGCCCAAACCGACAAAATTGGAAAATAACAATCTGCAGTGTTTTTCATTCGGGCTTTGAATTGCACCTATTTGTTTAAATTGGACAGAGGACTTTACCGCGATAGCTCTGCCACGAAGTAAAGTTGTTGTTAATTGTAAATCTTACTACGCAAATATTCTAATCGATGCTGAATGTTTCTTTGCAAGGTGCAGGCGAACCTGTTTCTCGGCTTTACAGTGTATTTACCGTGTAATATTTGTTCAAATGTCTCCAATAATCCTACTTCATTTGACTGGCTTGAAATGCTTCAGTTACTAATTTTCATGTCGTCTCCTCGGGAATTGTGGTCAACGGTACCGGTTAAAGCGTTGGATGAAGCAGTGCACCGGATCATTGTGGTTGTGCCTCTGGGCAAAGGTGGATATGCCTTTTCTTTCTGATGACTCCTGGAGGGAGATATTGGTTAGCGCCAGACTACGGGCGCAGGACGGGCGGCGTGACTAACGCACACCTGAAAAGGTTGGCCCAAGAGTCCCTTGAAATTGGTCCTCTGGCCTCGCCACCATGAAACAGCGGGCGCCCTGATGCAGCCTGCTGGTTGGAGCCAGCGCAAATGCTGGCAGCAACCCTCAGGTAGATCCTGGGTTGGGATGAATAGGCGGGGCGTGGGCCGGCCACAGCCCACAGTATTGGTGTGGAGTCAGAAGGAAGCACTCCCGTACCTCCTGGTTCCACATTAAGGTAAGTTTTTTTTTAAACAAATGTAAGAAATCACACAACACCAGGTTATAGTCCAACAGCTTTATTTGAAATCACAAGCTTTCGGAGCGCTGCTCCTTGTCAGGTGAAGTGGAGAGATGCATAAAAACACGGCTTATATAGTCAGAGAATAATGTCAGATGTTTACAGGTAATCTTTCTAACTGCCGTTTATCACACCTCGGCAGAGAGATAATCACAGCAATCAAAGGTGTAAATGGTGTCCAAACAGGTCAATCAGGAAAACATTACATCAAAGAACAATGAGGTGGGGTCACAAGGGGTCAAATGTTGCAGATGCTGGGGTCTGTATGAAAAACAAATTTTTAAAAACAGATTACTTACCTTGTCTTCGGTATTCTCATGTCCCTTTAAGGACCTCTGGTTGGGCTGTAGCCTTTGCTTCTGTCATTGATGTTGAGCTGAAGAGAGTTTCAGCTCATCCTTGACATGAATTTTAAAATTCTCATCTTTGTTTTCAAAACCCTCCCTGGCCTCGTCACTCCTGATCGCAATAACCTCCTCCAGCCCTACAATCCTCCGAGATCTCTCCGCTCCTCCTATGCATCCCCGATTTTCATCACGCTACCATTGGTGGCCGTGCCTTCGGCTGCCGAGGCCCTAGGCTCTGAAATTCCCTCCCTAAATCTCTTCACCTCTCTCATAGAAGATAGGAGCAGGAGTAGGCCATTCGGCCCCTCGAGCCTGCTCCACCATTCAATGAAATCATCCTTTAAGACGCTCCTTAAAATCTACCTTTTTGCCTGTCCTAATATCTCGAGGAACAGCACCTCATCTTTCGATTAGGCACTCTACAGCCCTCTGGACTCAACATAGAGTTCAACAATTTCAGATCATAATCTCGGCCCCTCTCACATATATATATTTTCTTTTTTTTATCCACAATTTTTGTTTGGCCCCCTTTTTTTCTTTTTTTTTTCTTCTTCCCTCCCACATGGCAGCTGTCCTTCATTCTGCCAGTGCAATTCACACCCCATCTAGAGCCATCCTTTGTTCCTTAACCTGTCCCATTACCACCTCCTCTTGCCTTGAATATCTCTCAATGTCTCTTAATCTCTCCTGCTTTCTATCCTATCACTGACCTTCCCTTTTGTTCTTTCATCCCCTCCCCCTTTTCCCAGCCCCCAACTTGCTTTTCATTTCCTGCTTTTTTCCCAGTTCTGACGAAAGGTCATCGACCTGAAACGTTAACTCTGTTTCTCTCTCCATGGATGTTGCTTGGCCTGCCGAGTTTTTCCAGCGTTTCCTGTTGTTACTTCGGATTTCCAGCATCCATCCGCAGTATTTTGCTATTCTAATATCTCCTTATGTGGCTTGCTGTCAAATTTCTTTTGAGAACTCCCTCTTGGGAAGTTTTACTACATTAAAGGCTCAATATAAATGCAAGTTGTTGTTGTTGTTGATATTGTCGGACAGACAGTCTGGCAGTACTATAGAAGTCATGGAGTTGAGGGTGATGACAGAGAGATAAAGCTGGGTATTGTCATTGGTCCGTGGCAGCTGACCCCACACCTGCTGATGATGTTGTCGAGGGGTAGCTTGTAGATGACAAACAGGAGGGGGTGAAAGATGGAACCTTGGGGTATACTACAGCTGACTGAGTGGGGGGGAAAAACCCATTGGAGGAGAGTTACTGGCTACGTTGAGGTAGGATGGAGTCACAACAGGATGATGCAGTGGAGGTTAACCATGGATGAGAGCCAGTGCAGGAGTTTGGATTGTGTTGAAGGCCATAGAGAGGCCAAGAAAGCTGAGAGGAGATAATGCATCACAATCACATGGAATATCATTGGTGACTTTGGCAAAGGGTTGTCTTGGTGGTATAGGCAGCAAGAAAACTGGACGATGGAATAAATGGACGCAGAATTGGGTGAAAGATATTTGAAGAAACTCAATCCAGTCTGTACTGGACAAGAAGATACTAATCGCAGCTAAATACCAGTAATGTTGCAAGTTTGGGAAAAAAAAGAGAATAAGGATAAATAACGCTGGAAATGGAAATATTTAACAACAGAAGTTTGCATAGCTTTAGGCTAAGCTGTGGTTGTATTGAAATAACATGGCAGATGAAGAGTTGCGTTGTGACTGACCTCTGCTGTACCCAAGGTAGGAGGTTCGCTTGTCACTGGGTACAGAATGCGACAAACACTCCACATCCCCAGCACTTTATCCTTCAGCGTGACCTGTGCATATACATCAATGCAAAATAACTGGCTCAAACAGAAAGACAAAGTTTGCTATTACAAATCCTATTACTGTCATTTCAATATTGATTTTTACAGTGTCACTTGGCAGGCGAGCAGTTCTAGGCAGTAAGTATTGAAATCTCAAGCCAGAGGGGAGTGAGATTGAATCCCAGCTTTGGGATTGATACCCATGATGTTATGAGGCACATTCCACCTATTTCTGATGAGGCTTTTTAATGGACTGCAGTGCCAATCACAAGGTTTTCTTTTTTTCTCAGTTTTTGCTCTGATGAATTGAATTCTGCTTGTTAGTGGAGAAATTCAGCTCTGCAATAACGGCCGTGTATTTTTGCAAATTGTGAACCGCTGTGCTTACCTCGAGGTATTCATTCAGGTATAGCAAGGTGGCTCAGAGGACACATAGTCCGTAGCTGTTGAAAGTATCTCATTTTCTCCCCCCACCCGCCATCGGTTTCCAGAAATCACCACGTAAATCAAATGTTATTTTATCACAGGACGTACAGAGTAACCGTAGATAGGATTTGAAACTGAGGCTCTTGTCTGCCTGCTCAGGTTGAAGGAAGGCAAGGGAGCACTCCTGGGGGGAGAAATTGGGTGAGTAGCGCCACCTGTTAGCGCTTAAAGAGGCAGCCAGTGGCTGTAGCGCCACTGGCTGTGCCTCCTGCGATATTCAGCAGGGGCGCTAATGGTGGCGTTAGCCTTTTGCGCTGCGCCGCCACCGATGACGTCATCGGTGTGCGCAGCGCCCCGATCGCGATATTTGGTAGCGAACGCCGCTGTAGCGCCGTTCGCTACCCGCGCCCGGTTCACGGGGCCTTGCTGCACCGGCAGAGGCGCAAGTTAAGGTGGAGGTGCGGGGCGGCCGCTTTTTCGGCGGCTGCCTGCCAGCACTTCCGTCCCCGGCCTCCTGGTCCCCCCCCCCCCGCGGCATTGCCGGCTGTTTCCCGAGAGCCCGGCACTTCTCCTTGGTGCCGGGCTCATTTGCCGGCACTCGCGAGCGGGGATCGCGCTGGTGCAGGCCTCTCCCCCTTAACAGTGGGAGGAAGGCCTGCAGTACCGCAGCGTGCCGTGCCGCAGCGTGTGGCACTGCGGCACGTAGCGCTGCGAAATTCACTTTCAGCGCCCTAAGAGGGACGCGGAGCGCCTCGAGCCGCGCCCAGTCTCCCTCTAGGGGCACTTCAACTGAATTTGCGGCGATCGCTAATGTGGCGATCGCAGCGCAAATTCCAGCGCCCAGGCGAACTTTGCGCCGCTTGGGCGCCTCAGGCCAATTTCTAGGCCCTGGTGTCTTGGCCAATAATTCCTGAACCAACACCTCCAAAACAGATTAACTGGACATTTAACTTGTTGTTTATGGGACTGTCCTGTGCACAATTTGGCTGCCCTGCTTCTCTATGTAATAACGGTGTCTACACTTCAAAAGCAATTTGTTGGCTATGAAGCACTTTGGGAAATTGTGAGGAAATGAAAGGCCGATGGAAATGCAAGCTCGCTCTTCCTTCCTTTAAGTGGAGCTTAAATTGAGGGAAATTAAGAAAGAAAGAATTCCATTTATATAGCGCCTTTCATGAAAAGCACTTTACAGCCAATAAAGTACTTTTTGAAGTGTAGTCACTATTGTAATGTAGGAAACGCAGCAGCCAATTTGTGCACAGCAAGCTCCCACAAACAGCAATATGATAATGACCAGATAATCTGTTTTAATGATGTTGGTTGAGGGATAAATATTGGCCAGGACAGCGGGGAGAACGCCACTGCTCTTCTTTGAAATAGTGCCCTCATTTCTTTTACATTTGCCTGAGAGAGCAGACGGGGCCCTCAGTTTAATGTCTCATCCAAAAGGTGGCACCTCTGACAGTGCGGCACTCCCTCAGTACTGCACTGGAGCGCAAGCCGAGAATATGTGCTCAGGTGTCTGGAGCCCACAGCCTTCTGACACAGGGGCGAGAGTGCTAACACTCAGCCAAGGCTGCGGACGTTAATGTTGTGGTTCCACCAATCGACGACACAAAATTAGTAGATGCATCAAATATATATTCTTCAGACCAGTGTTGTATGACACAGCACCAAGGCATGAGTGAGGACCAGTCCTACACCGCCACAGCCTGCTTCCTATCAACCAGTTCAAGAAAAGCATTGCCAATGAACATGGGGAAATAGCCGATGGAAGAAGATGAGTCTGGGATCTACAAAGGATCGGGACTGCGCTGCCTGAAAGGTTGATGGAAACAGATACAATAATAACTTTCAAAAGGGAATCTGATAACTCCTTGAAGGGGAAAATAAATCACAGGGGTACCGGGAAAGAGCAGGGGAGTGGAATTAATTGGATAGCTCAACGAAAGAGTTGGTGCAGACACGATGGGCCGAATGGCCTCCTTCTGTGCTGTATCATTCTATGATAAAGGGGCAATATCCATTTGATGGGGAGCTTTCAGAGAAGTTAAAAAAAGAATAGCCTACTACTCTACCACAACTCTGCTATGCTGCCAGTATCTGCAGCAGACTGTAGGGTAGACTTTCCTGACCTTCTAGGCATGTGGGATCGCCTGACTGCAGCACATTCAGGAAAACCAGGCGGGGAGCAGCACACGCCTGTAAGGAGGCTGGCCTGATTTTCCATCCATTCATTTAAATAGACAGGCAATTGGACAAGCTCCCTGATGGGCATTTGCTCCTCCCAGCCCGATTGTCCTGTGTTTGCCCTGCTCGGGGCTGGTCCAATAGCCCAAGGCACAGGAAGAGAACAATCTATCGCCCATGTTTCAACGCAACTTATTTTTAGTTGAAAACAGACGGCAACAGACGTAGGCAGTGATTTGATCATCTCATTGCATTGTCAGTAATGCCGTTATTTACTCTCTTGTATGTGAAGTGTCTTGCTTTACCTCCATAATCCAGCCCTTCAAAAAAATAAATTATAGGGGCTTGGTAGTCCACTGGATTAATGCACCCTCCTCTCACATATGGGTTCTGAATTCAAATCTAGCCCAAACTAACTCCTGGGATGTAAATCTCCTCTCTAGGTACAGTGTGAGACCCATTTGAATGGAGTATCTGCAACCTCAATAGACATGATTCACCAGCACTGAGCCACCCATAATTTAGCGCAGTTGTCACTAAGTTGGTTGTCTTGCTCAGGAAGCTGCCAGGCGTAGGAAACGATAGCCTCACAAATGTAAACCCAGCAGTTGGCAGAGGAGAGCATCCGTTGCTCTCACTCTGACCCGCACTCAACCCAACCCGAGCGTGCTGGATGATGGCAATAGGTGAGATAATAAGAACATAAGAACATAAGAAATAGGAGCAGGAGTAGGCCAATCGGCCCCTCGAGCCTGCTCCACCATTCAATAAGATCATGGCTGATCTGATCCTAACCTCAAATCTTCTATCACTCTGCATCCACCCGAACCCATGTGATCTCCCGGGAGAGGCGAAAAACCAGATAAAGACCCAATGGCCAATTTGGGAGAAAAAAATCTGGGAAATTCCTCTCCGACCCATCTAGGCGATCGAAATTCTTCCAGGAGATCACTCTGTCCCTATATTTTCTACAGTACTTACCTTCTGTAAAGGCGATCTCCACCCCAGTCAGGAACAGGAATAAAACCATCTCCTGAAATCTAACAGAATTAGAACACAGTAGGAGCAGAACAAGGCTACACGGCCCCTGGGCCCGCTCCACTACCCACAGGGCCATGACCATTCCGAACCCAGACTCATGTCCAATTTCCTGCCCGCTCCCCGTAACCCTTTATTCCCTTTACTTCTAGGAAACTATCTATTTCTGTTTTAAATTTATTTAATGATGTAGCTTCCACAGCTTTCTGGGGCAGCAAATTCCACAAACCTACCACCCTCTGAGTGAAGAAGTTTCTCCTCATCTCAGTTTTGAATGAGCAGCCCCTTATTTTAAGATTATGCCCCCTAGTTCTAGTTTCACCCATCATTGGGAACATCCTCACCGCATCCACCCGATCAAGCCCCTTCACAATCTTATATGTTTCAATAAGATCGCCTCTCATTCTTCTGAACTCCAATGAGTAGAGTCCCAATCTACTCAACCTCTCCTCATATGACCACCCCCTCATCCCCGGGATTAACCGAGTGAACCTTCTTTGTACTGACTCGAGAGCAAGTATGTCTTTTCTTAAGTATGGACACCAAAACTGTATGCAGTATTCCAGGTGCGGCCTCACCAATACCTTGTACAACTGCAGCAATACCTCCCTGTTTTTATATTCCAACCCCCTAGCAATAAAAGCCAACATTCCATTGGCCTTCTTAATCACTTGCTGCACCTGCATACTAACTTTTTGAGTTTCGTGCACCAGGACCCCCAGATCCCTTTGTACTACAGTACTTTCCAGTTTCTTGCCATTAAGATAATAACTTGCTCTATGATTTTTCCTGCCAAAGTGCATAACCTCACACTTTCCAGTATTGTATTCCATCTGCCAAATCTCTGCCCACTTACTTAGCCTGTCTATGTCCCTTTGCAGGTTTTTTATGTCCTCCTCACTCACTACTTTCCCTCCCATCTTTGTATCATCTGCAAACTTTGATATGTTACACTCGGTCCCCTCCTCCAAATCGTTAAAATAGATTGTAAAGAGTTGGGGACCCAGCACTGACCCCTGCGGAACACCACTAGTTACTGGTTGCCAATCTGAGAACGAACCATTTATCCCAACTCTCTGCTTTCTGTTAGAGAGCCAATCCTCCACCCACGCCAGAATATTACCCCCAATCCCGTGATTTTTTATCTTGAGCAATAATCTTTTGTGTGGCACCTTGTCAAATGCCTTTTGGAAGTCTAAATACACTACGTCCACTGGTTCCCCTTTATCCACCCTGTATGTTACTTCCTCAAAAAACTCAAGCAAATTTGTTAAACATGACTTCCCCTTCATGAAACCATGCTGAGTTTGCCCTATTAAATTATGTTTATCCAAATGTCCCGTTACTGTCTCCTTAATAATGGACTCTAACATTTTACCAACCACAGATGTTAGGCTAACAGGTCTATAGTTTCCAGCCTTCTGCCTACTACCCTTTTTAAATAAGGGTGTTACATTAGCAGTTTTCCAATCTGCCGGGACCTTTGCTGAGTCCAGTGAGTTTTGGAAAATTATTACCAATGCATCCACAATCCCTACCGCTACTTCCCTCAAGACCCTGGGATGCAAGCCATCAGGTCCAGGGGATTTATCCGCCTTGAGTCCCATTATTTTACCAAGTACCACTTCCTTAGTGATTTTAATCGTATTTAGTTCCTCCCCCCCTAGAGCCCCCTGTTTGTCCAGTGTTGGGATATTCTTAGTGTCCTCTACTGTAAAGACTGATACAAAATAATTGTTCAGTGTTTTTGCCATCTCCATGTTTCCCACCATTAATTTCCCGGTCTCATCCTCTAAGGGACCAACATTTACTTTAGCCACCCTTTTTCTTTTTATATAACTATAGAAACTTTTACTGTCTGTTTTTATATTTTTTGCTAATTTACTTTCATAATCTATCTTCCCTTTCTTAATCAATCTTTTTGTTATTTTTTGCTGTCTTTTAAAGACTTCCCAATCTTCCATCCTCCCACTAGATTTGGCTACCTTATATGCCCTTGTTTTTAGTCGGATACTATCCTTAATTACTTTACTTAGCCACGGATGGCTATCTTTTCTTTTACACCCTTTTTTCCTCAGTGGAATATATTTTTTTTGGAAGTTGTAAAATAACTCCTTAAATGTACACCACTGGTCATGTACCGTCTTACGCTTTAATCTATTTTCCCAGTCCACTCTCATTAATTCCGCTCTCATACCTTCATAGTCTCCTTTATTCAAGCTCAGCACGCTTGTTTGAGATCCAACCTTCTCACCCTCTAATTGAATATGGAACTCAACCATGTTATGGTCACTCATTCCAAGGGGATCCTTTACTAGGACATTTTTAATTAATCCTGTCTCATTACACAGGACCAAATCTAAGGTTGCTTGCCCCCTGGTCGGTTCAGTTACATACGGCTCAAGAAACCCATCCCTAATACACTCAATGAACTCTTCCTCAAGGCTGCTCTGCCCAATTTGATTTGTCCAGTTAATATGATAATTAAAATCCCCCATAATTATAGCTGTTCCCTTATTACAAGCCTCAACTATTTCCTGATTAATACTCCGTCCAACAGAGTTGCAACTGTTCGGAGGCCTATAGACTACACCCACTAGTGTTTTTTTCCCCTTATTATTCCTTACCTCCACCCAAACTGTTTCACTATCCTGCTCCTTTGACCCAATATCATTTCTCTGTATTATAGTGATTCCTTCCTTTATTAACATAGCCACCCCACCTCCTCTCCCTTCCTGCCTGTCCTTCCTGATTGTTAAATAACCTGGTAATATTCAGCTCCCCGTTACTGACATCCCTTACGTTGCATAGATGGTTCAACGGTAAAGGATTTTTTTTTAGAATTTTCTCCCTTTACTGTGCCCAGAACTTTATTTATTTATCGAAGAGTCTTGCAACGGAAAACTCCACGTTTTAGTGGCAAGCACCCTTGATGTATTTAGTCACCTTTTTAAATCTATCTAGAAAGTGCAAGATTTGCTGGATGTTTCACCTGGACCCAGATGTCCCCAAATGTCCCTCGGCTAATATTGGCTGACAATGCTGGATATGCCGAAACTGCGACTCCGTCCCTTTTTGAGGTGTTTTTCTCTCATCGTGATCCGACTTCTTCCTAGATGATTGCAGATAAAAAACGGAATATATGGCAACTGGTCAAATATGCACCATCGATGATGTGTGCATCATTACTGAGTGCAAAGCACAAACCTATTCTAAGTATATAAGATGTCCTCCTTGTGTGGAATTACTCTGGCGTCTTGCAACTCCCTCATGCTGAGAAACCATAAAAAACAGACATCAAATGTAGATTGAAGTAGCAGATGTTGTTCTAGTTGTTCACTACAGTTGCAATATACAAATACGCGAACATTTATTTGACTGCATTGCACCATTTTCAAATCAAAATAGCATTCATTAAAGTTTCATCATGTATATAAAATAAACATGACCTGCTGAGTGATGGGAATAAACGGTACTGATATCTCATTCAGAAGAAAATCCGATGTACACTTGTGAGCTTCTACCTTGCTGGTGAGCTGTCAGTCATGTTTAATTGTGCGCTGTGCGTGCGGAGCTAATTATTGTACATCACCCATTGATTAACATGCAAATTGGTTTGTATTTTCAATTGCGCCCTTTGGAACACAGAGCAACGGTCTGACTTCAGACGAGCTGTCGTCAATCTGTTTACGCAGCAATCGTTCTTTGTGCTATTGGTGGCATCACTGCTGAAAGAGCGAGCCAGAACAGGGCAGATATCAAAGATGGTAACATGGGGGGGCTGGCGCAGGGATGGGGCACAGCAGGTGCACACCAGCTTTTACAGCAGTGATGGCTTGGAATGATTTCTCAAGTAGAGTGCTCCCGAAAATAGTTTTTATCCCCCCCCCCCTTTCCTCAAATATAAATACCACATTTGGCAAAGAAAAAATAGCCTCTGTTAGAAAACTCAAATGAAGATGGAATAGTATTCAGCTGTGCAATCTGCACTATGGGCGATGCAGATGACATCTCTCAGTACGAGCTGGGCTTGCTTTATCCCTGGTTTTTGTCCCTCCACCATGGGCGGCCATGTTTTCAGCCGCCTGGGTCCCAAGCTCTGGAATTCCTCCCCTGAACCTCTCTGTCTCTCTGCTTCTCTCATCCTCCTTTAAGACGCTCCTTAAAACCGACCGCTTTGACCAAGCTTTTCACCAACCTGTCCCAATTATCTCCTTATGGGGCTCGGTATCAAATTTTATCTGATAACGCTCCTGTGAAGCGCCTTGGGACGTTTTACTATGTTAAAGGCGCTGTATAAATGCAAGTTGTTGTTGTACAAACATCCACCTCCCCCCCCAACATCCACACACTTAGAAGACAACACAGCTCCTTTAACTCTTTGCTTTAAATACCTTTTCATCCAATTAACCCCATGGCAGAGTGAAAGAGAGTAAAGGGTTACATAATTATGAACTGATAATTTTTACTATCCTATTTAGGTTCTCAATTAAAATTAAAATTGTGCATGTTCTCATTTCACATTTTTGACCTCATTATCTTTTAGCACCACATTTCCCAATTCTCTTCAGTTTGCTCTATATTTTCCCCCTCTTACAAACCTCGGCAGGTCCGTGGCGGGCAATGTCATGACGGGTCTCGACCACATGGCTGTCTCCATCCCGGCCTCTGAAATGAATTTACCGTGATTGGGTTTGTTAAGTCCGTCCAGCGCGTTTGCCGGCCAGTTAGAAGGAAGCGGGTCTGGTGACATCATTTGATGACGCGTCATCAGCCCGTTTCCTTAAAGGGACCATGGCCAATTTTCTTTTGACATTTGTGCTGTCAGTGTTCTACAGCATTGAGGTGCTGCAAACACTGACAATCACTGCACAGAGGTACACGGCTGCACCCAGGCTCTCCCATGACTCCCTCCATATGCTTATGGAGGGATTCACAGCATGCAGGGAGGTTCTCTTCCCTTTCCATGGGTGGAAGTGACCTCCCCAGGACACCAACGCAGCCTGGTTGCACGTTGCAGAGGAGGGCACAAGCAGGGATGTGGTCAGGAGGACCAGGCTGCAGTGCCGCAAACGTTTGCCAAGCCACACTCAACCTCATCCTGCTGTGCCACTCATCACATCCCCATCACTCTGCCTTCCCTACCCTACTCCTGCACGCCCTTACACCAACCTACCTTGCACCACCACCCATCCCTCTCTATCTACATTATCACTTCCCCATCTTACTGGCCACCCCTCACACTTACCCTCATCCTAGTCCAATCATAGCAACAAACAAAACACAAGGGTAGGCACTTGTGTGTTTTAGCCAATGTTCATGTGACGTTTCTGGTAATGTGCTGTCAAACATTGAAATCATTATTCTCAACAATTTGCGTTCTTGGACAGCATTGTGTGCACCTTTGGAAGTGGCTTAGTGAGTTGCAGTGAATGGTGAGAAATAATGGTACACCCCACAATGGCGATGAGTGTGAAAAGAATGCCTTGGGCATTGTAGGGATGCTTTATGGTGTTGGTATGGGGTGGTGCCAAGCTGGCACATCATGGGGCAACCAGGGTGTACAGCATCAAGTGAAGTAAATCTGGCCATGGTGAGGCCTTCCCTGGCCCCCTGGGTAGCAATGTGATTGGGTGCTGATGCCTTGTGTCTTGTGCAGCTTCAGGTGATTGCGGAGAAGGTTGGTGTTGCTTTTGGTGATGTTGGTGTGACTGGTGCTGCTGGTATTGGGACTGATCATGGTGGGATTCTGAGGACCAAGGTGAGAGAGTTTCAAGGGCATTATTATGCTGATGGAATAGATGGCAGGTGAAGTAGAGATGACAGAAGCGATCTGTCAATGGTGGGAGAGGTAATGAGGTCAGACTGGATGGAGGCTTGTGTAAAGACTTGCAGCGTCCCGAATCTGTAGTGGAAATGCAGTTTAGAGAAGCTAGTGGTTAAGGGAACATGTCTCAATCAGCTGGGAGCTTTGACTTGACATTTGAAGTTGTCAACTCATCAGCTGATTCAATGGCCACTGACCGCCTGCCTTAGCTTCACAGACGAGGTCTTGGCACAGCGGGAAACCGGCGGATGACCTGTCAAATCCAAAAAGCTGGGGAAAAACCATTGATGAGTGGCTGTAAACAAGCCACTAATGATTTTAATTGCCTCCCCCATCGCTGCCTGTCGGGTCTGCTCAGCACTGGCAGACCCGACATTTGGTAAAGGCGTGTGGCGGTAGGTTCACAGCAGGGTCCCGACATGCTGGGGGGAAAAAAACACTTTCCCATCCATCGGGCCCGCTGACCCCCCACAAAATCCAGCCCATTGTTTCCATTAAAGGTGCAGAGCATACCATTTGCTGGCCGTCCTGCGCTGTTATAGTTTTGACCACCAGCAATCTGACAAAAAGGAAAATATATGTTTTAAGCCTTTAATTGTTTCTTTTGATTTTTGAAGCGGAGCGGCAGTCGGCAGGACTGCCGTATGGTGTGTGGGTGGCTGAGCAGACTGCAGCTGTGTGTATGCGTCCCACAGTAAAACAGCATTAAGCATTAAGTGGGAAAAGTCTGATTTGACCATTGGAACTCCAGTGCAATTTCTCCGTGTCCAGCTGTGCTCCGTGTGTCAGCGTTGTGAGAAACATCTGTTCTCGTTAACTCTTGCGTTTGGCCATTTCCTGTTGTGATGTGATCAAATGTACCAGAAGGGGGGGGGGATGAACACGGCAGACTCCTCCCAGCACCAACTTTTACACCCAATTAACTTTTAATAAGCCAGACACCATCTGACACTTTCGACAACCCCACATGTGTGACTTATTTCACCTTGACAGCTCCCTGTTGAGATCTTTCACCAGTGCGCCCGCTGCGTGGCATGCTAAATTATTCCTTCAATTTGTCAAGTCACGCAAAATAAACTTCCTGCATATCCTTCTGTCAAGTCACTGGGGTTCTGGAATTTTTAGATATACAATGACACTTCCGAATGATGCCCTTCTTTGTCAAACTTCTAATTTCTTTATTAATTCTATACTTTAGATTGTGTAGATTGGGCCTATACTCTCTGGAGTTTAGAAGAATGAGAGGTGATCTCATTGAAACATACAAGATTCTGAGGGGGATTGACAGGGTAGATGCTGAGAGGCTGTTTCCCCTGGCTGGAGTGTCTAGAACTAGGGGGCAGAGTCTCAGGATAAGGGGTCGGCCATTTAAGACTGAGATGAGGAGGAAATTCTTCACTCAGAGGGTTGTGAATCTTTGGAATTCTCTTCCCCATAGGGCTGTGAATGTTGAGTCTTTGAGTACATTAAAGGCTGAGATCGATAGATTTTTGGACTCTAGGGGAATCAAGGGATATGGAGATCGAGTGGGAAAGTGGAGTTGAGATCGATGATCAGCCATGATCTTATTGAATGGTGGAGAAGGCTCGAGGGGCCGAATGGCCGACTCCTGCTCCTAATTCTTATGTTCTTATGCCAAATAGTCCCTGGATATATGGCTTCTTCAGCAATGCCCAAATCTTTACCAGAGCTTTTGTTCAATATTCTGTTTTGTATGTTAGGTTTGTTGAGGCTCACGATTGTTCAGTGGCTAACTCTAGCTGAAAGTTAAAACTGAGAATTCTACCTCACATCTTCATGATGACTTGCGTCTGAGGTTGACCAGCAGATTGTACTTGACCTCCGCTGGCACATCAGAATGATACCAGGGCTTAGAGGGTTAAGTTATGAGGACAGGTGGCACAAACTTGGCTTGCATTCCCTTGAGTATAAAAGATTGAAGGGCGATCTGATTGAGGTGTTCAAAATGTTAAAAGGATTCGATATGGAGAAACTGTTTCCTCTGATGGGGGAAATCAAGAACGCGGTGACATAAGCTTAAAATTAGAGCTAGGCCATTCAAGAGGGAAATCGGGAAAGGGTAGCAGAAATCTGGAATTCTCTCCCTTAAAAGGCTGTGGGTGCTGGGACAAGTGGAGCTTTCAAGGCTGATGGATTTTTGATAGTTAAGGGTACCGAGGGGTATGGAGCAAAGGCGGGCAAATGGAGTTGAGGTGCAGGCCAGCCATGATTTAACTGAATGGTGGGGCAGGCTCGAGGGGCTGAATGGCCTCCTCCTGTCCCTGCGAGCATGTAGAAACATGCAGTCGTTGCTGGCGGCGTGACTGTCGGAGTGTTCGACTGCTTGAAGTTGTGGCCGATTCAGGGACCATTTCAAACACGAAGTCACAGCAATGTCAGTTTTAATTAACTACTGCGCAGTGTGTGTTAAAGGTTATCAGCTGTCTCTGGGGACGTTGGGCTCACCAGATATGTACACACAATTCAAGGATCACAGGCTCATTTCCATTGATAGTGAACTGAGGATTAATTTCAATCACAGCGCACCGCAAAGGAATGACTTTAATTCCAGGCCACCATCATTGCAAATTAGTACACCGCTCACGGCATAGAAATATATATACGATTTACTTAAGTGAATAGGAAGTATTGCGAACATTTATAACAAGTTTGGAATCCCCCCCTCAGAATAATTTTTTTCTCCTGTGATTCATCAGCACAGCAACGGAGTTCTCTTGGGAACACTTCACCTGTGAAGGGTATGAGAGCGTGCTGTATATTTGCTGCTTTCCCTGGCGCTCCCCGTCCAATATCAGCGAGGACTACCAGTCACCGGGACCGGTTGTAAAGTGTGGTTTTCAGCATTACGGAAACGGCGCAAGACCAAGAAACCAGCGACGGCTGGCCATTCCCTGTCCTGGAGCAGATTTGCACAGGTGGGCTGGGAATCCCTGTCAAGCCGCAATGGCGGCAGATTCTTGGTGCCAGTCTGGAGTGCCCTGACACCATTCCAAACCCCGGGGGTCATGGCTATTGGCGCTAAGGGGGTAGGTGCTGGTGAGTCAGCCAATCGTCAACCTCCTTTCACCTGTGGTTCACAGCAACACGTGTCGAGTAAGTATGGGACGCTTGACACAGAATCATAGAATCGTACAGCACAGAAGGAGGCCATTCGGCCCATCGAGTCTGCGCCGGCTCTTTCGAAGAGCAATCCAGTCAGTCCCACTCCCCCGCTCTTTCCCCATATCCCCGCACTTCTTTCACCTTCAACTATTTATCCAATTCCCTGTTGAAGGCTGCTATTGAATCTGTATCCACCCCCCTATCAGGCAGTGTATTCCAAATCCTAACCACTCGTTGTGTAAAAAAGTTTTCCCTCATGTCGCCTCTGGTTCTTTTGCCAATCGCCTTAAATCTGTGCCCTCTGGTGATCGACCCTTCAGCCATTGGAAACAGTTTCTCATTATTTACTCTTTCTAAACCCTTCATGATTTTAAACACTGCTATCAAATTTTCTCTTAGTCTTTTCTGCTCCAAGGAGAACAACCCCAGCTTCTCCAGTCTATCCACGTAACTGTATTCCATCATCCCTGGAACCATTGTCGTAAATCTCTTCTGCACCCTCTCCAAAGCCTTCAGGTCCTTCCTAAAGTGTGGTGCCCAGAATTGGACACAGTACTCCAGCTAGGGCCGAACTAGTGTTGTGTATAGACAGCTGAGCATACGGAACAGACTTTATTCATACAGCGTAGGCGATCAGTCTATACCGTACAAATTGTAGCTTTAGGTTTCTCTCTCTCTCCAGCTGTCTAACTAACCCTGGAAAAGCATTCTCGTACATCCTTGTTGCCTACTTCAAAGGTACATTTCACAGATAAGACTCCATGATTTGTCAGTTCTCAGACCCTCCAAAGGACAGCTTACGGACAGCTTATTTACCTAAATTGTGACAGACATCCAGTCCATGCTATGGTTAATTGATCCCTCTGCCTACATTTATCACACTGATTAGTAAAGTTATACTTTAATCACTCATGGTTGATGTCGCCCCAGTCAGTATCTCCTTGCACAGGCATTCCTTGTAGATGATGATCAGACATCTTAAGAGGAACAGAACTCATCCTCCCCCTCCACCCCGTCTCTCGCTCACAGGCACCCCACTGTTCTCCTGTTATCTATCGAAAGCCTGCTGCTCCGTGACCAGTTACAGTTATACAGTTCAGTTTTGATTATTAACTCTTAACTCTCCAACATGTCCAACATGTGCCTGCACCATTTATAGTGACACTGGGATTGCCTGGCTGTACTGTGTGGGTAATGGAGCAGCAGAACTGACTGAAATGACAAGATTTTCACAGCTTCAGTTTGTCGCTTGCCAATAGTAATTGATCATTCTTTCTGGTAACTGGCATTTCCCCTCCTCTACCAGGATCTGATCCTGGCACACAATGTACACTTGTATCATGCAGTGGCTCAGTCGGTATCACTCTCGCCTCTGAGTCTGAAGGTTGTGCGTTCAAGTCCCAAGTCAGCAATATCTAGGCTGACACTCCAGTGCAGTGTTGAGGGAGTGCTGCACTGTCAGAAGTACCGTCTTTTGGATGAGTCGTTAAACTGAGGCCCCGTCTGCCCTCTCAGGTGGACATAAAAGATCCCACGGCACTATTTCGAAGAAGATCAGGGTCGAGTTGTCCCGGCCAATATTTATCCCTCAACCAACACCTAAAAACAGATTATCTGGTCATCATCACATTGCTGTTTGTGGGACCTTGCTGTGTGCAAATTGGCTGCCGCATTTCCCTACATTACAACAGTGACTACACTTCAAAAAAAGTATTTAATTGGTTGTAAACTGCTTTGGGATGCCCTGAGGCCATGAAAGGCGCTATATAAATGTAAGTTCTTTCCTTCTGAGGTGGAACTGGCAGGCGTTCTGATGGAGATGGCATCCCACCAAGACCACCTCTTACTGTGAAGTCTGCATGGAGGGGGGGGTGGTGGCAATGGAAGACTTGCTCACCCTCACTTCCAGCAGAATTTGGGAGCAGGCAAAATAAAGAGTTGGAGACTGGATGGAACCAGGGCCCACTTCAAATGCCAACATTGCACCAGGAATTTCTGACCCTTTTTTTAATTCAGGCTTCTGAGAAGCCATTCATTGCAGCAGTAAGGTGGCATCATTCGCACCAAGTCCCGTTCGCCCATCACCCCCTGTGCTCATTGACTTACATTGGCTCCCCGTCCGGCAACACCTCCATATTCAAATTCTCATCCTTGTGTTCAAATCTCTCCATGGTCTCGCCCCTCCCTTATCTCTGTAACCTCCTCCAGGCCTACAACCCTCCGAGATCTCTGCACGCCTCCAATTCTGGCCTCTTGCGCACCCCCGATTTCCTTCGCTCCACCATTGGCGGCCGTGCCTTCAGATGCTGAGGCCCTAAGCTCTGGAATTCCCTCCCTAAACCTCTCTACCTCTCTTTACTACTTTAAGATGCTCGTTAAAACCTACCTCTTTGATCAAGCTTTCGGTCACCTGTCTTAATATCTCTTTATGTGGCTCGATATTTGATAACTCTCCTGTGAAGCGCCTTTGGATGTTTTGCTACATTAAAGGGGCTATATAAACATAAGTTGTTGTACTGATTAAAAGACCAACAGTGGCGTTTTTAGACTGTAAACAGAAACATTGCGAATCCTGAGTTTTCTACTTTCGGACTACATTTCAACGGTTGCTGATCAGTTCAGAGCTGACAGAGCTCAGGATTACCATCTTTGCGAACTTTCATTTGCCAGTGTAATATCGGAATAAAACCCTCCTGTTCGCCAAACTGTAAAAGAACATTTGGACCTTAAATGGACAAGAAAGTCACAGCAGGTGTTCGTTTCACAGTTTGGGGGGAATAATTAATCTGCTGTTCAAACTGTGATCATTTCAGGTCAATCACTGTTCTTTACTAGTGACATTTAATAATGATCAGCACCAAAGATTTTATAATAGCTCTATAGTAAGACTATGGCTGTTGAGTCACATGAGTGGAAAAGTTGATATTGTGGCGGAGACCACATAGGGACAAAAACACAATTCACAATGTATAGCCAATGTTGTTATATGTACCTAAACACAATTCACTATGTATAGCCAATGTTGTTATATGTACCTAAACACAATTCACTATGTATAGCCAATGTTGTTATATGTACCTAAACACAATTCACTATGTATAGCCAATGTTGTTATATGTACATACTTGGTTGGGTTATCGGGGCAGGGTCCCTTTAAGAGCGTCGGTAGCATGATGACGTCATGCAGCAGTAGCGTGATGACGTCATAGCCCTGCAACGAGGCTGAGCCCCTCAGTCCTCACGGAGAGTGAATAAAGTAACACGCGTTTTGCCTTTGCTGCAACAAAAGTCTCAGAGCCTGTTGATTTCTAGCGACCCCAACAATATCAGCATTCTGCAATCTTATGCAATATGGTGAACATCATTGCATTTAAAAGAAAAGAATGACTGACTTGCATTTATATAGCGTCTTTCATGACTTCAGAATGTCCCAAAGTGCTCTACAACCAATGAAGTACTTTCGGTCACCTGTCCTAATATCTCTTTATGTGGCTCGATATTTGATAACTCTCCTGTGAAGCGCCTTTGGATGTTTTACTACATTAAAGGGGCTATATAAACATAAGTTGTTTTACTGGTTAAAAGTTTTTAGACTGTAACAGAAACAGGACCTCAAATCCAGCACCAAGCTCATGGTCTACAGAGCAGTAGTGATACCTGCCCTGCTGTATGCCTCAGAGACATGGACCATGTACAGCAGGCACCTCAAAGCACTGGAGAGGTACCACCAACACTGCCTCCGCAAGATCCTGCAAATCCATTGGCAGGATAGGCACACCAACATCGGTGTTCTTGCTCACACCAACATCCCCAGCATCAAAGCTTTGACCACGCTCGATCAGCTCCGATGGATGGGTCACATCGTCCGCATGCCCGATACGAGACTCCCAAAACAAGCGCTCTACTCGGAGCTCCGACATGGCAAGAGAGCCCCAGGTGGGCAGAGGAAACGCTTCAAGGACACTCTCAAAGCCTCCTTGAAAAAGGCGCAACATCCCCACCGACACCTGGGAATCCCTGGCCCAAGACCGCACAAAGTGGAGGAGAAGCAGCCGGGAAGGCGCCGAATGCCTCGAGTCGCTTCGCTGGGAGCAAGCGGAAGCCAAGCGCAAACAGCAGAAGGAACGCACGTCAACCCAAGCACCCCACCCACCCACCCCTTCAACCACCATCTGCCCCACCTGTGACAGAGACTCTAGGTCCCGCATTGGTCTCATCAGTCACCTGAGAACTCATTTTTAGTGTGGAAGCAAGTCATCCTCGGTTCTGAGGGACTGCCTAAGAAGAGAAGAGAGAGACTTTTAAAGTGTGGTCACTGTTGTAATGTAGGAAACGCAGCAACCAATTTGTGCACAGCAAGGTCCCACAAACAACAACAAGATACTTTGACTTGAAATTCAGTGGGCTGTGCCACTCGTTAGCACCTTAAGAGGGCGCTAAGTGGGTCGGAAGCCACTGGCCACGCCTCCCGCTAAATTGAGCGGGACGCTAATGGCGGCGCTAGCCGTTAGCGCAGCGCCGCTACCGATGACGTCATCGGTGTGCGCAGCGCCCCGCTACCACCCCGATCACGATATTTAGTTGCGCCCCCTGCTTTAACGCCGGACGCTATTTGCGAACGGTTCAGGGGGCCTACCTGCGGCGGTAGAGGCGCTAATTAAAGGAGGTGCGGGGCGGCCATTTTTTTTGCTGGCCGCCTGCCAGCACCTCTCCGCGCTGCCGTCCCCGGCCTCCTTAGCCGCCCCCCCCCACCCCCTGGCAGAGTGCCGACTGCGTTCCAAGAGCCCGGCACTTCTCCTTGGTGCCGGGCTCTTTTGCCGGCACTCGCGATCCTCGATCGCACTGCACAAGGCCCCTCTCCTTTAAGAAGGGGAGGAAGGCCTGCAGTACCGCAGCGCGCCGTGCCGCAGCGTGTGGTGCTGCGGCACGTTGCGCAGCGATCTTCAGCTGCAGCGCCCCAAGAGGGATGCGGGGCGCCTCCAGTAGCGCCGCGCTTCCCTCTGGGGCGCGCAAAGTGAATTTCCGGTGGGCGGCCGCAACTACTTCCGGGGCACTACTTTTGGCGCCCTGGCGAAGCTAGCGCCCCAAACGGGGCTATAGTGAATTTCTAGGCCTTTGTTTTTTAGTGATGTTGGATGGGGGATAAATTTTGGCCAGAAAAATTCCCCTGCTCTATTTCAAATAGTGCCATGGGATCTTTTACAGCTACCTGAGAGGGCAGACGGGGCCTCAGTTTAACATCTCATCCAAAAGACAGCACCTCCGACAGTGCAGCACTCCCTCAGCACTGCACTGAATTGTCAGCCTGGATTAGGTGCTCAACTCTCTGGAAATATATATATCTTTTTAAAGTGCCATCAATCCTACTAAAATTGCTTAACCCAGTCTTTTTTTCCCTCCCCTTTTTTAAAGTGGAGTAGATTACAGTAAAAGACTGAAAATTCTAGTCTTCATTCGGAATAATATTTTATTCAGGTTCTGAAAGCCATTTTGTGTGGCCTACCTCAAATGACGCATGAGTCAAGGTCAAGATCTCAATGTTTGGAGAATCATGGAGCCAATCCAACATTCTGCCACTCTGTGATTCAGTGCGTTCCTCCATCAAGACACTACCCCAATTAATTATTGTGACAATTCCTTTTACTGTAAACTATGTTAAATTTTGAACCTATTTTCACACGATTGGAATTAATTAAGGGAAGGATAGCAAATTTGGTGTTAAATTTGGAATTGCTTACAAGGTCTTTATTGGAATTGATTGAGGGATAGAAGAAAATGTTGTACCGAGAGGAAGTAGGTGTTACACTGCATAGGAACAGGAGGCCATTCAGCCCCTCGAGCCTGTTCCACCATTCAATTAGATCAGGGCTGATCTGTATCTTAACTTAATCTACCTGCCTTTGCTCCGTAACCCTTAATACCCTTGGCCTAACAAAAACCGATCAATCCCAATGTTTAATTTTTCAATTGACCCCCAACCTCAACAGCATTTTGGGGGAGAGAGTTCCAGTGGACGTAGTGTATTTAGACTTCCAAAAGGCATTTGACAAGGTGCCACACAAAAGATTATTGCTTAAGATAAAAAATCACGGGATTGGGGGTAATATTCTGGCATGGATAGAGGATTGGCTATCTAACAGAAGGCAGAGAGTTGGGATAAATGGTTAATTCTCAGACTGGCAATCAGTAACTAGTGGTGTTCCGCAGGGGTCAGTGCTGGGTCCCCAACTCTTTACAATCTATATTAACGATTTGGAGGAGGGGACCGAGTGTAACATATCAAAGTTTGCAGATGATACTAAGATGGGAGGGAAAGTAGTGAGTGAGGAGGACATAAAAAACCTGCAAGGGGACATAGACAGGCTAAGTAAGTGGGCAGAGATTTGGCAGATGGAATACAATACTGGAAAGTGTGAGGTTATGCACTTTGGCAGGAAAAATCGTAGAGCAAGTTATTATCTTAATGGCAAGAAACTGGAAAGTACTGAAGTACAAAGGGATCTGGGGGTCCTGGTGCACGAAACTCCAAAGGTTAGTATGCAGGTGCAGCAAGTGATTAAAAAGGCCAATGAAATGTTGGCTTTCATTGCTAGGGGGATAGAATATAAAAATAGGGAGGTATTGCTTCAGTTGTACAAGGTATTGGTGAGACCGCACCTGGAATATTGCATACAGGTTTGGTGTCCATACTTAAGAAAAGACATACTTGCTCTCGAGTCAGTACAAAGAAGGTTCACTCGGTTAATCCCGGGGATGAGGGGATGGACATATGAGGAGAGGTTGAGTAGATTGGGACTCTACTCATTGGAGTTCAGAAGAATGAGAGGCGATCTTATTGAAACATATAAGATTGTGAAGGGGTTGGATCGGGTGGATGCGGGGAGGATGTTCCCGATGATGGGTGAAACTAGAACTAGGGGGCATAGTCTTAGAATAAGGGGCTGCTCTTTCAAAACTGAGATGAGGAGGAACTACTTCACTCAGAGGGTGGTAGGTCCATGGAATATGCTGCCCCAAAAAGCTGTAGAAGCTACATCATTACATAAATTTAAAACAGAAATAGACAGTTTCCTAGAAGTAAAGGGAATTAAGGGTTACGGGGAGTGGGCAGGAATTTGGACATGAGTCTAGGTTCGGATCGGTCATGGCCCTGTGGGTAGCGGAGCGGGCCCAGGGGCCGTGTAGCCTGATCCTGCTCCTATTTCATGTGTCTAATTCTGTTAGATTCAGGAGATGGTTCTGTGATAGTAGATTGGCGGTTAGGATCAGATCAGCCATGATCTTATTGAATGGCGGAGCAGGCTCGAGGGGCCGATTGGCCTACTCCTGCTCCTATTTCTTATGTTCTTATGTTCTTATTCCCGCTACCCTTTGTGTGAAGAAGTGCTTCCTGACATCACCCTTAAACGGCCTGGCTCTAATTTGAAGGTGATGCTCCCTTGTTCTGGGCTCCCCTCCTCCCAACCAGAGGAAATAGTTTCTCTCGATCTACCCGATCGAAGCCTTTAATCTGGTGCAGGAGGTTTACAGTGTGAAATAAATCTGAAAGAGAATGGCAAACCCATCTGTTTCTCACTCTACCATCCAGCAGTTCAGGTGCAGCTGCACCACATCTGATCTCCGCACCCACCAGCCCCCAAGTCAACCCTGAGCAGGTAGGCCACTGCGGAAAACAACCTAAATCAAATCAAATCAAATCAACTTTTATTGTCATTGTTAGTGCACAAGTGCAGTACAACGAAATGTAGGCTTGCGGCTCCCGAGAGTGTACATTTAGATTAAGACATTTAAACATTCAACATACATTTGGCTTGTAATACATTAACATAAACATAACCATAATAAAGTGCATTGGCAGATGTGCAGGCTTTAGAGTTTATTTGTGGAGTTCAGTAGGATGACAGCCCTGGGATAGAAGCTGTTCCTAAATCTGGTCGTACGGGTGCGAATGCATCTGTAGCGTCTCCCAGATGGCAGGAGGGCGAACAGACTGTGGCTGGGGTGGGTAGGGTCTTTGATGATGGACCGGGACCTCCGTAAACAGCGTTTCTGGTATATGTGCTCTATGGTCGGTAGCTGGGTGCCGGTAATGCGTTGGGCAGTTTTGACTACCCGCTGCAGGGCTTTCCGGTCATAGTAGCTACAGCCGCCATACCATACTGTGATACAGTTTGTCAGCGGCAGTTGGCTAATACACAACAAGGGAAGTAGTGAGATAGCAAAATACTGCGGATGCTGGAAATCCAATATAACAACAGAAGACGCTGGAAAACCTCAGCAGGCCAGGCAACATCCGTGGAGAGAGAAACAGAGTCAACGTTTCAGGTCGAAACCCTTCGTCAGAACTGAAAAAGCACAGGAAATGAAACAGATTAAAAGGCCAGTTTGGGGGCTGGGAAATGGGGACGAGAGAACAAAAGAGAAGTGAAGAGACATTAAGAGGTATTCAAAACCAGACGAGATGGTGATAGGACTAGTGGAGACAAAAGACGGCTCGAGATTAGGTGTGAAATGCACTGGCAGAATGAGAGACAGCTGCCATGTGGGAGAGAAAAAAGGGGGAAAGGGCCAAAACAAAGGTGTGGATAAAAAATATGTAAAAATGTAATAGGGGCCGAGGTTATGATCTGAAATTGTTGAACTCGATATTGAGTCCGGAAGGCTGTAAAGTGCCTAATCGGAAGATGAGGTAGGGAAGTAGTGAAGCAGAAGTCCACTTAAAGGTTTGCTTTTTTTTTTCACCCCAACAGTGTTTCAGCAGTCGGATGTGTTTGTTTTTTTTCTCCCCCCTCACAGAGTTCTAAACGAGCACCTCGGGGAGAAGGAAGTGGAATTATCGCTGTTATTTGATGGGGTGAAAGAGGCAGACCTGGGGAATTATACCTGCATCGTGGAAAATCGGATTGGACGCATGCAGACCAGCGTGCTTCTCCAGAGAAAAGGTGAATGTCAGCAATGTGTTGTGCTTTAATCTAGCAAATTGGTCCCTTGTGATCTGTGTTTCTGTGTGTTTGTTGACTGCATTTCAAACTGAAATAATAACCAGCAACCCATTAATACATAAATGAGCTTTCAATTCATTCCCTGGCTTGGCTAGACTATTCCAATGCTCTCCGGGCCGGCCTCCCATCGTCCAACCCCCCAGAAACTTGGGCTCGTCCAAAACCCGGCTGCCCGTATCCTAACTCGCACCAAGTCCCGTTCGCCCACCACCCGCTGTGCTCGTTGACCTACATCGGCTCCCGGTCCAGCGACACTTCAATTATAAAATTCTCATTCTCCTTTTCAAATCCCTCCATTGTCTCGCCCCTCCCTATCTCGGTAACCTCCTCCAGCTCCAGCCTTGGGGAGCGAGCAGGGAAGTGGAGTTGAGGCCACGATCAGATCAGCCATGATCTTATTGAATGGCGGAGCAAGGTTCGAGGGGGCCAAATGACCTACTCCTGCTCCTACGTCTTATGTTCTTGTATAAACCTCCGAGATCTCTGCACTCCTCCAAACCTGACCTCTTGTGTATCCCCGATTTTAATCGCTCCACCACTGGCGGCTGGGCTTTCAGCTTCCTAGGCCCTAAGCTCTGCAATTCCCTCCCTAAACCTTTCTGCCTCGCTACCTTTCTCTCTCCACCTTTAAGACGCTCCTTAAAACCAACCTCTTTGACCAAGCTTTTGGTCATCTGTCCGAATATCTCCTTCAGTGGTTCGGTGTCAAATGTTGTTTGATAATCGCTCCTGTGAAACGCCGTCAGACGTTTTACTACATTAAAGGCGCTGTATAAATGCAAGTTGTTGGTGTAGATTTGATGCCAGAGAGTACATCTGCGCTACAGCAGTCCATCCAAGTTGAGTGTGTTTGGAGTGCCCTCTGCTGTCTACTTCCATGCTTCACTCCTTAAAATGCCTCGGGTGAAAAAAAAATGTCCATTTTAATTATAGCGCAGTTGAAATAAGCAGCAATTTTGCACAATATTCCAGCACAATGATTTTGATGGATGCTTCAAAAATATTCTAATGTATGCGCTGTATATATATATATATATATATTTTAAATGGGGGATAAATGGAGTGCACACTCTGACTGTAATGCATGGTGACAGTTGCTTGTTTGTGTTTCCTCAACACAGACACTGTTTGACTGGAGCCATTTCTTTTTTTAAACACAAATAATATTTCCCGTGATTGGAGCTCAAATTCGCAGTCTTTTTTTTTCCGGTTTTATTATTCAAATTTTCCAAGTGGGGAATTTGAAAATATATTACTGATTATGCTAAGTACAACTCCGAAGCTAATCCTTCAGCGTTATCTGGGGAAAAAAATGATTCCTATCCCGTTTCATACGGTATCTTCCCCCCAAAGTAAGCCGAACTACAAAAATAAAGCGATTGTGATCAAAAGATGAGATTTTTTTTTAGTCTTCAGATTGAAGCGGTGGTTTTATTGCTTGGGAGGCGGGGGAGAAGGACGTTACAGCACCTAATCCTCCAGTGTGTCAAAAAGTGGGCCAAAACCATCATTTATTTTTCCACAGTTTGGTCTCTTTAATCGTGCTGTAATGCATGAAGGTAGCCACTAAGAACACAAACATGACAAATCGGCAAGCTTGTAACTCTAATGGGCTCGAGATTTATGAACAGTATGGATCATTAGGGGATGGATTTGTCAGGTGGATCCGGTAGCAGCGACTGTAGAGTCTCGTGTATCTTCCACTCGCCATGTGCGCCAAAGAAAGTGATGGCAGAAATTACGTTTGTGGGGTGGGGGCTCGGGAATATCTAGCCACTTTATGGAGTTCCAAAGAGATTTAGGGGTGCGTGTACACAGATCACTAAAATGTATTAGTCAGGTACACAAAATAATCAAAGAGGCGAATGGGATGTTAGCTTTTATAACTAGAGGGCTAGATTAAAAAGGGGAGGGCGTTTTGCTACAGCTATACAAAGCCCCGGTTAGACCACATCTGGAGCACTGTGTACAGTTCTGGGCTCCGCACCTTAGGAAGGATATATTGACCTAGGAAGGAGGGCAGCGCAGATTCACCAGAACACTACCAGTATTAGATTCTGAGGAGAGATTACATAAACTAGACTTGTATTCACTAGAATATAGAAGGTTAAGGGGTAATTTGATTGAGGTTTTTAGGATTTTGAAAGGAATTGACAAGGTCGATAGACTTTTTTCCGCTGGTGGGGGAGTCTAGGGCAAGGGGACATAACCTTAAAATCAGAGACAGGCCATTCAGGAGAGAAGTTAGGAAACACTTCTTCACACAAAGGGTGGAAGTATGGAACTCTCCCCACAAAATGCAGTAGATGCGAACTCAATTAATTTTAAATCTGAGATCGATAGATTTTTGGTAGACAAGGGTATAAAAGGATATGGAGCTGTGGATGGATTTAAGATACAGATCAGCCATGATCTCATTGAATGGATGAACAGGCTTGATGGACTGAATGGTCTATTCCTCTTCCTATGAATTGTATCGCACCTTAGCAAACCAGGAGGTGTTAATGTCATGAATGCAATAATAGCCCGTAGACAAGCCAAACTAGGGTCAGTCTCTGCAGGTTCCCAGCTGCCTCAGCTCCTTCTCTGTCGCACATATTCTGGGTCCTGGGGGCGCTTATCGCCAGGAGGTCGGGGGGGTGGGGAGAAGTGCCTCCCGAGAAATTTGGCGGGGCGTTGCTGAGGCGCTACCCAATAGCGCCACACCCTGGGCCGCTGCGCCACCAGCGATGAAGTCATCGCTGTGCGCCACGACCCCTTAGCGCCCGGCGGCAGAAATGCGGATTGCATGTTCGCATTATCGCAGAAAGAATGGCACAACTAATGTTAATGGACATAGGCAGATCCCCAATAAAAACAGACTAAAGTGCGCAATATTTATTGGTATGCAGTCGTCCTAGCTGCATATCAACTTTCTTTCTGATTGTGTTCACTCAAGATAAGACAATAGGCCAATGTAATGAAATGTTAGATGTGTAGTGGGATCAGTAGGGGAGGCTCCAGAGATTGGATGTGTAATGCGATCAGTAGGGGAGGCTCCAGAGATTGGATATGTAATGCGATCAGTAGGGGAGGCTCCAGAGATTGGATATGTAATGCGATCAGTAGGGGAGGCTCCAGAGATTGGATGTGTAGTGGGGTCAGTAGGGGAGGCTCCAGAGATTGGATGTGTAGTGGGATCAGTAGGGGAGGCTCCAGAGATTGGATGTGTAATGCGATCAGTAGGGGAGGCTCCAGAGATTGGATATGTAATGCGATCAGTAGGGGAGGCTCCAGAGATTGGATGTGTAGTGGGGTCAGTAGGGGAGGCTCCAGAGATTGGATGTGTAATGGGATCAGTAGGGGAGGCTCCAGAGATTGGATGTGTAGTGGGGTCAGTAGGGGAGGCTCCAAAGATTGGATGTGTAATGCGATCAGTAGGGGAGGCTCCAGAGATTGGATGTGTAATGCGATCAGTAGGGGAGGCTCCAGAGATTGGATGTGTAATACGATCAGTAGGGGAGGCTCCAGAGACTGGATGTGTAGTGGGGTCAGTAGGGGAGGCTCCAGAGATTGGATGTGTAATACGGTCAGTAGGAGAGGCTCCAGAGACTGGATGTGTAATGTAGACTATGGTTTGATACTGAGTTAAGCAGTCTTCACAGAAATCACAGAAACCCCACAGTGCAGATAGAGGCCATTTCGGCCCATCAATAATCAACACCAGGCTTCAGAAGCATAAAGGAAAAGATGTGAAAGCAGGAATTTGAGATGAATGATAAAGTGAGGGCGAGGTAGCGGAAATGTAAACATGCTGCCAAGATTTGTTGAAGAGCGTGGAATGTAAAAGACATAAACCAAGAAACAAATGGGCAGAAGAATGTCAGATGGGAGACAGTGTAAGCACAGAAGACGCTGTAGCAAGGGTGGGTGAGCAAGAAGCAGTGGACTGAGAGAGTTTGGTGAGCTAGAGAGTGAATTGGTGCAAAGTGACAAAAGATCCTATTAAACCCATTACTTCTTCAGACTGTATACAATCTACTATATCACAGACTCTTACCCACCTATTTAATCTTGAGACAAAATTGTAAAAAAATCATTCTGATCCTCAAAGGCTATAGAATGAAAGTTCAGAGTATTTCTCTAACTTGCATGTTCCATTATTAGTTGCAGTTGTACCTGGATTATTAGGAAGTCCCAAAGGTTGCTTCAGGAGAGTGCAGTTACTCTTTCATGAATCTTCTTCATGAGGGTGGTGAAAGCAGGTTCAATGGTAACATTGAAAAAGAGAATTGGATTATATACTTGAAAAGGAAAAATCTGCAGGGCTATGGGGAAAGAGCAGGGGAGTGATGCTAATTGGAGAGCTCTTTCAAAGAGCCGGCACAGGCACGATGGGCCGAATGGCCTCCTTCTGTGCTGTATGACTTTATGTTCTGCACCCTCTGGCATTTCCATCAGATTTGAGACGGCTGTTTCGCTCCAATATTTTCAACACAATCTTCGAAGACTGCTATTTATAATCCAGGGCAGAAAACGAGGTTCATCTTTAGAGTCCCACCCCATTTGGGAAAGGATGTTGGATCGGTAGGAAAAGACATGGAGAATCCCTGATGAACTACGACCCCTATTCCAGCTTCACAGCGACAGCTGTTACTCCTCTGCATGTAAATTTATGTAGTTTGTTGGGAACAAATTATGTAGTATTTTAATCTTTACTGATTTGTGTCTTCTTTTGTATAATGGGTGACTGAGGCGATTCCACCTGTTTTGTGTCATGGCCCATGTCCGATTGCACCCCCATCATTTCTTTACTTGAACCCAAAGAGAACTAGGATGAAAGGATGTGGTATTTGCAAATTAGCTCCAAGTCTATAGTATAATAAGTAAATTGATCTTCTCTGAAATTAAATCCCTTGAGGTTCTAGAAACATAGAAGATAGGAGCAGGAGTAGGCAATTCGGCCCCTCGAGCCTGCTTCGCCATTCAATGCGATCATGGCTGATCATCCAAATTCAGTACCCTGTCCCTGCTTTCTCCCCATATCCCTTTAGCCTTAAGAAATATATCCAACTCCTTCTTGAATATATTTAATGAATTGGCCTCTACTGCCCTCTGTGGTAGAGAATTCCACAGGTTCACCACTCTCTGGGTGAAGAAATTCCTCCTCATCTCAGTCCTAAATGGCTTACCCCTTATTCTTAGAATACTTATGCCGACATGATCTTAATGAATGCCTTTCAGCACCAAGGGAAACTACTGCTATCGCATCTGCTGGTTCCACGATGGCCATCATTCTTGTGAAGAATTGGTTGATGTTGTCCACTGCTCGAAATGACCCTGCCTGATTACACCTGCTACAAATTAAACAGACCCATTCTGATTCAGGAGCTAGGACGTTTGTAGAGATTTTAAAATAGCTCAAGATAGGTTGGCTGGTGTTACAAAGCACAGAAGCTTTCCAAGAGTTCGAAGGAACTAGGCTTGGGACGAGGAAATGTGATTCAAGAAGAGATTTACTTTCAAGAACCTTGTTAAATTAAAAACCTGAAGCAACAAGGTGAAATATCAGTTGCTTATATATATGCCAAGCAAATGATTTGTCATTGTTTTTCCTTATCATAGAATCAGAAAATGATGCAGCACAGATGGAGGCCATTCGGCCCATCATGCCTGTGCTGGCTCTTTGGGAAAGCTGTCCCATTAATCCCACTCCTCTGCTCTTTTCCCTGCTTTTTTTCCTTCAAGTATTTATCCGATTCTCTTTTGAAAGTTACTATTGAATCTGCTTCCACCACCCTTTCAGGCAGCGCGTTCCAGATCACAACAACTCGCTGCGTAAAACAAATGTTCCCTCTGGTTCTTTTGCCAATCGGCTGAACTCTGTGTCCTCTGGTTACTGAGCCTTCTGCCACTGGAAACAGTTTCTCCTTATTATCGCTATCAAAACCATTCATGGTTTTGAACACCTCTGTCAAATCTCTTAACCTTCCCTTCTCTAAGGAGAACAACCCTAGCTTCTCCAGTCTCTCCCTGGTACCATACCAGTAAATCTCTTCTGTAGTGTTGGTGAAGCACGATTGAACTGAACCCTGGTCAGCTTTAGTCAACTTTCTACTGGGATCAGAGAACCAGTCCTCAAGTGCACTCCTGAAAACATCTAGTTAATCCCTTGGAGCTAAAATTCCCTAGAATGCACGCAATAAGCATTAACTGAATAAATCGCGCCGTCTGTGATTTTATAACCAATTTGAAGTTTACTGTAGCTGCCAAAGGTTTAAAAATAATGGGGCAAAAGGCTCTGATGTAGACAAGAAGAACATTAAAGCCATGAAGAATCCTGAGTGTACAAGATACTCCCCAATGCCAGAGGATTAATCTTATGCTGGCATATGCTCAGCCAAGATTGAGATTAAATATTACAATGATGGAAAAAGCTTTTAAAAGCAAATATTGATAACACACAATTAAGAAACTGCATTGATATTTTACATAAAATTAATTTATTGACCTGTTAGTTAAAAATAATTCCAATACTAATTCATGTTTTACATACTCCTGTAGGTAATAATATTGTAATTGGATTTTCTATTCATGTTTCTTGGCTGTGACTGGTGTAATATTAGGATGATGTCTGATTTAATTTTGTAACCACATAGTCAAGAATTGAAGTCTTTTTTTTTAAATTCAGTCACGGGATGTGGGCATCGCTGGCAAGGCCAGCATTTATTGCCCATCCTTAGTTGCCCTTGAGAAGGCGGTGGTGAGCCGCTGCCTTGAACCGCTACAGCCCGTGTGGTGAGGGTGCTCCCACAGAGCTGTTAGGGAGGGAGTTCCAGGATTTTGAACCAGCGACGATGAAGGAATGGCGATATATTTCCGAATCAGGATGGTGTGTGACTTGGAGGGGAACTTGAAGGTGATGGTGTTCCCAGGCGCCTGCTGCCCTTGTCCTTCTAAAGTCTAAGGGCCTGTCTGACATGATGTGATTTGTCTGTTGTGAATTGGGTTGAGAGTCAAGCATCTTGTAGTGTGCTATCACCGGGTAAAGGAATTATCTTGCTTCGCAGCTCCTTTTGTTAACTGATTGCACGGCAGAATTTATTAGTTATGGAGAAGCTTAAGGCCTAGATGACCCTCCGTCCTACCTGATGGGTGCCATATTGAAGCATGGACCTATATAAGGGAACAACATATGTTATTCCTTACCTTCACCAAGATTTTTCTATTCATAATAAGTTGGAATATATTTAATAGAAATGGCCATATAGGGGTTACTGTCATGTTTTTACTCTCATTTGATAATTACACTTTCTAAATTATAAACTATTATGACCAGGGAGAGACTGGAGAAGCTGGGGTAGTTCTCCTTAGAGCAGAGAAGGTTAAGAGATTTGATAGAGGTGTTCAAAATCCGAAATTGCGGTCGGAGGTTTGCCGCCTGCGAAGACCTCCGAACTGCAAGAAAACTCCGCACTTACCTGGTGTCTCCGGAGCTTCGGGCTCTTGCGGTCCTGGGCCTGTGGGCGTAGGTCTGCGTAAAAGCCCACGGAGCCCAGGCAGTCCACAAGCGTCCCTGGGAATCACGTGGGGCCAGGCCGCCCAATGGCAAAGGAGAATTCCTAAAGTTTCACAACACTGAAATAAAAATAAATGATCACAGGTTCAAAATTAATTAAAATAACCCCTTAATAAAATTAAAATGTCATTTTTTGAAAAATGAATTTAAACATTTTTAAACGGGACAAAAATAACCCAAACAAATTTTAAAATATAAGGGAATGTTTAAATCGTTTTAAAAAAATAGTTTTAACTGTTATTTTAACCCTTATGCTGGTAAAAGAAGGCCTTACGCCTTTATGTTTCTGTGAAGGAGTTAGATATATTTCTTAAAGCTAACGGGATCAAGTGATATGGGGAGAATGCAGGGACGGGGTACTGAATTTGGATGATCAGTCACGATCTCATTAAATGGCGGAACAGGCCCGAGGGGCCGAATGGCCTACTCCTGCTCCTATCTTCTATGTTTCTATGTTTCTACCAGGCGTAAGGGTTTTGTGGGCATTCGCTGGGCAGTAGTTTCTGCACCAGTGAAAGTGAGTTTATAGCGGATGCAGTGGATCTGCCAAGGAGAGACTTGACAGATCGCAAGTTCCAGATTTTTGTGCATGCGCATCACACGCGGAAACCTGGACCTTGCGGGGCCGATCACAGCACTTACGATGGTGTATGCATGCGTACGCCATCATAGGCCCCGTAAATTCCAGGCCCGTGTATTTTAGAATCACAAACAGCTTGATTGACTTCTTAGCTTGATTGCTTTTGGTTAAAAGCATTCAAACTAAGACAAAGCAGCCCGTTTGATTGGCACCCCATCCATCACCTTAAACATTCACTCCCTCCACCACCGGCGCACCGTGGCTGCAGTGTGTACCATCTACAAGATGCACTGCAGCAACTCGCCAAGGCTTCTTCGGCAGCACCTCCCAAACCCGCGACCTCTTTCATCTAGAAGGACAAGGGCATCAGGCGCATGGGAACACCACCACCTCCAAGTTCCCCTCCAAGTCACACACCATCCTGACTTAGAAGTATATCGCCGATCCTTCATCGTCGCTGGGTCAAAATTCTGGAACTCCGTCCCGAACAGCACTGTGGGAGTACCTTCACCACACGGACTGCAGCAGTTCAAGAAGGCGGCTCACCACCACCAGGGAGGGACAATAAATGCTGGCCTTGCCAGCGACGCCCACATCCCATAAAAACGAATTTAAAAAAAACAAAGTGGGGCCAATTATTTATCTTATATATTGGTCACAAATCAACTTCAGACTTTGAAGCCATGGTGTGGAGATGCCGGAGTTGGACTAGGGTGGACAAATGTAAGAAGTCACACAACACCAGGTTATAGTCCAACAGCTTTATTTGAAATCACAAGCTTTCGGAGCGCTGTTCCTTCGTCAGGTGACGAAGGAGCCGCGCTCCGAAAGCTTGTGATTTCAAATAAAGCTGTTGGACTATAACCTGGTGTTGTGTGACTTCTTACATCAGACTTTGAAGACACATATTGTGCAGAATATATTATCTGTCTTTTAGGAGAGCTTGTGCATATATAGTTAAAAGTCTGAGGCGAATATGTTACCTTATTGACATTTTACATTTGCAAAATGTCATTCTGGCAAAGTTCATACTAATGGTATTATTTGACCTAAATTTGTTATACTCTCAGTGCAGTCAGCTGTTGAGAAGATAAATATTTGATAGCTGTAATATCCATTGGGAGCTGCATTACTTTTGAGGCATGAGTTCATAGAATCATAGAATGATGCAGCACAGAAGGAGGCCATTCGGCCCATCTTGCTGGTGCCCGCTCTTTGAAAGGGTCCCACTCCCCCCACCCTTTCCCCATAGCCCTGCAAATTTTTCCCCTCCAAGTATTTATCCAATTCCTTTTTGTGAGTTATTATTGAATCTGCTTCCTCCACCCTTTCAGGCAGTGCATTCCAGATCACAACTCGCTGCGTTAAAAAGATCATCCTCCTGGTTCTTTTGGCAATTACCTTAAATTTGTGTCCTCTGGTTACCCACCCTCCTGCCAGTGGAAACTGTTTTCTCTGCATTAGCAGACCAGGCTCGATATGAGGGACCAGTTTAAATGAGTCACTGAATTTTTCTTTGTGTTTTGCTGTGATGATCTACTTTGTGATTCTCTTGTCCTCCATTTGTTCCAGACCTGATGTACAGAGTCGAACTTGCAGGCGGCTTGGGAGCAATCCTTCTCCTGATCACCTTTCTCGTAACTATCTACAAATGCTACAATATCGAAATGATGCTGTTTTACCGGAGCCACTTTGGAAGCGATGAAACAGAAGATGGTGAGTAGACGCACGTTTTAACGATGTCGCGCTTCTGCTGCGATATGTGGCAATTCTTGTCCTCCTTGTCTGAGGAAGGATGTTCTTGCCATGGAGGGAGTGCAGCGAAGATTCACCAGACTGATACCTGGGATGGCAGGAATGACGTATGAGGAGAGATTGGGTCGATTAGCCTTATACTCGCTAGAGTTTAGAAGAATGAGAGGGGATCTCATTGAAACTTATAAAATTCTAATAGGACTAGACAGGCTAGATGCAGGAAGGATGTTTCCGATTGCGGGGAGTCCAGAACCAGGGGTCACAGTCTAAAGATAAGGGGTAAGCCATTTAGGACTGAGATGGGGAGGAATTTCTTCACCCAGAGAGTGGTGAACCTGTGGAATTCTCTACCACACAAGGCAGAGAATATATCAAGAAGGAGTTAGATATATTGCTTAAGGCTAAGGGGGATCAAGGGATGTGGGGAGAAAGCAGGGACAGGGTACTAAATTTGGATGATCAGTCATGATCTCATTAAGTGGTGGAGCAGCTCGAGGGGCCGAAGGGCCTACTCCTGCTCCTATCTTGTATCTTTCTATGGAACCAACGGACTTTTTCAGCAGTTTGGGTATTACGCATTACGGTCGTGATTTTATTCCTCTGCAAGCTCGGGCACGATCTTGCCAGCCCTGGGTATGGAGGAGGGACTGCCGGGAAAATGGCAGAATCTGGGGGCGGGTACCCATCCCGCCCCCCAACCCGCCTCTGTGCCATCGTGCCAGGAGGCGGGTAGCTGTCCCGCGCCGGGTCCCGTCTCCTTGGAGGCGGGAAGGGGATTAGTGCCACTTCAATCAAGGGAAAAGAGCGTGGGTTGGCCAGAAGTTGATGGAGGCGGGACTGAAACCCAACAAGTGGGAGCCCCACTTCCAAAAGCTCCCCATTGGCTAAACCCAGCCCCTCATGCAACCACTTTTCATCAGAAAATATAAGTGAGATAAAATTACCCAAAAGAGATGGTTTCTTGACAGGCTTATGTATACAATATAATACTTTAATCAAACAAAATGTCTAACAATACACTGTCATCATACTTTTCACAATACCAATCACAGTAATCCAATGATCTAGACAAGGGAACTAGATGTAATATCTCCAAGTTTGCAGACGACACAAAGCTGGGTGGGCGTGTGTGCTGTGAGGAGGATGCTGAGAAACTCCAGTATGATTTGGACAGGTTGGGTGATTGGGCAGATGCATGGCAGGTGCAGTATAATGTGGATAAATGTGAGGTTATCCACTTCGGTGGCAAAAACAGGAAGACAGATTATTATCTGAACGGCAATAGATTGGGAGAAGGGGAAGTGCAACGAGACCTGGGTGTCCTTGTGCACCAGTCGCTGAAGGTAAGCATGCAGGTGCAGCAGGCAATTAAGAAGGCAAATGGTATGATGGCCTTCATAGCGAGAGGATTCGAGTACAGGAGCACGAATGTCTTGCTGCAGTTGTACAGGGCCTTGGTGAGACCACACCTTGAGTATTGTGTGCAGTTTTGGTCGCCTTATCTGAGGAAGGATGTTCTTGCCATGGAGGGAGTGCAGCGAAGATTCACCAGACTGATACCTGGGATGGCAGGAATGACGTATGAGGAGAGATTGGGTCGATTAGGCTTATATTTGCTAGAGTTTAGAAGAATGAGAGGGGATCTCATTGAAACTTATAAAATTCTAACAGGACTAGACAGGCTAGATGCAGGAAGGATGTTCCTGATGGCGGGGGAGTCCAGAACCAGGGGTCACAGTCTAAAGATAAGGGGTAAACCATTTAGAATAGAGATGAGGAGGAATTTCTTCACCCAGAGAGTGGTGAACCTGTGGAATTCTCTATCACAGAAGGCAGAGAATATATCAAGAAGGAGTTAGATATATTTCTTAAGGCTAAAGGGATCAAGGGATATGGGGAGAAAGCAGGGACAGGGTACTGAGTTTGGATGATCATCCATGATCTCATTAAATGGCGGAGCAGGCTCGAGGGGCCGAAGGGCCTACTCCTGCTCCTATCTTGTATCTTTCTATGGAACCGACGGACTTTTTCAGCAGTTTGGGTATTACGCATTACGGTCGTGATTTTATTTTTCTGCGAGCTCGGGCGAGACCTTGCCAGTCCTTGGAGGAGGGACTGCCGGGAAAATGGCAGAATCTGGGGGCGGGTGCCCATCCCGTCTCCCAACCCACCTCCGTGCCATCTTACCAGGAGGCGGGTAGCTGTCCCGTGCCGGGTCCCGTCTCCTGGAGGCGGGAGGGGGATTAGTGCCACTTAACTGTTTGTTAGCAGGTAGTTAACAGGCAGATTAAGAGGATTATCCCCATTTTACCCACACAAGTGCGGGCTTCATGAAGGCTGCGAACCCCGCCAGGGTCACCGAGGCGAGCAGTGGGTCTGCGGGGGTCGGAGGGGTGCAAAAGTGCACTGTGGAGGTGAGTGATGGGTGCAAGTGTGGAGAAGTGAGTATGTGAGGTGAGTGGAAAGTGTTAGAAAAAGTTTACTTACCTTTGTTTCTTCCTGCAGGCTTCAATCGTTGGGGATCTGGAGACTTCGGCATCTCCACGGCAGAGATGACAGATGGCTGTTGCATTCTCCAATGCAGCAACCATCTAATTTCTGCTAAAGAAAGAGGTTTGATGAGGCCTTGAATTCAAGAACTCATCAAACTACAGAGAATGTCAGTGTTTGACAGCTTCACCGAGCTTCATTTTGACAGATGAAACGTCATATGCTGACGTTCTCTGTAACCGGCTTTCCCTTAATTGGCCTGCTAAGCCCGCTGGGCAGACTTAACAAGCTCAATCAAGGGAAAATAGCGTGGGTTGGCCAGAAGTTGATGGAGGCGGGACTGAAACCCGACAAGTGGGAGTCCCGCCTCCAAAAGCTCCCCATTGGCTAAACCCAGCCCCTCATGTAACCATTTTTCATCAGAAAATATAAGTGAGATAAAATTACCCAAAAGAGATGGTTTCTTGACAGGCTTATGTATATCATATAATACTTTAATCTAACAAAATGTCGAACCATACGCTGTCGTCATACTTTTCACAACACCAATCACAGTACAGCAGCTTTTGTGATGTATTATGCTTAGCTACAGCACCACTTGAGCAGCAAATCATTTATGCGGAGAAGATAAAGTTTAAAAAAAATCTGCGGCCCTATTCCACTTATTTTTTTGTTTTTGTTTTTTCCCAAGCTCTCAATTCCTCTGGGGCAGGGCACAGAAAGTGACCGTCAATTACTAAAGCCAGTGACACTGCCAAAAGGGAGAAAATTGTTGCTCATAAATGATGGGATAGAGATGTTGCGTGATTTGTCGCTGTGAGTTAAGGAGTGAACAATAACAGGAACAATCTGCTTTTATGTCTGATTATCATAAAATCCGAACTTTAAAAAGCCCCTGTGTATGAGTTACTACCTTATTGTTTTGGCTGCCATTTTTGGTGTTAAACACAATGTTATGCTAGATTATAGGAAAGTTCCTTATGAACTGTTGACATATACTTCATATTGTATGGTGGATGGCCTCTTATTATGCTCAAGTAATTTATTTACAGGCACCCAGAGAATCTAGAAACATAGAAACACAGAAAAATAGGAGCAGGAGTAGGCCATTCGGCCCTTCGAGCCTGCTCCGCCATTCAATATGATCATGGCTGATCCTCTATCTCAATACCATATTCCCGCTCTCTCCCTATACCCCTTGATGCCTTTTGTGTCTAGAAATCTATCTATCTCCTTCTTAAATATATTCAGTGACTTGGCCTCCACAGCCTTCTGTGGTAGAGAATTCCACAGGTTCACCACCCTCTGAGTGAAGAAATTTCTCCCCATCTCAGTCCTAAATGTCCTACCCCGTATCCTGAGACTGTGACCCCTCGTTCTCGACCCCCCAGCCAGGGGAAACATCCTCCCTGCATCCAGTCTGTCTAGCCCTGTCAGAAATGTATACGTTTCCACGAGATCCCCTCTCATTCTTCTAAACTCTAGTGCTGCTCTGTCTTTTAAAGCAGGGAATGGTCTTGTTCCTTTGCTATATTTCTTCCCCAGGATTTTAAGTCCAAGTGTCAGTAATATCTTCAGTAACTTTTGAATACGCTTAGATTATGCTCGCAGATTTTCCTCAGCATTGCTCCTGGTGAGTCAAAGTTACACACTGAAGTGTGAGAGCTGAATCAGAACAGGAAATGAGTGTGAGGCTTACAGAAAGTGCGTGTTGTTCACAAGACATTGAATAGCTGTGATAGTATATTTAATGTATGAACTACGCTTACTTTGGAAGTCATAAATGGTGTACAAGAGTTCTATTGCCAAGTTCTCAGTGCAAATTCCCCAAAACCAGCACAACCCAAATCTCTTGGGGCTAAACCTGATGTTTCTCTGTTTTTAAGTGGAGAAGGGTG
This sequence comes from Somniosus microcephalus, assembly GCF_052327205.1. NCBI lineage: Eukaryota > Metazoa > Chordata > Chondrichthyes > Squaliformes > Somniosidae > Somniosus > Somniosus microcephalus. Next base: position 442,254,116 of record NC_140987.1, on the reverse strand, counting down.
TGCTTTATCAGGTTGAGTAAAACAACAGCAGTGTCAAAACACAGAAGCAGGTTAGCAGTCAGTACAGTAAGCCATATGTTTGGCCAGAATGTAAAATCAATAATACTGCAAAATCCCATGGAAAACAGTGATCATATTTGTAAGAAGTAGAGTAATCCAAAGTAGCAAAGGTGTACTGAGAGTAACTTCTCGGATCAGTGACGATTACTCTAGCCACCTGTTCAGGAATGCCCGAGAGCTAGGTATGAACATGTAATCTATTATACCATCAAAGATTAAGCAGCGCATTCCACAATGGGACTAAGAAGCCAATTAGAGCTACATGCAAGGCCTGTTTTAGCAGGTCTCACTCAGCATACAGCAGAGTTAGAAAGAAAGACCATGAATGATGGACCTCTGAAATAAAACCGGAAAATGTTGCAAATGTGTAGCGTGTGAAAGAGAAAGACAGGCTAACATTTCATCAGGGTTTTTGTTTTTGTCGTGTCTATTTGTACACAGCTGGACTGGGCTTAAACATCTAAAATCAGACAAATACTTGTGTCGTACGTAGTAGCATCTTCAACTCCCAGCAGACAACCTTCCAGAGCTGCACATCAGTGCATCTGGTAACAGTACACCTGCTTTTACCTGCTACGGAATGTGAAAAAGAGACCGAGCCAACATTCTGCTCCTGTTTATTATCAGGCTGTGCTGTGGATTGTCAGTCAAACTCTGCCAAGACAGCCAAAGAATGCCTTTTCCCCGCCAGAATCCCAACCATTTCCAGGCATTGTAGCTCTAATTGGCTTCCTAGTCCCATTGTGGAATGCACTGCTTAATCTTTGATGGTATAATAGATTACATGTTCATACCTAGCTCTCGGGCATTCCTGAACAGGTGACTAGAGTAATCGTCACTGATCCTAGAAGTTACTTTCCGTACATCTTTGCTACTTTGAAATACTCTACTTCTTACAAATATGATTGACGTAAGAAAACTACTAGGCACTTGGTCTAAGCGTTAAACAAAGCTTTAATCAACTGTTTTACAACATGGAGGTCTAGTTGTGTCCTTCACTAGTTCCTGTTAAGAATGTCCTGCGCAAGCTGGGCCCATGCCCGAGTATTTATACTCTCCCTGGACAGCGCCACCCGTAGGCTGCTCATAAGTCTTTCTTTCATGAATGACTGATTCATGTCAATGATCATTGTTTTCCGTGGGATTTTGCAGTATTATTGATTTTACATTCTGCAGCATGGCTAATCTATCCATGCACCCCATAAACAATGAACAAGACACATGATTGATGCCCTCAGTAGGTCATGGGTTCAAGCCCCACTACAGGACTTGATCACATAATCTAGTTTGCCATTTCAGTGCTGTACTGAAGGGGTGCTGCATAGTTGGAGGTGCCAATGTTTGGTTGAGGCATTAAGCAAACTATCAGTTCAGGTGGACATAAAAACACTCATGCCACTATTCGAAGAAGAGCAGGGGAGTTCTCCCCGCTGTCCTGGCCAATATTTATCCCTTAACCAACATCACCAAATTAGATTAACTGATCATTTATCTCACTGCTGTTTGTGGGACCTTGCTGTGCGCAAATTGGCTGCCATGTTTCCTACATTAAAACAGTGACTACAAGTCAAAAGTAATTAATTGGCTGCAAAGCACTTTGGGACTGCAAAGGACGTGGAAAGTGTTATATAAGTCCCATTCACCCATCACCTCTGTGCTTGTTGCCATACATGGGTTCAAATTTAAAACATTCATCTTTGTGTTCAAATCCCTACAAGGCCTCACCCCCTCCCTACCTCTGTAACCTCCTACAGTCCTCCGAGATCTGTGAGCTCCCCCAATTCTGGCCTATTGCGCATCCCTGATTTCCTATGCCCCGCCATTGGTGGCCGTGCCTCCAGCTGCCTAGGCCCTAAGCTCTGGAATTCCCTCCATAAACCTCTCCGCCTCTCTCTGCTCCTTTAAGATGCTCCTTAAAACCTACCTCATTGGCCAACTCTCTTAACATCTCCTTATTTAGCTCGGTGTCGAATTTTGTCTGATTACGCTCCTGTGAGGCGCCTTGGGACGTTTTACTACGTTAAAGGCGCTATATAAATGCAAGTCGTTGTAAATGCAAGTTAATTCTTATGCTCTGATTTTCTTTTTTATTAATGGGAGCTCCTACAGGGATACTTTACAGCTGTGGTTTAACAACAGTGAAGAAGAGGAGCAAATTATGGAGTATTGTGGCATAGTGGTTAGCACTGTTGCCTCACAGCGCCAGGGACCCGGGTTCGAATCCGGCCTCAGGCGACTGTCTGTGTGGAGTTTGCACATTCTCCCCGTGTTTGCGTGGGTTTCCTCCGGGTGCTCCGGTTTCCTCCCACAGTCCAAAAATGTGCGGGGTAGGTTGATTAGCTATGATAAATTGACCCTTAGTGTTAGGGGGATTAAATACGTGGGGTTACGGGGATAGGGTGGGATATGTGTTGGTGTAGGGGTTACGGGGATCGGGTGGGATATGTGTCGGTGCAGGCTCGATGGGAATGGCCTCTATCTGCACTGTGGGGTTTCTGTGATTCTGTGATTCTGTGAACTTATAAGTGCTAGTAACCAATAAATAAATGGATACATATAAAGATAGAAAGACTTGCATTTCTATAGCGCCTTTCATGACCACCAGATGTTTCAAAGCGCTTTACAGCCAATGAAGTACTTTTGAAGAGGAGTCGCTGTTGTAATGTGGGAAACGCAGCAGCCAATTTGCGCACAGCAAGCTCCCACAAACAGCAATGCGATAATGACCAGATAATCTGTTTTTGTTAACGTGGGTTGAGGGATAAATATTGGCCCAGGACGCCGGGGGAGAACTCCCCCTGCTCTTCTTCGAGATGGTGGCCGTGGGATCTTTTACGTCCACCTGAGAGAGCAGACGGGGCCTCGGTTTAACGTCTCATCCGAAAGACGGCACCTCCGACAGTGCGGCGCTCCCTCAGCACTGCACTGGGAGGGTCAGCCTAGCTTTATGTGCTCAAGACCCTGGAGTGGGACTTGAACCCACAACCTTCTTGACTCAGAATTACACTCAGCAACACAGAAATGCTTGGTTATTAAAATCATTATTCTATGTTAGTGAGAAATACTATTCAAACTAAGATCAAGACTGAGGAATAAGTTGTTGAATGATATTCGAAAATGCCACCCTTATTATATGCTCATAAACCTATAGACAGACATGAGAGTGGAGCTGGTTCTCTGACAGGGAATGCACTGCTGCTGTGAAATTTTCCATCGAGCGAAAGCCCAAATTACCTTCTCACATTCCATTTTATTTTCTGAAGTATTCTTTCCTCAACTACTATCCAGATTTGAATTCACAAACCATTTGGCTCTCATTAGTACTGGCACCATTGTTGAATTTTATTTCTTTCATCCCAGTCATTTCCTATTGGCATTACTCTGATGCAGTGCCTCAGAATAAAAAGTGTGTAAACAATATGCATATTCCCAGAAAGTTTTTCGCCTGTCCCCGGTGACTCTTGCCTTGTCGCTGTGAGAACAGATTCTTTTCAGTGCATCATATTGGGCTGTATGTCAGAACTACTCCAGACAGTAGTTTATTCATTTACTTAAGTTGATTTATTCTCATTGAGAGAACTGTCAAGAAATCTACGTTCCATGTAGAGGAGAAAAGGAACAGTGCTTTGAGTGTTCCCGATGAAGGGCGTTCTGTGCTTTGGTGATGGTGCCAAAAGGTCTGGATGATAGCACTGAAGTCAGAACATAGCCCAGCCGAAGGTGGTGCTTCTGATGGGTTTTATTTTATCGATTCAATCGAGTTTTATTTGAAACAGTGGCAAAATACTTTGCAGAAGAGACTGGAGGAGGAGGAGGAGGAGAAATATCAGGCCCGATAGCAAGACTACCCTTCAGGCAGAGAGTACCAACCACAGTGTCACCACGACAGGTGGTGCTGTATTTCCATTGTGGACGTTATTCACAATAAGGATATTTAAGGAGGAGATGAGTTTTTTCTGTTTGGTTTATGGTCACCCAACTGTCCAATTTTTCAGCAGCGTTCAAAAATGTTTGTTATCTCTTTTCATTAACATTAGAACTCAGACCTTGATTCCACATCTGCGCACCCCCCCCCCCCCCCCCGTTTTGTCCCCATTCAGCTTTATACATGGCCATAGGTGCCAACTCTATTTTGATGTCTGGAATTGTAAGTTACATTGAATGGAAACACATTAGCTGTGGCATAATAGGCATACTGTTTTATCTCGGGGGCTGTCTGCCTGGAATTTCTAGCAGTATTGGAACACTTTGAATATTACTCTGGTCAATGTCTGTTTGAGTAGATTAATCAGAACTGATCTTTAGAGTAGATGTTTGTCACTTGCTAACTATTAATTTGTTAGGGTATTACCAAAATAAATACAGATGAGGAGGCCCATTTAGTACATCTATCCAGATATAACCTGCATCACAGCATATATGTTAAATGCTTCCAAAGAAGTCCATTCCATGTGCTGATCACTCTAGTGTGAAGGAGAGGTCTTGGCGTCAGTCATAAATCTTCCTTTCACTCATTTGAACCCAACCATTATTTTCCCTTTCCCTTTCCTGCCATTTAAACCTGGAAGTTATAGCTTGGGATATTAGCGGAGTAACACTGCACACATTCATGTGATGGTCCTCCATCTGTCTTAACACATTTGGTTGAAATAAGTTGATGTCTCCGATAAATTAGTGAAAACTGGAATGTTACACAACTGCGTTCTGCTAATAATACCAACAGTAATTGTGACGTTTTTACTGCCTTTTTGTATCTCCGCTGTGAGGTACCATCTCAGTCACCTCCCAGTCACCTCCTTTCATGACTGTATAGCCCAAGGAGGAAACATTCAGCATCGCCCCGTTTGGGGCACCATTATCGGCCGTGCGCAAAGTTTAGCGCCTGGCGCTAATTATCGCCTCTGACGGCAAACTTGGCTTCTATCGCCCCTGGAGGTGATTGGAGCGCTAAATCAGGCGCTTCACACCTCTCTTAAGGCACAAAGGCCAAGGAGTGAGGCGCTACCTCAGAGCGCGGGCGAAGCAAGGAAGAGCAAATCAAAATAAACCTGCAAAGTGCTGCTCAGTACCCAAAACCCCTTCATACAGTGTTGAATCTCTTCAGAAGTCTCTCTCTCTCTCTCTCAGAATGCGTGGTGCAAAAATGTCACCGACAAAAAAAGGCAGGAAGCGGTCGCCTTTAAATCGCGCTCCCCCAGTCCCTTCCCGACTGCAAAACGCTCCCCTCAACCTGTCGTTGCTAGCGGCAGGCAGTAAGGCAGGGGGCGCCACTCGATATCCGGTCCGGGGCGCTACCGGGGCGTTGCGCACTCGACTGACGTCACGATCTGCTGGCGCAGGAGATCGTGGTGGTAGTGTTTAGCAGTGCCACAAAATGTGCCCGGGCGCTAGATGCATTGCGCCCCATTAGCGCCCTCTTAAGGTGCTAACGGGAGGTGCAAACAACTGAATTTCCCCCCCCCCCAGTGTCACCCCTCAGTCTTCCCTCACAACTCTGTTCTCTGTCACTAGGAATTGCTCTGGTGGGTCGCCTTTATGCTGCCGCAGGGTTTGAATCTCTTATTGTTATCTCAGTGAATAGAACAGGGCACTGTGTGAATAGAACTGGACACAGTATTCAAGGTGTATGACTCCCTCTGACTTGTAATCAACGAAGATTATCAAGATTAAAACACAACCCTTAACACCAATGACTCTTAAGTCAAGCTAACATACTTTTAATTTTGTTTTCAATTAAAACCATAGAGTATTACAGCACAGAAACAAAAACATAGGAACAGGAGGCCATTCGGCCCCTCGAGCCTGTTCTGCCATTCAATTAGATCATGGCTGATCGGTTCTGGTGGTTCAGGTGGCACTACTCAAGATCTCATGGTACTATTTGAAGAGCAGAGTGCTCTACTACTGTCTTGGCAGACATTGCTTCCTCAACCAACACCACTAAAAACAATTATGTGAATATAGGAGCAGGACTGGGCCATTCAGCCCCTCGCGCCTGTTCCGCCATTCGATTAGATTGTGGCTGATCTGTATCTTAACTCCATTTACCCGCTTTGGTTCCATGTCTACGAATCCCCTTTCCGAACAAAAACCTATCGATCCTGGCTTTGACATTTTTAATTGAACACCCAGCCTCAACAGCTTTTTAGGGGCGAGAGTTCCAGATTTCCACCACCCTTTGTGTGAAGAAGTGTTTCCTGACATCACCCCTGAATGGCCTGGCTCTAATTTGAAGGTTATGCCCCCCTTGTTCTGGTCTCCCCCCACCAGAGGAAATAGTTTCTCTCTGTCTACCCCATCAACTCCTTTAATCATCTTAAACACCTCAATTAGATCACCCCATATATACTCGAGGGAATACAAGCCTGGTCTGTGCAACATGTCCTCATACTTTAGCTCAGGTGACAGTTTTTCTAACCTCCCCTTTAATTATCAGCGTATTCTTCCATTATTTTCTCCCTCATCTAGCTTCCTCTTCAGTACATCTATACTATTCGCCTCAACTACTCCCTGTGGTAGCAAGTTCCACATTCTAGCCACTCTCTGGGTAACGAAGATTCTCCTGAATTCCTTATGGGATTCTTGTGTTTCAACTTAAGTTGAAAAAAGGTGGGACACCACAAGTGGTCACCCAAAAATATTCTACTTGTAAACCCATTTCCTGGCACACTTTCATAGCACAGAAGGAGGCCATTCGGCCCATCGTGCCTGTGCCGGCTCTTTGAAAGAGCTCTCCAATTAGTCCCACTCTAGAACTTTCTAACGAAATTCCAACGTATTAAGTTCCTAATCTTGGCACAGGTAAGTGAGTCATTGGCTGTGGCTCTTGTACAACAACCTGTGGTACTGTCTGGGGTAGGGGAAGGGGGCTGTTTACATACCCTCCTGATGGGGAATCGTGTGGCAGGGAGTCAAAAATGGAGAAAAAAATGAATTAAAAAAGAGGGCTGAGATTTGTACACAGCAAGCTAAAGTAACTTGGCTATACCAAGTAGAAATATATATGATGGGACAGGATTCGCAAACAAACTATCAGTGGGTTCTCAGCTCAAGTTAAAGAAAATCATTTTGGGGGCTGAAGGGCTAAGATCATCTTGTTGCTCCTGATGAGTTGGACTTTGATTCATTTTCTGATGGTGGAGTTAAGCTCTTTACCCTTGCGAATATTTAATACCCCATTGGCACAGGAAACATGACCAACTGCCCATTAGGGCGACATAGAAACATAGAAGATAGGAGCAGGAGTAGGCCATTCGGCCCCTCGAGCCTGTTCCGCAATTTAATGAGATCATGGCTGATCATCCAAATTCAGGACCCTGTCCCTGCTTTCTCCCCATATCCCTTGATCCCTTTAGCCTTAAGAAATATATCTAACTCCTTCTTGAATATATTTAATAATTTGGCCTCAACTGCCTTCTGTGGCAGAGAATTCCACAGGTTCACCACTCTCTGGGTGAAGAAATTCCTCCTCATCTCAGTCCTAAATGGCTTACCCCTTATCCTTAGACTGTGACCCCTGGTTCTGGACTCCCCGCCATCAGGAACATCCTTCCTGCATCTAGTCTGTCTAGTCCTGTTAGAATTTTATAAGTTTCAATGAGATCCCCTCTCATTCTTCTAAACTCTAGCGAATATAAGCCTGATCGACCCAATCTCTCTTCATACATCATTCCTGCCATCCCAGGTATCAGTCTGGTGAATCTTCGCTGCACTCCCTCCATGGCAAGAACATCCTTCCTCAGATAAGGCGACCAAAACTGCACACAATACTCAAGGTGTGGTCTCACCAAGGCCCTGTACAACTGCAGCAAGACATCCTTGCTCCTGTACTCGAATCCTCTCGCTATGAAGGCCAACATACCATTTGCCTTCTTAACAGCCTGCTGCACCTGCATGCTTACCTTTAGCGACTGGTGCACAAGGACACCCAGGTCTCGTTGCACTTCCCCTTTTTCCAACCTATTGCCGTTCAGAAAATAATCTGTCTTCCTGTTTTTGCCACCGAGGTGGATAACCTCGCATTTATCCACATTATACTGCATCTGCCATGCATGTGCCCAATCACCCAACCTGTCCAAATCATACTGGAGTTTCTCTGCATCCTCCTCACAGCACACACGCCCACCCAGCTTTGTGTCATCTGCAAACTTGGAGATATTGGGGGAGAAATTGGGTGAGTAGCGCCACCTGTTAGCGCCTAAAGAGGCAGTCAGTGGCTGTAGCGCCACTGGCTGCATCTCCTGCGATATTCAGTAGGGGCGCTAATGGTGGCATTAGGCTTTTGTGCTGCGCCACCACCGATGATGTCATCGGTGTGCGCAGCGCCCCATTCATGCCCCATTCGTGATATTTGGTAGCGAACGCCGCAGTTGCGCTGCTCGCTACCCGCGCCCGGTTCACGGGGCCTTACTGTGCCAGCAGCGGCGCAAGTTAAGGTGGAGGTGCGGGGCGGCCGCTTTTTCGGTGGCCGCCTGCCAGCACCTCCATCCCCGGCCTCCTAACCCCCCCCCCCTGCGGCATTGCCGGCTGTTTCCCGAGAGCCCGGCACTTCTCCTTGGTGCCGGGCTCATTTGCTGGCACTCGCGAGTGGGGATCGCGCTGTTGCAGGCACCTCCCCCTTAACAGTGGGAGGAAGGCCTGCAGTTCCGCAGCGTGCCGTGCCGCAGCGTGTGGCGCTGCGGCACGTTGCGCTGCGATAATCAGTTTCAGCGCCCTAAGAGGGATGTGGAGCGCCTTGAGCCTCGCCCCGTGTCCCTCGAGCGGCACTGAAACTGAATTTCTGGCGATCGGAATTACACCGATCGTTGCGCTAAATCCTGCGCTCAGGCGACTTTTGCGCCACTTTGGCGCCCCAACCCAATTTCTAGGCCATTGCTTCTAGTTCCCTCATCTAGATCATTAATATATATTGTGAATAGCTGGGGTCCTAGCACCGATCCCTGCGGTACCCCACTAGACACTGCCTGTCTATTCCAACTCTTTGCTTCCTGTCTGCCAACCAGTTCTCTATCCACGTCAGTTCCTTACCCCCAATCCCATGTGCTTTAACTTTGCACGGCAATCTCTTATGCGGGACCTTATCGAAAGCCTTCTGAAAGTCCAAATACACCACATCAACTGGTTCTCCCTTATCTATTCTACCAGTTACATCCTCAAAAAATTCCAGTAAATTAGTCAAGCATGATTTACCTTTTGTAAATCCATGTTGACTTTGTCCGATCCTGTCACTGTTTTCCAAGTGCTCTGCTATTACATCTTTTATAATGGACTCTAGCATTTTCCTCACTACCAATGTCAGGCTTACCCCATTTCCCCATTTTCTCTCAACCACCTTTTTTGAATAGTGGGGTTACATTAGCTACCCTCCAATCCATGGGAACTATTCCAGAGTCTATAGAAATTTGGAAGATGACCAGCAATGCATCTACTATTTCTAGGGCCACTTCCTTAAGTACCCTAGGATGTAGATTATCAGGCCCTGGGGATTTATCAGCCTTCAATGCCGTCAATTTCCTTAACACCATTTCCCTACAAATACTGATTTCATTCAATTCCTCCCTCGCATTAGACACCCAGCTTCTACTGCCTATTGAATTAATTTAATTAACACACATTTAACTCCCAAAGTATTGGGCACGGAGAATAATACTGACTGTTTCATTCATTCATTCTTGTGCTCTACACTTTCTGTTTTGCTCTCTGTCTTTCAATTTCTCTTCAACTCTTCCTCTTTCTCTCTCTTTCTCTTGGCTTACATTTTTATCACTGTGGTGTCTCTCTCTATTTGCCCTCTAATACTTTTTCTCACTCTGTGTAAGTCTCTGTGCCTCCTCTCTCTTCCGTGTGGATTTCGCGAATGTGTAAAATTTCCATCTTTTACCTTATTTCAAAACCCCATTGTATGCACGAAGATGGTAGCCAGCCTGCACTGGGTGGCAAGTGTGTACTAGGATTGGGTGAAGAGAGGCTGTCCATGAGATGCCAGAACATCTGTTGATTCAGGCTGGGAGACTGTGTAGTTGGCCGAGGATGAGGAGCACCTGGAATTGGTTCATGTGAGGCAGTTTGCAGCCAAGGTCAAGAACTGGGAGAGTTCGCAGGATTCTGGGTTCCAGGGTTTGGGAGTACTGTAAGAAGAATGATGCCAGGGACTACTTGGCAAGATGGTGGTGTGCAACTCTGTGGTACCATCTGTGAATACTCAGAGAGTAGGCTGGGAACATTGGGCCCACTGGGCCGCACGGTGGCATAGTGGTTAGCACTGTTGCCTCACAGCGCCAGGGACCCGGGTTCGAATCCGGCCTTGGGCGACTGTCTGTGTGGAGTTTGCACATTCTCCCCGTGTTTGCGTGGGTTTACTCCGGGTGCTCCGGTTTCCTCCCACAGTCCAAAGATGTGCGGGTTAGGTTGATTGGCTATGATAAATTGACCCTTAGTGTTAGGGGGATTAAATACGTGGGGTTACGGGGATAGGGTGGGATATGTGTTGGTGGAGGGGTTACGAGGATCGGGTGGGATATGTGTCGGTGCAGGCTCGATGGGCCGAAATGGCCTCTATCTGCACTGTGGGGTTTCTGTGATTTCTGTGATTGCGGAGTCTGGGAGTAATGGGATGGGGTTTGAGATCTGTGAACACTCGATCGTGTTGGGAATACTTGTATGGAGTTGATCGTCTGTGACTTGAGTGGACAACACAGCAGGGAAATGGGACTAGGCTAAATAGCAGAGAAATGTGACTGCAGTACATGGAGGAATGGGACCAGACTGCAGAGTAGGCCACATCACAGAGGAATGCGACTCGAGTCGATCGCTTCTCTGTGGAGCTGGCACCAGCACGGACACAATGGATTGAATGGTCCCCTTAAATCTCTGTGATTCTGTAATACACTGAAGCATACGGTTGTCTCCAAAGCTGAGCCTCAAATAATTAAATCTCCCAATCAGATGGTGGTGTACTTGTCACAGTCCGATCCTACGTGACTGAAGGTCAGACCCAGTGTGTGATTGATTTCAGCGCAGTTTCATTAACTCGCTGTGTGGAAGCCACGGGGTTTTAAAAAAAAATTATTTAGCTGAAAATGCACAAATTCAAGCAATCTAAGAGAAACTCATTCTTAACCAAGTCTGAATAAAGCAGAGCACTGTATTGACCTGGCCCAGTCCGCTGACCCAATCTGGATAAGCTTGAAATCTGCCATGGGCTCTTGCTCATCTACAATAACGATACCATTCTATTCAACAGCAGTCATGTGTTTCAATCTATTCCGGCAATGCCTTCCAGATTTAATTTTGGAAGAGTGCATAGGTAGTTTATGAGCTTATTTTCACTTGGCCGCCATTTTAACAGTTTCTTTTAACCTCTCTAGATAATAAAGAATATGACGCATACCTGTCATATACCAAAATCAACCCTGACTCACTCACCCAGGAAAACGGGGAAGAAGAGCAGTTTGCTTTGGAAATGCTGCCAGACGTACTGGAGAAGCACTATGGGTACAAACTATTTATTCCCGACCGGGATCTAATGCCGAGTGGAAGTAAGTAAACATTATTCATTGACGATTCTCTCACGTTCGTGTCACAGCACACGACGCTCTGCAGTTCGTTTCCCACAGCTGGAATATAATGGTACAATCCTTCTACCCCTTCCCCCCCGCCCATCTACTAAATGGAATATCCCAGTGAGGTATATATGGAAAAACACACGGGGAAATTTTTCAGTGTTGGGGGGGGCGGTGGCGGGGGGGCAGTCAGCGGGCGCGTTCGGTGGCGGGTTGGGTGTGAATTTATTTTTTGGACAGCGGGTCGGGACTCCGCTGTCCACCCGCTGCCACGCAACTTTCCCAGATGTCGGGTCTGTCAGGGTTGAACAGACCCGACACGCAGTGGCAGGGGAGGCAATTCAGGTCATTATAACCTTGTTAACAGCCCATTAAAAAGTATTTTGAGCTCAACTTTACATTTTATGAGGTCGCCCACAGGGTCCACGCTGCTTGGGGATCACGTCAGGTAAGGAGGTCGGGAGTTGTATGATCATGGGATCATCTCATTACTTGACAGCTGCAAATGTGCTATAAAAGCTCCCATCTCACAGCTGTTCACTTTCCAAGCTCAGAAGCTGTTGCTTACTGCATTTGGAAGACAAATTGAGCTTTATGCAGGTTGCAAGTGTTTGGAGCAAACTCTCTATCCAGTGTCACCTCATTGGAACAATCTCTCTCACCATTGACTGGTCGCTTCTGCCATCTCAAGTTTACCTGCCATCTATTCCATCAGCTCACCTTGGTCCTCAGAATCCCAGCATGATCAGCCCCAACACCAGCAGCACCAGGCACACCAGCAGCACCAACCTCCTCCGCAATCAACTGATGCTGCACAGGACAGAGGGCATCAGCACCCGCCCACACTGCTGCCCTCACCATGGCCAGATTTACTTTACTTGACGCTGTACACCCTGGCTGCCACATAATGTGCCAGGTTGGCTCCACCCCACACCAACACCATAAGGCATCCCCACAATGCCCAAGCCATTCCTTTCACACGCTTGACAATTGCGGGGGGTACCGTTATGTCTCAACATTCACAGCAACTCACAAAGCCACTTCAAAAGGTGCACACAGATCTGTCCAATGTTTGACACCACATTAACAGAAACTTTACATGAACATTGGCTAAAACACCCAAGTGGCTGCCCTTGTGTGTTGTTATTTGGTATGATTGGACTAGGATGAGGGTGAGTGTGAGGGGTGGCTAGTGAGATGAGGAAGTGATAATGTAGATAGAGTGGGATGGGTGGAGGTGCAAAGTAAGTTGGTGTGAGTAAGGATGTGCAGGAGTAGGGTAGGGAAGGCAGAGTGATGGAGATGTGATGAGTGGCACAGCAGGATGAGTTTGAGTGTGGCTTTGAAGTAATGTTTTGTGATCTACTGGGATCATTTAAAGGTTTGTGCCACTGCATCCTGGTCCTCCTGATGACATCCCTGCTTGTGTCCTCCTGTGCAATGTGCAACCAGGCTGCGTGGTGTCCTGGGGAGGTCTCTTCTGCCCATTGGAAGGGAAGAGAACGTCCCTGCGTGCTGTGACTCTCTCCATAAACATATGGAGTGAGTCATGGGAGAGACTGGGTGCTTGTCAGTGTTTGCAGCACCTCAATGCTGCAGAACACTGACAGCACAACTGTCAAAATCAATTTGCGCATGGTCCCTTTAAGGAAACCGGCTGATGACACGTCATCAAATGACGTCATCAGACCCCCTTCCTTCAATTGGCTAGCAAACGCATTGGGTGGGCTTACCAAGCCCAATCAGGGGAAAATCATTCTGCAGAGCGGGCTGGAGCCAGCAGCAGGGCTGTGACCCGCCCACCATGGACCCGCCGAGGTAGGGGAAACCGCGGCCAAAGTCTTGAAAGGATCAAGAAAGAAGAGGATGTTGTCACTTGCTATTCCCGTTAACAGTATTAATTAATTTTAATAAATGGTAATTTAACTCCCCAAGTGGGACGAGGGCTGTCGGAAGCACTTTTGTTACTTCTACAGATTAAAGTACAGCATTCCAGGAAAATGGATGGAAATTTGCCTCATGCCAAGTGTCTAGGCCTTTAGGGCCTCTCATGGTGGATTTATTCACGCGAAGCAAAGCATCTCTGGCACGTAGAAGCCTGCATTTCCTCTGAGTCGCCCCTTTTCATGAGGTTTAAGAAACCAATAGGTGCGAAGCTGTGATTATCACAGTTCACAGGTGGAAAATCAGCTTCCTGATCCCTATTAGAAATGAACTGCTCGCCAATCCAGAGCTGTCATGCAAGGCGTTCAGGAAAAAAAAAATGCTTCACCTACATTAAGGTGTCGGGCATTGTGCAAGAGACACTCGGTGGGAGGGCAGCAATATTTGGCTCGGGTTTGCATCCCTCCACCCCCAATCCACAGGCCTGGAAAGATATCGCCAGCAGGGCCAATGCCTTGTCCCATCTCTCGTAGAACCTGTCGGGAAGTGTTTCCATTATCACAGAATCACAGAATCACAGAAACCCCACAGTGCAGATAGAGGCCATTTCGGCCCATCGAGCCTGCACCGACACATATCCCACCCGATCCCCGTAACCCCTACACCAACACATATCCCACCCTATCCCCGTAACCCCACGTATTTAATCCCCCTAACACTAAGGGTCAATTTATCATAGCCAATCAACCTAACCCGCACATCTTTGGACTGTGGGAGGAAACCGGAGCACCCGGAGGAAACCCACGCAAACACGGGGAGAATGTGCAAACTCCACACAGACAGTCGCCCGAGGCCGGATTCAAACCCGGGTCCCTGGCCTTGTCTTCGGCCAGCGGGGTGCAAGATTAGGGGGGGGGGAAATACTTGAGTGCACACATCGGTGTGTATGGTGCACACATTAAACAAAGAATGTGTTTATTTCAATCACCGCACTTACTTTTGTGCCCCTGTGAGAGTAAATCTGATTAGACTTCGGGCAACAGCAAGTTTAAGTAATGCGAATGTTAAAAATTAAGAAAGGATGGGACAGTGTGGGTAGAAGTAGAGTCCAGTAGCTGAGGGGTCTAGAATGAGGGGCCATAGATAGAAGATTGAGTGTAAGAGATTTAGAACATCAACTTCTTCACACAGAGAGTTGTGAGGCTGTGGGCTAGCGGTTGAGGCAGGAACTGTGTCCACATTCAAGATTAGGTTGCATAGGTAGAGGAAGGGATATGGGAACAGGGCGGGTAAATGTGATTAGTCTATTTGCCCTTGTGGAGAAGAAACACCCGCCTGGACTAGTTGGGCCCAGTGGCCTGTTTCTAGGTTGTAACTTCTATGTATTTCTATGAATGGTTGTGGGTGTGACATAAAGAGGAAATGATTGGTCAGTATGTGTGGCTGGCGTTCAACCAGATATAAAATCATAGAAATTTACAGCACAGAAGGAGGCCATTCGGCCCATCTTGTCCGTGCCGGCTGTAAAAGAACTATCCAGTCTAATCCCACTTTCCAACTCTTGGTCCGTAGCCCTGTAGGTTACGGCACTCCAAGTGCATATCCAAGTACTTTTTAAATGTGATGAGGGTTTCTTCCTCTACCACCCTTTCAGGCAGAGAGTTCCAGACCCTCACCACCCTCTGGGTGAAAAGATTTCTCCTCAACTCCCCACTAACCCTCCTACCAATTACTTTAAATCTATGCCCCCTGGTTATTGACCTCTCTGCTAAAGGAAATAGGTCCTTCCTATCCACTCTATCGAGGCCCCTCATCATTTTATACACCTCAATCAAGTCTCCCCTCAGCCTCCTCTTTTCCAAAGAAAACAACCCCAGCCTATCCAATCGTTCCTCATAGCTAAAATTCTCCAGTCCTGGCAACATCCTCGTAAATCTCCTCTGTAACCTCTCTAGTGCAATCACATCCTTCCTGTAATGTGGTGACCAGAACTGTACACAGTACTCTAGCTGCGGCCTAACTAGTGTTTTATACAGTTCTAGCATAACCTCCCTGCTCTTATATTCTACGCCTCAGCTAATAAAGGAAAGTATCCCATATGCCTTCTTAACCACTTTATCTACCTGTCCTGCTACCTTCAGCGATCTATGGACATGCACTCCAAGGTCTACACTTCTCAGTGTCCTACCATTTATTGTGTATTCCCTTGCCTTGTTAGCCCTCCCCAAATGCATTACCTCACACTTCTCCGGATTGAATTCCTTTTGCTACTTTTCTGCCCACCTGACCAGTCCATTGATATCTTCCTGCAGTCTACAGCTTTCTTTCTCACTATCAGACAATTTTTGTATCATCTGCAAACTTCTTAATCATGTCTCTTATATTGAAGTCTAAATCATTGATATACACCACAAAAAGCAAGGGACCTAGTACTGAGCCCTGCGGGACCCCGCTGGAAACAGCCTTCCAGTCACAAAAACACCCATCAACCATTACCCTTTGTTTCCTGCCACTGAGCCAATTTTGGATCCAATTTGCCACTTTCCCTTGGATCCCATGGGCTTTTACTTTTTTGACCAACCTGCCATATGGGACCTTGTCAAAGGCCTTGATAAAATCCATGTAGACTACATCTCATGAGTTGAGTCTTCACCCCCTGCTGACACAGGAGAATACCATCTCATGAGTTTGGTCTTCACTCTCTGCTGGCACAGGAGAATACCATCTCATGAGGTGAGTCTCCGCTCTATCGAACATGGTAGCATGATTTGTGAGCACCGAGGCTGGGGCTGCCAGCAGTGACATCTGTGGAATTACTTGATGCTGCTGTACTGGGTATTTTACAACTGACTCTGGTTCTTATCTGTAGTAAAACTATTATGAGGTTAATTTTTTATGCTAGGAATGACTTTAGCAAATCACCGTCTTCTTTAGTTTGCTCAGTTATTTATAGACAAGGCCTTGGGTCTAACAGCATCACCGTATCTAACATTACAGTAAATTCAAACTGCGTAATTGATCATTAACACTCGCAGCTATGTAGTTACTCACTGCTGTACATTTATAGCTGCACTTATTCACAGTCGGGTCATTGGCTAAACTTTCTGAGTGGCACGGTAAGATTTTGTCAGCAGCAGGCAACTTTTTTTACCTGCTTCAATACAGGATTTTCAATTCAGTGAATAAACATCTTGTATTTGGCAGCTCCCTAACGTTTCTGGACATTTGAAGAAATGCTACACATCCTGTTGAAAAGTTTACGTCTGCTGCTCCTTTGTAGAAATGAAGTGGCATAAGCAAGGCATTGGCTGTTTATGGCTCCACATAGAGTCATAACAGCACAGAAGGAGGCCATTCGGCCCATCGAGTCCGTGCCGGCTCTCTGTAGAGCAATCCAGTCAGTCCCATTCCCCCGCTCTATCCCTGTAGCCCTGCAAGTTTATTTCCCTCAAGTGCCTATCCAGTCTCCCCTTGAAAACATTGAGTGTCTCCGCTTCCACCACTTCCGTCAGCAGCGAGTTCCAGGTCCTGACCACTTGCTGCGTAATAAAGTTTTTCCTCACGTCCCCCCTGTATCACTTGCCCTAAACCTTAAATCTGTGTCCCCTAGTCCCTGTACCATCAGCTAGTGGGAACAGCCTTTCCCCGTCTAGCCTATCCAAACCCATCATAGTCTTGTACACCGCTATCAAATCACCCCTCAACCTCCTTTGCTCTAATGAAAACAAATCCAGCTTCTCCAACCTGTCCTTGTAGCTAAGCTCCCCCATCCCCGGAACCATTCTGGTAAATCTCCTCTGCACCCTCTCAAGGGCCTTCACATCCTTCCTAAAGTGTGGTGACCAGAACTGGATGCAATATTTCAGTTGTGGTTTATTCCCATATTTAGTGCAGTTGTAAAATCATAGAATAATACAGCACAGAAGGAGGCCATTTGGCCCATCGAGTCTGCGCCGGTTCTTTCGAAGAGCAATCCAGTTAGTCCCACTCCCCCGCTCTTTCCCCAGATCCCTGCAATTTTTTTAGCCTTCAAATATTAATCCAATTCCCTTTTGAAGGCTGCTGTTGAATCTGGATCCACCACCGTATCAGGCAGCGCGTTCCAAATCCTAACCACTCCTTGCGTAAACAAAAGATCTTTAATGATTGCTTGTTACTGAAACAGGTACAAAGGATGAAAGAAAGAAAGAACTTTATGTACGATAGCAAAATACTGCGGATGCTGGAAATCCGAAATAACAGAAAACACTGGAAAAACTCAGCAGGCCAGGCCAGCATCCATGGAGAGAGAAACGGAGTTAACGTTTCAGGTCGATGACCCTTCATCCTGACGAAAGGTTCTCGACATTGAAACGTTAACTCTGTTTCTCTCTCCACGGATGCTGCCCTGGCCTGCTGGGTTTTTCCAGCATTTTCTGTTGTTATTAAAAATGTTATGTAGTTCCTTATCACCTCCAGACATCCTGAAGCATTTAACAAGCAATGAATGACTTTTGAAATACGGTCACTGTTGTTTTGCGGGCAAATACAGCAGCCAATTTGCACATAGCAAGCTCCCACAACAGCAAGTGAATGAAGACCATAAAATATGTAACATACCTCAGAGTGGCTGAAGTTTGGGTACATTACTTTGCACTCATTTAGTTAATGCAGTTGGTGACTTTAGATGCATGCATGCAATCAATCAGTCCATTTTTGCTTAATATCCTGTGGATTGCTAAGAGTTTTAATGAAGCCTCTCCCTCGCCAATGTTGCTCAAAGCCAGTTATAGTTTTCACTTAGCACGCACATTAAAGCAGGTAAATGTTCCATCAGTGTTCCATCTGTTCTGGAGGTGCTGTGACATAACTGAAGGCATTGAATCCCTGCTGGGATACATATTCCTGGCTCCTGGTCACTCCCACCCCACGCTTTACTTTGCTCGAGAAGCCATTACTTATCTATGAGCATTGACAGTGAGGGTCGGCAGGCTATTCCAGCATGAGCAGCCTCTTCACCAACTTTCCCTCATCTTGACCTCCACATGGTGCACGCCCAGCAGAGGTTGCTGGACAACGGTCAGGGGTGGGAACTCTGGTCAGTACTTGCTGAGTCGCAGGGGGAACCAGTTTACGAGATAAAGTGTAGCAAAAAACCCCAAATGCTTCGTATCATGTGCATAGACCCTTTGGGCTGGATTTTGATACTAGAGGCGTGTAGGAGGCGGGACTACAACTTTTGGGGTTGTAGTTCCGCCTCCATCGAGTTGTGGCCAACCCACACGATTTTCACTTGATTGACCTTGTTGAGCCCGCCCAGCAGGCTCAGCAGGCCAATTAAGGGCCACCCGGCAACAGGTGACGTCACAGATTGACATTTCATCTGTCAAGAGCTTTTGACAGATGAAATATCAGCGTTTGACAGCTCTTTGAAGCTGTCAAACACTGACAATCTGTACTCCAAGTTAATTCCTTCCTCTCAGACTGATTTAGAGATCTCTCCAGAACAGAAAGCTGAATGCTGCAACTTTTGAGAGCTCGTGTCCATTCTGCTTCCTGTGCCGGTGAGATGAGGGACTCCCGAGACCTGAAGGAAGGAAGGCTGTAAAGGTAAGTAAAGGTAATTAAAACTTATTTAAACACTTTACACACACCAAACACACTTATCTCTGCACTCATGCACCCATCACTCACCTGAACACCGGACATCTCGAACCCTCCAAGTCCTTCAGCCCGACGGTCCGCCTCGCTAACTTGGCGTGGTTTGGAGCCGTCGGGAATCCCACACTTCAGAAATAAAAATAGGGATTAGGCTAAAAACTGCCTGTTAACTACCTGTTAACAGGCAGTTAATTGGCACTAATCCCCTTCCCGCCTCGGGGAGGCGGCTCCGAGCACAGGTCAGGTATCCGCCTCCTTTGAAACTGGCATGGAGGCAGGTTGGAGCCGGGATGGGTTCGTGCCCCCCGATTTCGTGATTTTAACCCCCACACACCTCCAAACCCGCCTCCACGGCCCAATGAAAATCCAGCCCTTTATGTTGACAAAATTTCCCAACTTTTGAGTATTTAATGTAATGTTGCATTAATCTGACTTCAAAGGCTCGTTCAAAGGAAATGGCGAGATTTGTAATCAATCAGAATCAAAGGAGCTGCTGACATGAACTGAGCTGTTTAGTCTGAAGATCCCATCGTGTATTATTCTCTCGGAGAAAACTTATTTTCATTTTATTAAACGTACGTTGCTTCTCCCTCGACGTTTACAAATGTTGCAACAGTCATTTAATTAGCTGCCTTAATGCACTCCAAACTTCTTGTTAATAGTCTGGTTTTCGGTAATTGTGTGTAATATAGTAGTGCTTCAATTTAGGCAGCTGTTAATAATTGCGAGCTGTTGCTATGGTTGTGTAAAACAATAAGCAATCGTTTCCAGAAGTGATGTAACATGAAATGTTATTTAGTCCCGCTTTGTCTATAGTTCCAGCCAAATTATTTTCCACGTGCTTTTATTAACGTGCCCTCTGTGCACATTTTTATATATTCACTAAATTTATAAAGTAATTAAATCGAATAATGAGCACCTCTTATCAGCCTCTGAATACATTTATAATAATCTGTTCAATCCTACTCCCACTTCTGGGTGAAGCTGGGCAGGAGATTGAATGACAGGAGTCTCAAGTTGATGAATAGAAATTCACACATGCATAAAAAAAAACAAGAGCAGTTGACGGCTTGAACAAATACCAAATATTAACATAGACTATCCGTGTAAAGAAAGACTTGCATTTATATAGCGCCTTTCATGACCACCGGATGTCCAAAAGAACTTTACAGCCAATGAAGTACTTTTTTGAAGTGTAGGCACTGTTGTAATGTGGGAAACGCAGCAGACAATTTGCACACAGCAAGCTCCCACAAACAGCAATGTGATAATGACCAGATAATCTGTTTTAGTGATGTTGATTGAGGGATAAATATTGGTCAGGACACCGGGGATAACTCCCCTGCTCTTCTTCGAAGTAGTGCCGTGGGATCTTTTACGTCCATCTGAGATGGCAGACGTGGCCTCAGTTTAACGTCTCATCTGAAAGATGGCACCTCCGACAGTGCAGCACTCCCTCAGCACTGCACTGGAGTGTCAGCCTAGATTTGTGCTCAAGTCTCTGGAGTGGGACTTGAACCCACAACCATTACTGACTCAGGTGAGGGTGCTACCCACTGAGCCACTGGCTGACACTAAAAAGAAAATAATTTCTAAGTTATCCCTCCCAACGCCATTCTTCGATCTGAGGGAGGGCAGGTGACCTGCTCCCAGACCTCTACAATACTGCTATCTAATCTGTGAGGTTGTGCCTGAAAGTTAGCGTAAGTTGGCTTGCCCCTGATGTTTCCTGCCTCCTTCTGGTGGAGGAGCTCTCTCTCTCTTTACTGCATACCTCCTCCAAGAAAGCTGAATGCGATCAAACTCTTTACTGTATGATAGATTGTGAGTGGGAACCCACGTCTTATCACTCCCTAAGATAAAGGGCCTGTACTGAGCTGTCCTCTTGGGTTTTTTTGACATCCCAATCTATTTTTTGCAGCAAAGATACTTCCACAGGTTAACGTCCTTTCTATGGACATGTGAAACCACAAGATAAAGATAGCAGCCTTTCCAAAAGAAGCGCAAAAAACAAGTGAAGGACACTCGAAAGTCGTGCATTAATAGCGATTCCAATGTCATTGCTGGTGCAGACATCTTAAAGCCTTAACTCAGTCAGCACTTGTGTTGACTTTAACATCGTGAATAAGTTGCTCTTTGCTGAGTTGCAGGATTTCACAGCAGAGCATTCAAAAGAACTAGAAGCTTTTTTTTGACATTTATACATAAAGAATGAATGGCATCTCGACACTGGAACACAGCATCCTAGCTGGGTGCGGACGTTTAAAATGGCCTGAATCCTGTTTCATCAGAATTATTAATGGCCCAGAAATTCAGGTCGGGGGCTTCCCGCGGGTGTAAGCCCCCGACCTGCACTTACCTTGTGCGCCAGCAGTTGAGCTGTAGGGCCCCGTGGAATTCCGATCCGGGGCCTGGCCCAGCTGCCGGCGCATAGTGCTTGCGTATCCCAGGGGCGCAGTTAGTTCGATGCGTCCCCTGGGATCACGTGGGCCATGGGCAGCCAATCGGAGCAGGGAATGTACAAGGTATTGGTGAGACCGCACCTGGAATACTGCATACAGTTTTGGTGTCCATACTTAAGAAAAGACATACTTGCTGTCGAGTCAGTACAAAGAAGGTTCACTCGGTTAATCCCGGGGATGAGTGGATGGACATATGAGGAGAGGTTGAGTAGATTGGGACTCTACTCATTGGAGTTCAGAAGAATGAGAGGCGATCTTATTGAAACATATAAGATTGTGAAGGGGTTGGATCCGGTGGATGCGGGGAGGATGTTCCCGATGATGGGTGAAACTAGAACTAGGGGGCATAGTCTTAGAATAAGGGGCTGCTCTTTCAAAACTGAGATGAGGAGGAACTACTTCACTCAGAGGGTGGTAGGTCCATGGAATATGCTGCCCCAAAAAGCTGTAGAAGCTACATCATTACATAAATTTAAAACAGAAATAGACAGTTTCCTAGAAGTAAAGGGAATAAAGGGTTACGGGGAGCGGGCAGGAATTTGGACATGAGTCTAGGTTCGGATCGGTCATGACCCTGTGGGTAGCGGAGCGGGCCCAGGGGCCGTGTAGACTGATCCTGCTCCTATTTCGTGTGTCTAATTCTGTTAGATTCAGGAGATGGTTCAGTGATAGTAGATTGGCGGTTAGGATCAGATCAGCCATGATCTTATTGAATGGCGGAGCAGGCTCGAGGGGCCGATTGGCCTACTCCTGCTCCTATTTCTTATGTTCTTAGGGAATGCTCCATTCATAAGTCTTGACAGGAAGTGCTGTCAAGACTTATAAATACTACGGCTCCAAAATACCACTAAACATTCAAATAAAATTTTTTTTAAATCACATTTTTTAAATAAACTATAAATTACATTAAATAACTATTTTAAACAATAATTTAAATTTTTGAAAAAAATAATTTTATATTCTAACGGGGCTAAAAATAAACTTACCTTGCTTTAAAGTATTTAAAAAAAATAAACCTGTGGAAAAAATGTTTTAATTTTAATTAATTGACCACTTACCTTGTAAAAAGCAGGCCTTACGCCTGCTTTTTACATTTCTAAATTCTAAAGACTTACCCTCCCGGAGAAACCTGTAAAAAAAAAACCTAAGTTCGATGCGCACGCGCTGCCTCCCCCGCGCACGTGTTCGAACTCTGAATCCCTGCTTTCAAAGGAACGGAAGTGCCGGTTTCCCGCACATGCGCAGTGCATGCAGGAAACTGGCACTTCCATCGGGCCTACGGGTGAATACCCCGTGCGTACTCACCCGTGGAGACCCGAATTTCTGGGCCATTAATAACAGCAATCTGAAACCTTGACTGCTTAATTTTTTTTCTTTTAACTTTTTTTTTGAAATAATTAATAACTGCCTGATCTACCTTTCAGCTAATGTTTTTTTTATGGGCATTGCTACAGGGCTGTATGATTCATTATTGTGGAAATTATGAAAGTCTTCTTGTAGCTAGTTCATGCTTGTGTTTAACTTTTACAGATTAAGGTTGACAGATGGTTCTGCCTCAAGAAGCTAAACTAATGTGCTTCCTTTACTAATGGTTTTGCCACTGCCCATACATCTGTCTGTCTATCTTTCTACCATGCAATAGAGACATGAAGTAAAGAAAGAAAGACTTGCATTTATATAGCGCCTATCACGACCACCGGATGTCTCAAAGCGCTTTACAGCCAATGAAGTACTATTTGAAGTGTCATCACAGTTGTAATGTGGGAAACACGGCAGCCAATTTGCGCACAGCAGCTCCCACAAACAGCAATGTGATAATGACCAGATAATCTGTTTTTGTTATGTTGGTTGAGGGATAAATATTGGCCAGGACACCAGGGAGAACTCCCCCGCTCTTCTTTGAAATAGTGCCATGGGATCTTTTACGTCCACCTGAGATGACACCTCTGACAGTGCAGCACGCCCTCAGCATTGCACTGAGTGCCAGCCTAGGTTTTTGTGCTCAATTCTCTGGAACATAAGAACATAAGAACATAAGAAATAGGAGCAGGAGTAGGCCAATCGGCCCCTCGAGCCTGCTCCGCCATTCAATAAGATCATGGCTGATCTGATCCTATCCGCCAATCTACTATCACAGAACCATCTCCTGAATCTAACAGAATTAGACACACGAAATAGGAGCAGGATCAGGCTACACGGCCCCTGGGCCCACTCCGCTACCCACAGGGCCATGACCGATCCGAACCTAGACTCATGTCCAAATTCCTGCCCGCTCCCCGTAACCCTTAATTCCCTTTACTTCTAGGAAACTGTCTATTTCTGTTTTAAATTTATGTAATTTAAACTTGAACCCACAACCTGCTGACTCCAAGGCCAGTGTGCTACCCACTGAGCCATAGCTGACACTACATGTTAAAATAATTTGATCTAGTCTCTGGTGACAATGAATGCTACGATGGACCTCAGTGTCAGACAGTGCAGCACTCGCTCAGTACTGTCATTCTGTACGTTCCCAATTTTCAAGTTTGCTTAATTATTTTAGGAGCCATTTATGCCTTGTAAATGCATAATTATTGCGCGTCTGCCACCGCTCAGTGGGTGGCGCTCTCGCCTCCGAGTCAGAAGATTGTGGGTTCCAAACCCGCTCCAGGAGACTTGAGTGCATAATCCAGTGCAGTACTGAGGGAGTGCTGCACTGTCAAATGAGATGTTAATCCGAGGCCCCCTCTGCCCACTCAGGTGGACGATAAAGATCTCACGGCACTATGAGGCACAGCGGAGTTCTCCCCAGTGTCCTGGGCCAATATTTATCCCTCAACCAACATCACTAAAAAATGGATTATCTGATCATTACCTCATTGCTTGCTTGTGGGACCTTGTTGTGCACAAATTGGCTCCCACATATCCCTACATTACAACAACGACTACACTTCAAAAGGACTTAATTGGCTGTAAAGTTCTTTGTGATATGATGAGGTCATGAAAGGTGTTATATAAATGTAAGTTCTTATAGTTTGCAATGAAATCCCCCCTCCTGCTCCACAGTACTTCTCGCCTTGTGTACCATTTAGCATCCATTAGCGTTGCCTGAGGGACATAGCCTACCAGTGCAGTGCAACCTGGAGTGGTAAGGCATAGGTTTTTGCCTGCGATTAATCACACAGCGAGTTCCCATCCTCGGGTGGTTCGTCAGGATGAGGCAAAGCGTTTCCCAACAGGGAACAAAAAGCTCCTGTAACATTTCCCAGCTGATGCTTTTCAGAGCTTCATAGACAGAAGACTGGGAGCAGAACATCGGCCTTCCCTCTTGACTGAGGAATTGTGTGAGGGCAGGGTGGGCGGGGGGGGGGGAACAAATATGTGAGCAGAATATAAAGACATTGTTTTAAGGAAATAATTAGCAAGTATGACGGGCATATTTATTGCCAGCTATTGTTATTCTATTTACCCCTGTTGAATCCAGGTACATGATTATTTCTTTTTAGCGTAAAAATAAATTATCTTCATTTTTTTTAAAAACATGGAAGAGTCACACGAAAGAAAAGAAAGACTTGCATTTCTATAGCGCCTTTCATGACCTCAGGACGTCCCAAAGCACTTTACAGTCAGTGAAGCACTTTTTGAAGTGTAGTCACTGTTGTGATGTAGGAAAAGTAGTTTTTTTAAAAATGCCTAAATCTTCAAATTTACCTCAGGAGTAATAAACTCAGAAATTTGCAGGCCCCAGTGGAGCCTCCGAGCTGTGGCCTTCTCAGGCCCATCCATAATTCAGAAATAGGAACAACTCTACGAAATATACGCAATCTGAGAAATTAATGTCTGCACAACATTGGGTGGGGTGGGGGTTGGGTGAAGCCGGTGTTGGGTGGCAGCACGAAACTGGCCCTCGCGAACCGCCAGCCCATTTTAAACCCCGCACGATTTTCTTTTCAATTCACTGCAATGCAAACGAAAAATTGAGCGGGGTCTAAAATGGGCGGCCAACTCGCCATCGCCCGCTTAGCGCTACCGCCCGGGATGAATATCACCCACTTGAAGCCTTCAGACACAAGAAGCGTCCAAACCCCATCAAAGAAATAAAACCCAGTGCACTGTAGCCAACACTAAGGTAAAGTACAAAATCAAAGGACAGGTACAACCCCGGTAATCCGGCACCCTCGGGACCAGGCCGGTGCCGGACCATTGAAAATTCCGAACTACTGAAGGGTTCCTTGTACTGAAACCAAAATTCGAGGGGGAAGTGCAACGAGGACTTTCTGGAGGCCGAGCTGGTTGCAGTACTGGAAGTGCTTCCAAGTGGAATAGACACTTCGCCATGCAGTCACAGAGCACAATTAAACCCAATGGCCTAGAAATTGTCTATAGCCCCGTTTGGGGCGCCAGCCTCGCCAGGGCGCTAAAAGTAGCGCCCCGGAAGCATTCGCGGCCGCCCGCCGGAAAGGGGAGGGGCCTTGTTCAGCGTGATCTGGGGCCCAGCTGGGCCCCCCGAGGATCGCAAGTGCCGGCAAAAGAGCCCGGCACCGAGGAGAAGTGCCAGGCTCTTGGAACGCAGCCGGCACTCCGCCGGTTTCAATTCGTGCCGGACCACTGAAGGTGCCGGACCGTCGGGTGCCACATCACGGAAGACCTCTCCTGGTCACTCAACACCTCCTCTCTGGTGAAGAAGGCCCAGCAGCGCCTATATTTCCTAAGGAGGCTGAAGGGATGTAATCTGTCACCCCTGATCCTCTCTAACTTTTACCGCTGCACTATAGAGAGCATCCTGACAAACTGTATCACAGTATGGTATGGCAGCTGTAGCTACTATGACCGGAAAGCCCTGCAGCGGGTAGTCAAAACTGCCCAACGCATTACCGGCACCCAGCTACCGACCATAGAGAACATATACCAGAAACGCTGTCTACGGAGGTCACGGTCCATCATCAAAGACCCTACCCACCCCAGCCACAGTCTGTTCGCCCTCCTGCCATCTGGGAGACGCTACAGATGCATTCGCACCCGTACGACCAGATTTAGGAACAGCTTCTTTCCCAGGGCTGTCATCCTACTGAACTCCACAAATAAACTCTAAAGCCTGCACATCTGCCAATGCACTTTATTATGGTTATATTTATGTTAATATACTACAAGCCAAATGTATGTTGAATGTTTAAATGTCTTAATCTAAATGTACACTCTCGGGAGCCGCAAGCCTACATTTCGTTGTACTGCACTTGTGCACTAACAATGACAATAAAAAGTTGATTTGATTTGATTTGATTGATTTGATTACCGGTGTTGTACCTGTACTGCGGATGCTGGAAATCTGAATTAGAAACAGAAAATGCTGGAAATCCTCGGCAGGTCCTTGGTGGGTGCTCTGTTTCTCTCTCCACAGATGCTGCCTGACCTGCTGAGTATTTCCAGCATTTTCTGTTTCTACTAAGATAAAGTACTTTGCTGTACGTTACTATAGGGACATAGGAACAGGAGGAGGCCATTCAGCCCCTCGAGCCTGTTCCGCCACTCAATGAGATCATGGCTGATCTGTACCTTAACTCCATCTACCCGCCTTGATTCAATATTCCTTAACACCCTTCCCTATCAATCTCAGTTTTGACATTTTCAATTGTCCCCCAGCCTCAACAGCTTTTTTGGGGGAGAGTTTTCCAGATTTCCACTGCCCTTTGTGTGAAGAAGTGCTTCTTGACATCACTCCTGAACGGCCCAGCTCTAATTTTAAGCTTATGCTCCCTTGTTCTGGACTCCCCACCCTCACCCCACCCCAGAGGAAATAGTTTCTCTCTATCCACCATATCAACTCCTTTGATCATCTTAACATCTCATTGGGAATCTGCTCTTCATCCCCTCCAGGCTAAGATATCCTTCCTGAGATGCGATGCCCGGAGCTGAACGCAGTGCTCCAGATGGGGTCTAACCAGAGCTCTGTACAGATACAACATAACTTCCACCCCTTTGTATTCCAGCCCTCTTTAAATAAAGCCCAACATTCCAATGGCCTTTTCCATTATTTTTTGTATCTGCCCACTAGCTTTTAGTGAGTTCTGTACTAAATCTCTCTGCTCCTCCACAGCTCCTAGCTTCTCGCTGTTTAGAAAATTCTCTGATCTATCTTTCTTAAGTGCAAAGTGGATGACCTCACACTTTCCGACATTGAACTTCATCTGGCACTGTTTTGCCCACTCACTTAATCTATCCATGTTGTTTTTGCACCTTTCTGCCCCCCCCCCCGCCCATCTACACTATTTACTGTCCCACCTAACTTAGTGTTGTCAGCAAACTTAGATGTACGGCTCTCTATTCCTTCATCCAAGTCATTTATAAATACAGTGAAAAGCTGTGGCCCCAGTACAGATCCCTGGGGGACACCACTAGTCACATCCTGCCAATTTGAGTACATAGTGCTTTGCGAGGTCTTGAGGTTGTGAAAGGCGCGATAAAATGCAAGTCTTTCTTTTTTCTTTGTAGTCAGGGTAACAGGATTTAACAAGAACTGAAGTGATATGAAGATTTATTTAACAAGGTGATAAGCAGTACATTAGCTTCTGTATATCGCAAGCAGATTTTCTCGAGGGTTATGGCTAGCATGGTGTACAAATATATATATATATACACACACACAACGTTAGTGCTTGCAGTTTGTTCCTAATTACCCCAATTAGCATGTCGTTCCTCGCAGTGTAAAAATAACAGTTCCCAAATTCCACAAACATACACAAGTTAAGCTAATTAGAATAGTGACTTCCCCATGTAACTTAAAACATTTATTTAGAATGTAGCTGGGAAGAAGATAGCAGGGAGATGATACCAAAATGCTGGCCCAACCCGCTCTGGGGCAAGATATGTTTCAGGATTGACCTGGATAGTGCCAAACTGATGGCTCGGCCTATAAGCAGATACGTTTCCTTGTTATACATAGAGCTGTTCACCAGGGAAGTATATCAGAAGATAAATTAATGCAAACCTATCTTTAAATATTTCATTATGACAGTCATTTTCCTCACACTTTTGCATGTGCTCATTTTGTCCATTGACGCACTCCTTGAATATGTTGTTGCATACAGCATAATAATTAGAGTTTAGATGTATCTTGGGAGGGACTTCCTGCAGTTCATGGGAAAGTACATTTGTGTATGTAAATTAATTACTTCTCATAAATAAACTCCTAATATTGCAATATTCTCTAAATTTCATAAATTAATTTGGAATTACAGGATAAAGGCTATTTTCTAATTAACAAAATTAAATTTACTTGGTATAACTCATTAATTAGAATCATAGAATGGTTACAACACAGAAGGAAGCCATTCGGCCCATCGAGCCCGTGCCGGCTCTCTGCAAGAGCATTTCAGCTAGTCCCACTCCCCCGCCCTTTCCCCGTAGCCCTGCAATTTTTTTTCCTTCAGGTATTTATCCAACTCCCTTTTGAAAGCCACGATTGAGTCTGCCTCCACCACCCTTTCAGGCAGTGCATTCCAGATCCTAACCACTCGCTGCATAAACAAGTTTTTCCTCATGTCGCCTTTGGTTCTTCTGCCAATCACCTTAAATCTGTGTCCTCTGGTTCTCGACCCTTCTGCCAATGGGAACAGTTTCCCTCTATCTACTCTGTCTAGACCCCTCATGATTTTGAACACCTCTATCAAATCTCCTCTCAACCTTCTCTGCTCTAAGGAGAACAACCCCAGCTTCTCCAGTCTATCCACATAACTGAAGTCCCTCATCCCTGGAACCATTCTCGTAAATCTTTTCTGTTTGTTCATATGTTGTAAAAAAAACTAAAATTGGTATTTCTGTTTAAAATTATTGGTAAGGATTGTGTTTATTAATGAAAGGGCCACAAAGCCTGCTATAATGCTTCCCCCAGTAAAAGCAGAGAAACCCACTGGGGATTCCCCCACAGCACTCTCTTACAAACATCCCAACACTACAGCAGAGATACCCAGAGATTGGGGCTCCTCAGCCAGAGTTCAGAGTATGCTGAATAAAAAAGCAAGACTGGCATTTATATTGTGCCTTTCACGACCACTGGGCGTACCAAAGCAAAGGAAGTACTTTTTAAAGTGTAGTCACTGTTGTAATGTAGGAAATGCTTAGCAAGTCCCACAAACAGCACTGTGATACTGACCAGATAATCAGTTTTAGTGATGTTGATTGAGGGATAAATATTGGCCAGGGCACCAGGGAGGACTCCCCTGCTCTTATTTGAAATAGTGCCACGGGATCTTTTGCATACACCTGAGAGAGCAGACGGGGCCTCGGTTTAACGTCTCCTCCGAAAGACAGCACCTCCGACAGTGCAGCATTCCCTCAGCACTGCACTGGAGTGTCAGCCTAGATTTCTGTGCTCAAGTCGCTGGAGTGGGACTTGAACCCACAACCTTCTGACTCAGAAGCAAGGGTGCTTTTTAAAAAAAAAAATTTATTATACTTTATTGAACATTAAGAACATTTACAACATCGTGATCATTACATTGTACGATACAAATCAATTCCACCGCTCTGCACAACCATTCCGCCACCACCTTTTAACATCAAAACCTGAAGTTTAATTTGTCACCTGCAACATATATTAATCGATTGTACTTTAAAAATTGGTTGTAAAATACTGTCCTTAAATTCCTTTCTGAATAAAACATCCACAGAGCCTTATAATGATCTTTTAGCTTATATTTAAAATACACTTTTAGATTGATTCTCCTCCCCTTAAAAAACAGAGCATTCCTTCTTTGCACAATCACGAATTTAGCCAAACTGAACATTAAATTAATTGCCGCTCCGCTAGACTCTGGCAGACTCTCCTGCAATCCCCATCTCAAAATTGAGTCCCACGGAATTCCCATTCTCGCTCTTCGGTCCCCACCCAGCAAAAAAGCTTCACACAACTGTCGAACATAGTACTTAAAGTCATTTAACTGCGGACATAACACCAGTAAATGGGACAGAGTCTCATCCTGTGTCCCACACATTGGGCAAGTTGCCGCCTCCACTCGTCCAATCTTGCACAAGACCGTCATGGTAAAAATCCGGTTATGAGCCAATTTGAAATCCAGTTCAATCCATTCTGGGCATTTAAAATTTGCCCACACTCCCTTCCAAATCCTGTTGAAGTCCAGCTGTGGGTATATACTCTGCCAAAACTCCTGACCAGCAGGTGTCTTGAATCTCCATTCTCTGAATACCTCATAGAAATCTCGAGTATTACAGTTGTCAAATTGGACCAACTCTCCCCCTTTCTCCATTACAAAGCTTGGAAAAGCAGGACGCATTTTACTTCCTTTGGAGATTTCCGCATTTATTTCTTCCATCCAATCCTGTGGCATTGCCCTCACAATCTTCTCATACATGATTCCTATTGCTTTTCCTTCTACCTCCTGATCCACCTCCCACACCATGTCCCTCACTATCGCTTCCGGCAACCAACCTGGAATCACCTCGTATAATACATCTTTCACAGATATAATCCCAGCTTTTATAAAAGCTTGATTAAATAAAACCTCTCCTTCGATGTTGACCCACCTATTCAAAAATAAGGGCTGTTCTAAAAATTCTTCAGCCCCCTTGGGCATAAACTGCACACTTTTTAAAAATTGAGCCCAAGGCCTAGAAATTCAGTTGGCTGCGCCAGCCGTTAGCGCCTTAGGAGGAGTAGATCTCGAGCGCTAGGCGCTTAGCGCCCGGGCGCAGCGCGATCTGCGCCTCGCCCCAACTTCAGTAGACATTTAGCGCTGGTGCAAAGTCTTTGCGCGCGCCCTGCTGCGCGCGCAGATTATGACGTCATTTCCTCGTGCAACGCCCTTTGTGCGCCCCAAACCGGAACTTCAGTCGCGCCGGCCCATTGTGCGCCGGGTGGCCCTAACGACTGTGGAGTGGAATGGTGCACAGCCGAAGCGGGCCGCGGGGAGCGCAAATTAAAGGGCACTTACCCTGCACTATAAAGGGCAGCCATTTTGCAGCAATCACTCTTGTGCAACGGATTTTTTGAAAAAAACCAAGGAAGGGAGCTTACTGCTTTGGGCCAACACTAGGACAGGTATTTTTGGCTTCAGGCCAGAGCTTTGCAATTCGCCTTCACTGATATCTCATTGTTTGCCAGCATATTATGGGGGCTGCATGGGATGCCAATGCTGAGTTTCAGGATTATGTCGGAAGGGCTCGCAGACGCTGTGTGAGAGGGGCAGCCCTGGCTAGACGCAGAGGGGGCAACAGGCGTCGGCAACGTGGGCCTTACCCACTCAGGCAATACCGCCAGCAGGTCTCGTATCTCAACATGACTGGCGCGCAATGTGTTAGGAGGCTGCGATTCAGAAGGGAGGTGGTTGCAGAGATCTGCCATCTGCTTCACAGAGATCTGCGTCCACAGCTGAGTTGCAGGACGTCTCTGTCGGTGGAAGTGAAGGTGACGGTGGCTCTGAACTTCTATGCCACCGGCTCCTTCCAATCAGCTGCTGGGGACATTGCTAACATATCCCAGTTCGCCGTGCATTGCTGCATCCACCAGGTCACCAATGCCCTTTTCAGAAGGAGACGCCAATTCATCCCCTTCCCCATGACCCTGGAGAGGCAGCAGCAGCGTGCAGTGGGATTTGCAAGAATCGCGGACTTCCCCATGGTGCAGGGCGCCATTGACTGCACGCATGTGGCTTTGCGGGCACCTCTGGACCATCCCGAGGATTACCGCAACCGGAAGGGCTACCATTCCCTCAACGTACAGCTGGTGTGTGACCACAGGCAGCGCATCCTAGCTGTCAATGCCCGCTTTCCAGGCAGCAGCCACGATGCCTTTATCCTGCGACAGACTACTGTGGCTGACATCTTCCAGGCACAGCCTCACCCAAGAGGATGGCTTATCGGGGACAAAGGCTATCCTTTGTGTACCTGGCTCATGACCCCGCTCCGCGCGCCCAGGACCCCTGCTGAAGAGGCATACAACGAGAGCCATCAAGTGACTAGGAACATCATAGAACAAACAATTGGCGTCCTCAAGCAACGGTTCCGCTGCCTGGATCGTTCCGGCGGATCTCTGCAGTATTCGCCGGAGCGAGTCTCCCAGTTCGTGGTCGTTTGCTGCATGCTGCACAACCTGGCTATCCGCAGGACTCAGGCACTGCCACCTCACGCTGGAGCACCACCTCAGGAGGAGGAGCAGGAGGAGCATGAGGAGGAGGAGGAGGAGTACCAGGCCAGGAGGGAGGCACAAGGTCCAAGGGCCGCCCGTCGGCGGCTTATTGAACGTCACTTCTAGGCCCCCTGTCAGGGAATGGCTTGTGTCAATGAAAGAACATGAATGCAGCCGCTCCGCAAGCCCTCAGCCGCTTAAGGCAACAAACACTTCAAAGATCAAACATGGACAATATGAATAAATAAAATGCTTTATTGAACAAACTCAGGGCCCTTCCCACATGAAACCCAAAAACAGACAACACCCCCCAAAAAACAGTCACACACATGATTCACTCCCACAACCTGGGGAGGAATAACAAAACATTTAAACAAAAATGGCCTTCATCCTCGGCCTTAACAAAACAACCATCCCCAGAAACAAAACAACCATCCCAATATAAAAAAAACATTTGCCCAGACCCTCTACTTTGTGGCCCGTGAGGGCGATTCCTTGTCCAGCCTTTGGCGGCCCCTGGCCGCCCTGCTGCTCCTCCTCAAACCGTGCCCAGTGGCTGCTGCAAGGCTGGGGGAAGGCTCCTGAGGGGCACATGTCGTCACGGCAGATGCCCTTGGGGGTCGGCCTAGACGAGGTCTGGGCCTCGAGGGGCCGGCTGGTGAATGCTGCAGCTGTGGCTGGCCAGCATCAGTCGGACCAGCATCTCGTGGCAGCTCCACTGGGGGAGTGACAGTGGCGGCTGGAGGAATGGGGGCAAGCTGGCGTATGGCAGCCGGCCGCTGGTCAAGTGACACACTGGCACTTGCCCGGGCCCGCACTGCAGCATGTGCTGCAATGTGCCGAACGACAGACCGCTGTGCTGCTACAGCGCGGCGGGTGTCCTGGCGATGCCTGGCTGACGCAGCGAGTGTGGCAGCAGTGAGTGCCCGTGCTGCCCTGGTCTGTGACCGCATCAGACCAGCCAGTGACTGCATGGCACCACTGATCACCTGCCCACTCGCTGCGTGCGCTGCCCCGAATTCCACCCAACTCGCTGCCTGTGCTGCCCCGAATTCGGCACGACTCGCGGCCTGTGCTGCCCCGAATTCGGCACGACTCGCGGCCTGTGCTGCCCCGAATTGCTCCAAACTCCTGGCCTGTGAGGCCCCGAACTCGGCCACACTATGAGCCAGGGACTCGATGGCCTCAGGCATCCGTGCCGCAACCCCCATGAGCTCGGTGTGCCGGCGCTCCGAGTCCACGGACATTTGATCGAGGAGGCGCAGCTCCTCGGAGTTGACCGTCGCCAGACTGGAGGCCGGACTCTCCCTCTGGGGAGAAGGCCGCCGAGCTGGCCGACCCTTCCCGCGTTGCTGGATGCCACTGGGCCCAGCAACTACACCCCTCTGGGAAGAAGGCCGCTGAGCAACCGCACACCCCCTGCGTTGCTGCACGCCACTGGTCCCAGGAGCGACACTCCCCTCCGACACTTCCCCCAGGCTCTCCTCCAGGGAAGACGTGTCCCCTACATTGGCATCCCCTGGCGTGGGTGAGGGTTCCCCTGATGGGCCGCCTTCCTCTTCCTCCTCTTCCTCCTCCTCCTCTTCCGAGGGGCTGTCACTGGCAGCTTCAGGGACCTCCTCCTCACCATCTGAAAGCAGGAAGGGACAAGAGTAGCTTTAGATTGAGGAGAGGGCGTCAGCGAGGGAGGCATGAGTGGTGGCATTCAGCGCATTGGTCGGACAGTGGCAAAGGATGTAGATCTGATGCGCAAGTGGGACGAGAGAGGTCCAAAAGGTGATGTCCTTACCATTGTTGCCCAGAACAGGGTCGGCATCTCCACTGGCAACGGGCCCAATCACCCGGGCTCCCATGAGGCGACCCACGCGCTCTTCCAGGTCAGTGAGCTGCTGGATCTGGGGACCGCCTCCCCCGGTCTCAGTCCGGCTCTTCTGATTGTGGGCCAGCTTGGCCTGCAAGAGAAAGGACGGCCTCTAAGTACAGTGTGTAGCCCTGATCTGGTGTGCACTGCCTCCCGTGGTCGAATAGCTTGGCCAGTGTGGAGCCCTGATCTGGTGTGCACTGCCTCCCATGGTCGAATAGCTTGGCCAGTGTGGAAAGTGCAGAATGTGCAATTGATGTTCATGCCAGTCCCATAGCTGCTGGATGAGGGCTGGCCATTAGGGCTTTCAGGTCCCTTTGCCCATAATGTGAGGTGCACATGCAAGGATGAGGAGGACACTGGAAAGGGTACTCACCCTGACAATCCTGGTGAGGTCATTGAACTTTTTTCTGCATTGGACAGAGTCCCTGGGGACCTCGCTGTTGGCTGTCACCCTGAGGCGACCTCCCTCCAGGCTTTCCTGTAGACGCTGGTCGCAGGCTTCTTCCCACTGTCCGGGAACAGGACTTTGCATCTCCTCTCCAAAGCCCCAACCAGCAGCTTCAAATCATGGCCAGAGAAGCGCTGCGCTCGTTCACGGGCCTTCTGCATCTTTC
This sequence comes from Somniosus microcephalus, assembly GCF_052327205.1. Classification (NCBI taxonomy): domain Eukaryota; kingdom Metazoa; phylum Chordata; class Chondrichthyes; order Squaliformes; family Somniosidae; genus Somniosus; species Somniosus microcephalus. The sequence continues at coordinate 442,218,912 of NC_140987.1, read as the reverse complement.
CCGGCGCTCTTTCTGTTCAGCAGCAGTGTTTAGGCCTAGCTGGAGGGCTGCAGTGTCCAGGGCGTGGCAGCAGACGAACTCGACCCTTCCCCCTTTAAGAGCTGGCCGGCGCCAGGGTGTCTACTGTCAATCAAGAAATGACCGCACCTACGCTGCGCCCGGCCTCGGCGGTTTCGCTCAGCACCGCTGGCTTTGCGCCTAAAGATAGTTGTGGAACGCCAGTTTTAGCGCTCGAGCAAACTCTTAGGGCGAAGCTACTGAATATCGGCGAAGTGGCCTCGACTTTGCGCCGGGCGCAAACTTTAGTGGCCGCCCAACTTTTCCGCCCCAAAGTGGCTATACTGAATTTCTAGGCCCAAGTCTCTACAACCCCCTTATAAAACCTAGGGAGAAGTTTAATCGATTTCAAAAACATATTATTGTATTCCATATACAATATCCCCTGCCCTCCTATCCCACTTCGTTTTAAAAAATGCTCAAAACAACTCTTCCAAAAACTTGTATTTGACTTCTGAAGAAATCTCTTCACCCATTTGATTTTAAAGGATTTTTTCTTCAAATCAGTATCTGGGAAATTGAGTCCTCCCTGATTTCTCTGTCCAATGATGGTATTGTAAGTCACCAAGGCTGGTTTCCCTTCCCATGAAAACCTCACACAAGCCTCTCGGATGGACTTTTCCGCCCACTCAGGAGTATCCTCCACCGTTAATAAGTACCATAGCTTAGATAGCAGGAGAGCAGACACCACTGTCGCTCTTCCTTGCACTTTCAACCACCTTCTTTCCCATCTTCCCAAAATCTTTTTAATTTTCATAACCTTCGGTTCCCAATTTAATCGATCCACTTCTTCCCTGTCTTTCTTGCACCCCATATGCACCCCCAGAACTTCCAAAACCTCCACCACCTTAAAGGGACATTCCCCCAACCATTCCCCCCTACCCCTCCCTGCAACCAGGCATTGGGACTTACTATAATTCACTCTGGCACCTGAAGCTCTACAATATTCCTCCACTACCTCCATAGCTTTCCTCACTGACTCCCCATCTCTCAATGTTAAGGTTGTGTCATCTGCATATTGGTGTATCACCGACACCAGCCCAGAACTGGGTACCACAATCCCAACTACACCTTGTTTCTTTCGCATCATGTAACCTAATGGTTCTGCTACCAATGTGTACAGCAGTGGGGACAGGAGACAACCCTGTCTCACTGATCTCTGTATCGGAAAATACTTGGATAAAAAACCATTACATTTAACACAGCTAAATATGTTTGAATAAAAAATCCTGATCCACTGAATGAAATTTTCCTCGAAACCAAATGCTTCCAAAACCTTCAATAAAAACTCATGAGAGACCCTATCAAAGGCTTTCTCTTGATCTATCTTTAATACATAAGCCTCCCTCCCACTCTCTTCCAAGAGCTCTATCGCATCTCGGATTGAGACCACAGAGTCTGCGATGTCCCGGCCTATGACTCCATAGGACTGAGAGGGCCAAACTATCTCCGGTAACACCTCCTTCAAACAATTTGCCATAACCCTCGCCAAGATCTTATAATCCACATTTAATAGTGTGATGGGCCTCCAATTCTTCAGATCCCGTCTATCCCCTTTATTTTTATATAAGCTAAGCTTATGATACCTCTCCTCAAAGATGGGGCCAGGCTTCCCTCAATATTAATTTCCTTAAAAACTCCTAAGAGCAATGGACTTAAAATCTCAAAAAATTCCTTATAAAATTCTGCACTTAGCCCATCGGACCCTGGGCTTTTCCCCCCCTTCATTCCACTTATTGCTATTTTTATTTCCGCTAATCCCACTTCTTTATCACACATGCTTCTCTCATCCTCCTTTAAACCCTTTTCAATAAAAGCAGTAACCTTCTCCATCTCCAAATTGGAAATGTCTTCTTTTGTATATAGCTCTTGATAAAAGCTGCTAGCCGCCTCCAAAATCTCCTCACTTTCATGAATGATCTTCTCCCCAACCTTCAACTCTTCAATCAACGATAATCTCTGTCGCAGCTTCTCTTGCTCCAGAAAATATCTAGTGCATCTTTTGCCCTCCAATGCATCTCTAGCCTTTGCACGGAGAATGGCCCCCTTGCATTTTTCAGCTTGCAATAATTCCCACTCTTCCTTTAGCACCCGGAACTTAGTCTCAGCTCCCTTATCCCCTCCGTCAACTGCTTTACAGATATCCGTAAACCTTTTGTTTATATTCTCTTCTCGATGCCGGTTAGCTGCTGCCCTCTTTTTCCCATAACGTACCGAAAAAACTTTTACCTCATATTTGAAATTGCCCCACCAAACTCTTCTTTCTTTCAAGAACAAAAGTTCCTTCCGAGCATTCTTTATTATATTTATAATAATCCCTTCTTTATAAACACTTTCTTTCAGGTATTGATTGTTTAAAATCCACACCCCTGAACCGATCTTAACTCTGCTGTTCCTAATTCTAAGAACCAAAGCCGAGTGATCACTAAAAAATACTTTTTTATAATAAATCTCCATCACCTCCGAACTTAACCCTTCCCGCATTAACACAAAATCTATTCGGCTCTGTTTTAAAACATCACCCACCCAACCTGCTCTGGAGAACTCCCTTTTTATGGGGTTCCGGTCCCTCCATAAGTCTCTTAAATTTAAATTTGCCATCATTTTTACAATCATCCCTCTGGAGTTATCATCTTTAAAGGTCATCTGGGCTGAAATGTCCATCCAAGATAAAAATACATAAAAATCCCCCACTATACAAGGATTTTCCACCTCTGCCACTTCAGTGAATAACCCCCGAAAAAACTCGCGTCGCTTGCAATGGTCGTTCGGTGCATAGATATTAAAGAGATCACAATTAAATCCCTCCAATTTTACCCTTAGCCGTAAAAATCTCCCCTCAGTGTCCTTGTCCACCAAGGCAACGTTCTCTTCTATGGACGGACTCACTGAGATAAAGAATAGATTTGCCTTCCAAAGCTAGGCTTTATTAACTTTAAAATCTGCAGCACATCTTTCCACATCCAGTCCCAACCAAAGCTGGAAAAGAACTGAATTTAAGGTGGCCACCACACATCATGTGACATCAACTACCAATGAGATTACAACATATATCCCAAGGCAGTTAACAAACAACCAATCACAATACTTTTACTAAACAAGGAATAATCACCACATTCACCCCTCCTTTTAAAATATACTCCAACCTAAATAACCTTTACAATTTATAATTAATTATTTACAACTAAAACTATGCACAACAAGAGTAAAACTGTTTACATAACACAATACTAAGTGAACAACAACAAATAATAACATTGCACATAAGTATTAAGTATCTCTCAACTAAAACAATATAATATAATATTTCAACAATTTTAAAACATTACTATCAATTTAAAAGTCCATTTTCAATCGGTCGACCGGATATCTTGTTCATGTCAACCTTCTTAACCTTGGTGAAATTCCTTGCCCTCCCACACCAGAAGGCACAGAAGTATCTTCAGCAGGAAGGCTATCCATATCCCGATTTTCAACGGTTTCCGGATTAGAAATCCCATCAGAAGGTAAACTGGGACGGTCATAAACATCCATCAAGGGCTGACTAATAGAAGTATAATTATCTGCAATCGGATTGGAGACATTCGTAGTATCTGTAACAGCATCCACCTTATCTAAATCATAACTATTGTTAATATCCTCAGAAGAGGGCTGGCCACCACAAGGAGCCAAGTCTTTAATTGAAACGATACTTTCTTTCCCATCTTGGAATCGAATATGAGCATATTGGGAATTTGCCTCCAACAGCTCCAGCTCCTCCACTAAAGGATCATATTTTGACAATCTAACATGGCGTCGAAGCAGCACAGGTCCCTGCATAGTAAGCCATGAAGATACCGAATATCCCGTAGTAGATCTCCGCGGATAGTTTAAGAGCCTTTCATGGGGGGCCACATTAGTAGCCGTTGAAAGCAATGATCGAATGGAATGCAGGGCATCAGGCAGTACCATTTCCCACTGTGTATTCTTAAGGTTCCGGGATGTCAAAGCCAACATAACTGCCTTCCAGATCACCCCATTGTATCGTTCGCACTGTCCATTACCCTGGGGATTATATGGGGTAGTTCTACTAGTAGAAATTCCCCAACTCTGAAGGTATTCCTTCAACTGGGAAGACATAAAAGAACTTCCCTGATCCGAATGGATATACGCAGGCATCCCAAAGATGACAAAAAGTTGAGTCAGACATTTGATAACTGTAGCAGCTGATACATCTGCACAAGGAAAAGCAAAAGGGAACCTTGAAAACTCATCCACAACAGTAAAAATATATCGGTTTTGAGTAGTTGAAGGAAGAGGCCCCTTAAAATCGACGCTCAAACGTTCAAAAGGAGAAGTAGCCTTTATAAGATGAGCTCGTTGAGGCTTAAAGAAATTCGGTTTACACCGAGCGCAGATAGAACATGATGAAGTCATCCGCTTGACGTCTTCAACTGAAAGGGCAAATTCTTACTGCGTACGAAGTGTATCATCCTTGTAACCCCAGGATGACATAAGGCATTGTGAAGATTAATAAGCATATCTCCGTGAATCACAGAACAATAAGCCCTTGACAGTGCATCAGCAGCAACATTATCCTTCCCCGGACGATAAACTATGTCAAAATGGTAACATGCCAACTCAATCCTCCATCTCATTATTTTATCATTTTTGATCTTTCCAAAATGTTTAACATCAAACATAAAGGACACAGATTTTTGATCAGTTACCAACGTGAAATGTCGCCCCGATAAATAATGTCTCCATTTACGCAATGCTTCTACTATTGCGTATGCCTCTTTCTCTATTGAAGAATGTCTTTTTTCACTATTGTTCAAAGTACGTGAGAAAAAGGCCACAGGTCTTCCATTTTGGTTCAGAGTAGCCCCAATTGCAAAATCAGAAGCATCCGTCTCGATCACAAAAGGAACCTGCTCATCAATAGAATGCACAACTGCTCCTAAAATATCCTTTTTAAAATTCTCAAAACATGTCATGGCCTCCCATGATAAAGGATATGTCGTAACCCGAATAAGAGGCCGGATCTTCCGTGAAAAATTTGCAATCCAATTAGAATAATAAGAAAACAGTCCAACAACTCGTTGCAAAGCCTTAGAATTAGTAGGACAGGGTAAATCAATCAATGGTCGCAGACGTTCTGGATCTGGTTTAATCTTGTTTCCCGAGATAATATACCCCAATAGATTTACCTCAGTAGTCGAAAAGATACATTTCTCTTTGTTAAAAGTTAAACCAACTTTTTCCGCAGCTTGAAGGAATCTTTTAAAATTAGAATCATGCTCCACCCTTGATTTGCCACACACTGTGATGTCATCTAAGTATGAAAAGGTATCAGAGAGGGAGTTATCACTTATAAAAGCATCCATTGCCCGTTGAAAACAAGCAACACCATTAGTAACACCAAATGGTATTCGGCAAAACTGATACAGCTTTCCACCAGCCTCAAAGGCCGTATATGGTTGATCCTTCTTAACAATAGGAATCTGATGATAAGCACTCTTTAAATCAATAGTGCTAAAAACCTTATACTGAGATACTTTGTTGATAAGCTCATCAATCTTAGGCAAAGGGTACGCATCTAATTGAGTATACCTATTAATAGTTTGGGAATAGTCTATCACCATTCGTTTCTTGTGTCTCTCGTTAGTCGTGACAACTACCTGTGCTCGCCAAGACGAACAACTAGGTTCAATGATTCCTTCCAATAAGAGACGTTGAACTTCAGAATTAATAAATTCTCTATCCTGACTACTATATCTTCTTGACTTGGTAGCAATTGGCTTACAATCCGACATCAAATTGGAAAAAAGTGATAATGGAGAAATAGATAAAGAGGTTAATCCACAAATAGATAAAGGTGGCTTAGTCCCTCCAAATGAAAGACTAAGAGACTCGTGTAACTGAAGCACATCATGTCCAATCAAAATATCCGCACAGAGATTAGGCAAAACAGATAGGCGTATATCAGTATACGTATTACCTAGAAGAATCATTTTTACAAAGCAACAACCAGCTATTTGTGAAGTAAGGGTCGTCTGAGCCATACACACCTGATACGTAACAGGCGAAATTTTCAAATGCTTCTCCTTCGCAAACTGAAGACTTATAAAACTCTCAGTACTGCCCGTATCTATAAGGGCCTTCACTTCCAACCCATTAACTTGAGCCGTAACTATAGCTTTGTTTAGGCCATGAGCAAATGCAGCAGAAATTGATGCAATAAACGCCCTATCTAAAGGCTGAATAGTCACAGAGGAGGTAGTGGAGGAGGGCCCTCCCACACCAGGAGAGGAGGAGGTAATTGACCCTGATGATTTGCAAACGCGTGCATAATGACCTCTCTTGCCGCATTTACTATACACAGCCTCCCGAGCAGGACACTTCAGACGAGGGTGCCGGATATTCCCACAAAAATAACACTTCTGAATCCTAGAGGCAACAGCCGCCGAAGTAGAAACTGTTTCAGAATCTAGTAAACCACTCCCATTAAGTCCACATAATTCCTTTTCATCTGAAACTGCCAAAACCATAGTCGCAGGCCGATTAAAAAGAGCATAAGAATCCAAACTTCTCTGAGCCACATCCAATGTAGAAGCTTGCTCAAAAGCACTTTTAAGATCCAAAGTCTTATTTTCTAACAACCGCTGATGAATTGATCTAGACAGTAATCCATTAATAAAAGCATCCCGTACCGATTCTTCCTTATATTCTTCAGCCGTCACGGCCTTATAATTACAGTTAACACTAAGGCACCGAAGTGCTTGTAAATAAGTATCCAAAGATTCTCCCACCTGCTGCCTACGGGCAGATAGAAGGTGACGTGCAAATACCTCATTCTTTGGTTTAACAAAAATCTTTTCCAATGTAGAAATAGCCACTTCATAAGTTTTACAGTCCAAAATATATTTATATACATCCGGCGCAATGTAGTTGATCAGCATATTCAGCTTATTTAGAGACTCTTGATCCAACACGCCCAAAAAGTTTTTAAATGTACAATACCAATGTTTCCATTTATCATCCGCTCCAGCAGAATTGGGGTCAGCCTTGAATCGTTCTGGTTGAAGATATCGCTCCATTCTAACATAAAGTTAATAAATTGAGATAAAGAATAGATTTGCCTTCCAAAGCTAGGCTTTATTAACTTTAAAATCTGCAGCACATCTTTCCACATCCAGTCCCAACTAAAGCTGGAAAAGAACTGAATTTAAGGTGGCCACCACACATCATGTGACATCAACTACCAATGAGATTACAACATATATCCCAAGGCAGTTAACAAACAACCAATCACAATACTTTTACTAAACAAGGAATAATCACCACACTCACCAAAACAGCCACCCCTCTACGGTTATTGTTTGCACAACTTGCAAACACCTCTCCCTTCCAAACCTTCTGAACTCTTTCTAGAATATCCTCATCCCAAAAGGTTTCTTGCAGACACAAACAGTCCGTGCCTTTAAAACCCTGCAACAACTGCTGCAATTTCTTCTCACCCCTCAGTCCGTTCACATTAATCGAGACCAATGTAATCATGGCTCCAAAGAAGGGAAGTATGCCCAATAATCTCCCCATCATTTAATCTCTGGCTCGTCCCTCTTCTCATGCTCCTTCTCAACTTTTCGGGCAGCTGTTGCTTTTTCCTGCAGCCTCCGACTCTTTTTCACCTCCTGTTTGACCCCTCCCTGCTGTTTCAGCCTCTTCCTTGCCTTAAGTTTGGACCCAGGAGCTGCCCTTTCTCCCTCCTTCTGCCCCTCACTAACTTTTCCCTTTCCACATGATGCCACCCCATCCCCGACTTCCATGTCTCTGTCCCCCTCTAATTCCTCACACTCAAGCTCTTCTGCAACCCCCTGTGCCTGCTGCCCGTCAGATACATAATCCTGCTCCCCGTCAGGTACTTCATCTCCCATAGAGAGTCTTCCTGCTATCGCAGTTTCTCCCACTGTGCCACCCCCTTCGACCACGTCTCTACTTCTGACCCTTGCACCTTGTTCCCTCACTCCATGGGACAATGGCGCACCTAAATTGTTCCCTTCTGACGTCTCTATCTCACCGATCCCATCCTGCTGTCCCTTTAAGGCTCCTGCCTCTTGCACCCTCTCCCCGCCCTGCCCCCTCCCGCTCACCAAAATATCCGACTCCCCGCCTCTCCCCGGATCACTCACTTCCACCACACACCCGCTCCTGCCTCCTCTCCCCCAGCAGACACCAGACTCCCCAGGGGGAGCTGAACTGCACTAAGGCTAGAGTCTGCACTCGACCCTCGCTGCCCGCTGCTGTCTTTGTTCCCCTCCACAGCCCTTGCCGTGTTTTCTGTCATCTCCATCTCCGCTCCGCCATCCTCTGCCTCTTCCTGTGCTCCTTTTTCCTTCATTTTACCGGCTGTGTCCTCCGACTGCACCGCACATCCGGCCGTTCCACACTCCTCTCCTGCTCCTTCTCCCATCTCCTCATCACTCATTTCGCTCCCTTCTGCCACACACTCACAGTGGGTGGGGCCTTTACGACACACCCCACAGCTCTCTGCCTTGCAGCTCCGCGCGATATGTCCCGACTCACCGCAATTGTAACAATACAAATCAGGACAGTTTCTTACGAGATGGTCATGTCCCAGACAATAGTAACACACCTTTACTTGGTTATCATGCAGCACACGAATGTACTGCACTCCTTCCAGTGTCTCGAACTTCATACTGTACGGCAAAGACCTCACCCCCTCTGGGAACCGCACCTTTACATACCGGGTTCTGTCTGCTACCCGTGTTCCCGGATAGTACCTCCTCTTTATTTCAGAACAGATTTTAATGTCCCACGACTCCAACTTTTTGCTCAGCACTTCGTCCTCGATATACACAGGCAAGTTCAAAAATGAAACCACCACCTCCTCTGAATATAGCAGAGTCAACTCCAAGAATTTCTCCCCAACTTTCAGACTGAGCAGCAGTTTTTCCACCTCCTCACGGCCACTGACCGTCACCTCAAATCCCACATTTGGTTTTGGTCGGCAGGCAAAACAGCTTCCCTCACCACAGTCCTCATGAACCGCTTGGATTATATCCCAGGCTCGAATCTTCTTATCTTCACATTGCACCACCACCGTATTTTCTTTACCAAACCTCCTGAGGTCCCGGCCCAAATCTTTGGGCCTTTTTTTTCCCCTTCCCACCACAGTTTCTTCCCTAATAAAATTTCTCTCGGGAATATTGTCCTCTGAGGGGCCCGGCACTCCGGACCCCTCAGCAGCCATCTGGCTGTTTTTTGTGGGCCAAAACAGCCCTAAAACCTGAAAACAAAACCCCAAAACCCTCCACCAACTTTTTACAAAACTCCCTCCAACACCCAGCTGCAATTAGGCAACCAGTCACACCTGGCTCACTCCTAGCCCCTCCCACCTAGAGAGTGCTACCCACTGAGCCACAGCTGACCCGATGCATGGATAAACATTCAGAAATGTGAGCAAAATATCTTTCAAAACAGTAAAGTAGTATTTTGCACAAACGATTGAGCTTCTGGTTTTGCTGCCCTGTGTCCTGTGAGATCTGCAGAGGTCAAGTCAACAGCATAATGCTGGCCAGACCAGAACAATCCTGGAATGTGCCTTGCTCCAGGGAAGGGCAGACTATGAGTTTGGTTGTCCCCAAATTGTTATTTCCTCCACAGTGATAGTTGAAGGATGTGGCAATAAACAGGATGAAGCTCCTTTTTTTTAAAACTTGTTTCAGGATTTTTTGTAATCCACGTATGATGAAAATAAATAATTTTATTAAGGTTTTAAAATATAATGTGCAGGAGCAGTCAGCAGTTTCCAACCTCAGCCGCCAGCTCAATTCTACAATCTGACTAATATATTCTGCCGCAAACCGTTTGCTGTGGGCACATTGTCAGATATTGATTGTTAAGGGCTTGTCTTTAGTTTACCCACGCAAACGGCATGAAGCATTAACATTTAAAGAGGTGAAGGAGAATCCATGGCTGCATTTGGCTGAGGGTCACCACTGACCAGAAGCTTAACTTGACCGGCCATATCGACACCAAGGCTGGGTACTCCGCGACCAGTGGCTCAACCCCTGATCTCTCGAAGCCTTTCTGCCATCTCCGAGGCTCGGGTCAGGAGTGTGATGTAACCTTGACCACTCACCTGGATTGGTACAGTGGCAACAAAAATAATCTAAAGAAGCTCGACGCAATCCAAGACAAAGCAGCCTGCTTGACCATTGCCCGACAGCGCCAGCGCACTGTGGCTGCAGTGTGTACGAACTACAGGATGCACAGCAGCAACTTGCCGAGCTTAGTTCAGCATTCCCATGATCGCCAGTGCCGAAAAGGCCAAGAGCAGGAACATCGTGGGAACACCATCACCCCTATGTTCCCCTCCAAGTCACACAGCATTCTGACTTGGAGATGTAGTATCGTTCCTTCATCGCCGCTGGGTCAATATACAGGAATTCCCCGCCAAACACCATTGTGAGAGCGCCATTAGTTTGAGGACTGCAACGGTCCTTGGAGAAGGGCACCTGGGGATGGCCAATAAATCCCTCGCCGCCCACATCCCTAGAAGACGTTTAAAGAAAAAAATTACATTTCAACAGCAGTGTGGAAGTGAAACAGTTTCACATTGCACCGACACTAAGAAAGTGTAACGTGCACGTGGGACCGAGCTCGGTTTGACTCCAGGATGAAGGGGAATGAGTCTCACTCTTCCAGATTATCTCGCGCCACCTCGCTCCGGAGTCAGATCAGGCCTCATCCTGGATTTACAATAAAACTGTAGTACGGGCCCAAAGCAAAACCTCTTCACAGCTGAGGCTCAGTGGGTAGCACCCTCACCTCCGAGTCAGAAGGTTGTGGGTTCGAGTCCCACTGCAGGGACTTGAGCACAAAAATCTAGGCTGACACTCCCAGTGCAGTGCTGAGGGAGGTGCTGCACTGTCGGAGGTGCCGTTTTTCAGATGAGACGTGAAACCGAGACCCCTGTCTGCTCTCTCAACTGGAAGTAAAAGATCCCATGGCACTATTTCAAAGAAGAGCAGGTGAGTTATCCCCGGTGTCCTGGCCAATATTTATCCCACAATCAACATAACAAAAACAGTTCATTTGGTCATTATCACATTGTTGTTTATGGGAGCTTGCTGTGCGCAAATTGGCTGCCGCGTTTCCTACATTACAACAGTGACTGCACTTCAAAACGTACTTCAATGGCTGTAAAGCGCTTTGAGACATCCGGTGGTCATGAAAGGCGCTATATAAGTACAAGTCTTTCTTTCAAAGCTGTAGCGCAAGTACAACATCCACCTTCTATATCAGTGCAACTTGTGAATAAATGTCATAATCCTGTAGGCACTAATGGCAGTGGAGTGTAAAAACCCAGAATTTACCCGAAATGTAATTAGCATTAAGAAAGATTTACAGAATATTGCTGCTTCTACATCAGTCTAATTACACTGAGGATCGTTTACATTTTCTGTGCTTGTTCTCCACTTACCCCTATTGTTGGCTGTACTATAATGATGACCATTTTATTTAGTCCTTTCCAATCAATTCTGAGCCTAATCTGAAACATTGTTTAAGCAGAATTAATGCAGCTTGTCATTTTATTCCGAATTTGCAATTCTTACCACAAAGGAAACCCCCCAAAAGCAGATAGAGAGAGAAGCATGTGGCACAGCAACTGTGTTTCCATGACAACGAAGCATTCAGTTCCCTTACTTTGCAGTTGCTGTGAGTGTTGCTTTACCGGCACAGGTACGACGGGCCGAATGGCCTCCTTCTGTACTGTATCATTCTACGATTCTATCTCAAACTAAACGGCCGATTTTTACATCACCCCCGCCCCCCAAGTGCCCGCTGAGAACAGGGTGCTCGTTGGTGGGGGGGGTCTCCTGCCCTTCCATCTTGGCGCCGCACTCTCTCCCGCTGTAATTTTAACTCCGGGGTTCCGGGAATCGTGTGATTAAGGGTTAAATCATGAGGATAGGTTGCATTGACTAGGCTTGTATTCCCTCGCGTACAGAAGGTTAAGGGGTGATCTAATTGAGGTGTTTAAGATGATTACAGGATTTGATAGGATAGATAGAGAGAAACTATTTCCTCTGGTGGGGTGAGTCCAGAACAAGGGGGGCATAACCTTAAAATTAGAGCCAGGGGTGATGTCAGGAAGCATTTCTTCACACAAAGGGTGGTGGAAATCTGGAACACTCTCATCAAAACAGTTGTTGCGGCTGGGGTCAATTAAAAATGTCAAAACTGAGATTGATAGATTTTTGTTAGGCCAAGGGTATTAAGGGTTACGGAACTAAGGCCATGATCTAATTGAATGGCGGAACAGGCTCGAGGGGCTGAATGGCCCACATTTGCTCCTGTGATCCCTCATCGCAGGGAGGTAAGGGGAATCGTGAATATTGAAAATTCAGGGTCGGATGATGTCATCGGCCCCCGACTCGATTTTAGTGCACAACCGCGCAGCCTACTCCTGCTGCTGGCCTCACCAGGGCAGCCTGAGGCCACACAGGTGCGGGCCCAGAAGACAGCCGATATGGTAAGTTATTTTGAAATCTTTTTTAAATGTCCTTATGGGCCAGGAGGAGCAGGATTGGTTCTCCGGGCCCCACAAGAGAAACCTTGAGCCTCCCCTGCCCCTTTCCCCCCCCACCCCAATCTTGATCCCTGTCTGACTCCCCGCCCCGCACACGTACATGACTGCGGGGAACGTTTCCTCGGATCCCAGGCGGGAACCTGCAGCCGCGCGATTGCCCCCTGCCGCCCGCCTCTCACCCCAAGCTAAAATCGGGCCTTACATTTTATTTCAAACTAGTGGGGCATTAATGGCTGGCATGGCACCAGGAGCCAAAGAGCTAAGATACAGAACAGCCGTGATCTAATTGAATGGCGGCACAGGCTCGAGGGGCTGAACGGCCTCCTCCTGTTCCGATGTTCCAGTGTACTAGCCTGCTGCCCCCTCCAGTCCCCTTGAATTAAACTGAGTGTGCACAGTGTCAGCCTCAGCCTCATCTCCGACAGGAACTGTAACAGAGACTTGTGATGTTTCTGTGTGATCAGATTTACTTTGAATAATGCAATGTGCAGTTCAAGTGCTGACTAAGTGCTTGAGATTTAGGTGTGCATTCTCCAATTGGGACCGTAACAAGTAAACTTCCAGCCATCAGCAATGCATTCGAATTGGAAAATTTAGCTGCCTAAAATGTGCCTTCAAACTGATCCTGTTATTCGAACGATATTGTACTGATGTTTTTGGTGCTCTGCCTCCAATTTCTTTGATGGCAGGATAGACACAGACGAGGAAGGTCACTCAGTCCATCTAGGCTCATTTGTGGTGTAACTGGGATGATAATCGGCCCCAAGTTAGCCAGTGTTCAAAGTCTGCAGCTTGACTTCTTTCTTAAAATGGTATAAAAGTATTTGCTTGCGGACTTTAATCAAGACCAAAAATACCATGTTGTTCCGCAGTAGCCTTTTCAAAAACTCTTCTTTACAAAAGGTTTCCTGTTCCAAGCGATCGAAAATCCAAGTAACTCCAATTAAATGGGTTATATAAAGAAAACAGTGGAGAAGGAATTGCCTCTCAACTTCTGGATTGTATAGCCATTCCTTGCTGGTGGAGGACCTCACATGGTAACTTAAGTACTGAACAACACTGCCACCCATATTCTTCTTAGGCAATCCCTCGGAGCCGAGGATGACTTGCTTCCACATTAAAAATGAGTTCTCAGGTGACTGATGAGTCCAATGCGGGACCGAAAGTCTCTGTCACAGGTGGGGCAGACGGCGGTTGAAGGTGCGGGTGGCGGGGGGTGCTTGGGTTGACGTGTGCTCCTTCCGCTGTTTGCGCTTGGTTTCCGCTTGCTCCCAGCGAAGAGACTCGAGGTGTTCGGCACCTTCCCAGATGCTTCTCCGCCACTTTGTGCGGTCTTGGGCCAGGGATTCCCAGGTGTCGGTGGGGATGTTACACTTTTTCAAGGAGGCTTTGAGGGTGTCCTTGAAGCGTTTCCTCTGCCCACCTGGGGCTCTCTTGCCGTGCCGGAGCTCCGAGTAGAGCGCTTGTTTTGGGAGTCTCGTATCGGGCATGCGGACATTGTGGCCCGTCCATCAGAGCTGATCGAGCGTGGTCAAAGCTTCGATGCTGCGGATGTTGGCCTGAGCGAGAACATGGACGTTGGTGTGCCTATCCTGCCAATGGATTTGCAGGTTCTTGCGGAGGCAGCGTTGGTGGTACCTCTCCAGTGCTTTGAGGTGCCTGCTGTACATGGTCCATGTCTCTGAGGCATACAGCAGGTCACCCATATTATCACATCATTTACTTACCAGTGCAGAGTTTTCAGGAGGGGTGAAGAGCACTCTCAGGCATTGCTGAGATTATGTGCATGCACAGAAATAAAATCAATAACTGCAACCAGAATTTTGCGTTAGTTTGACTCAGTGGGTGGTAGTATTGACCCAGAATTTGCAGCCAGCAGCGAAGCGAAGGCGTTCACTGCCGGCCCTGAAGTACACTTTGCCCAGGGATCTCGCGATCTCCGGTGTCGAGAACTTTCGGTTTTCCGACCTTGAATTCAATTCAACGGAACTAAATGGGGATCCCCTGTTCGAACATCAACAGGCTGACTAAGCGGCCAATCAAAAGGCAGAATTCTCACAGAGAGTGAACAAGGCAGTGAATAAGCCCTTAAAATTCTAACATTTTTAAAAGCAGTTAGAGAGAGCAAAAGAAAGATTGGGGCTCACACATGGGGAAAAGGCAAACCTGAAATAACAGTGAACAAATTTTTAAAAATTGAAAAGTTCCTTTAAAAATTTAAATTTTTATTAAAATGGACAAATTTCACATTTGTGCGACATTAAAATGAGTTTTCCAGGCCCTTAACCTTTGTTTAGCAGTCAATACACTGTTAAAACACCAGTTATACCAAATCCCTTTGGGTCTAACCTTTAGTGGGGAATTTAACAGCGTAATTACTGTGGAAGAACCAAAGTTTCCATCAGTTTCAATGATATACGAGATTTCACAGATTGCCGGCTCGGGGTGGGGGGTTCGGGGGGCTGTCATTGAAAGACCGCAACTTCGATGTTTCCCCATGCTCCTGAGCTGAGACTGATACCTGGGATGACAGGAATGACGTATGAGGAGAGATTGGATCGATTGGGCTTATATTTGCTGGAGTTTAGAAGAATGAGAGGGGATCTCATTGAAACTTATAACATTCTAACAGGACTAGACAGACTAGATGCAGGAAGGATGTTCCCGATGGTCGGGGAGTCCAAAACCAGGGGTCACAGTCTAAGGATAAGGGGTAAGCCATTTAGGGCAGAGATGAAGAGGAATTTCTTCACCCAGTGAACCTGTGGAATTCTCTACCACAGAAGGCAGTAGAGGCCAATTCATTAAATATATTCAAGAAGGAGTTGGATATATTTCTTAAGGCTAAAGGGATCAAGGGATATGGGGAGAAAGCAGGGACAGGGTACTGAGTTTGGATGATCAGCCATGATCGCATTAAATGGCGGAGCAGGCTCGAGGGGCCGAATGGCCTACTCCTGCTCCTATCTTTTATGTTTCTATGTTTCTAAGTTGCGGTCAGTTTCAAAAGCAGAATGACAGCAAAAGCTACCAGTTCACCGCCATCTCGACCGCAAATTCCGGGCCATTGTCTCTAAGTCAGAAGGTTGTAAGTTCAAGCTCCACTCCAGGACTTAACCGTATCAGCTAAGTCGACACTTCAGTGTAGCACTGAGGAAGCACTGTACTGTTCTTCAGACAAAGTATTGAAACCAAAGCCCCCTCTGCCTGCTTCTGTGGTCTGGGTAGACATTAAAGATCTTGTGCTACTATTCAAATATGAGTTCTTTCATTGTCCTGTCCAGCATTCCTTCATCAACAGACAACACCAAAAATAGATGAATTGCTCAATTTAAGGTAATTGCCAAAAGGGGAGATGAGGAGACATTTTTTTACGCAGTGAGTTGTTATGATCTGGAATGCACTGCCTGAAAGGGCGTTGGAAGCAGATTCAATAGCAACTTTCAAAAGTGAATTCGATGTATATCCTTGAAAAGGAAAAATTTGCAGGGCTATTGTTGAATCCGTGATTCTTAAAGTATGATGTTTTCCAGTAACTACACGGAGGCTGTAACTTAACAATCAACAGGTGTTTACTGGAGGAGGGTAGTCTAAAGACTGACAGTACAGAGGCATGCTCAAGGCTTATATACAGGTGTGGTCACTGCCGGTACTACAGTATACAGGAGCTGTAAAAGTAGTTCTCTCTTAAAGGTACATACACTACAATTCCTCCCCTTTTAGATTAGCAGTACCCATAATATTCAAATAACAATTAACGCTTTAACATGCACATTAAACTGAAATAGTCCATTTATAGATTCAGTCTTTGGGGCGGCCTCCTGATCCTTTCTGGATAGCGCCTTCCCTGAGGTTCTTGTTCTTGGTGCGGAGGCGATTCTGACCCCTTTTCGTCGGTTATTTCATCCGTTTCCACTGCTACTGTTTCTGAGGTAGATGCTACCAGTATGTTGGGTTCATCCCCAGGTACGCGAGACATGGGGTTGACTCGTTCCTGTGACGCTAAGATCTGGTCGACGTGGCGTCTCACAATGTTCTCCCCGACATCCACTGTGTACATTAATGGCCCCTGCCGCGTGCATATCGTTCCGGGTTGCCATTTCTCTGTTCGGTAGTCACGGGCCAAGACTGGTTGTCCTACATTGAAGCTCCTTATCGGCTTCTCATTGATGTGCTGGAATTGTTTATCCTCAACATTTCTTCGCACATTTGGTCTGAGCAAATCCAGACGAGATCTCAACCTTCGGTTAAAGAACATCATGGCCGGGGTCTGGTTGGTAACTGCATGTGTCGCATTTCTGTAGGCTAACAGGAAATTGTCCACCTTATGCTGTAGTGGAATTTCATCATTGCACATGGCCTTTATCGCCTTTTTAAAGGTTTGTACGAACCTCTCAGCCAATCCATTTGTGTCTGGATGATACGGGGCGGATGTGTAATGCCTTACCCCATTCCTTCTCATAAATTTCCGAAACTCTTCGGACACAAACTGTGGTCCATTATCAGAGCAAATCTGCTCTGGCAAGCCGTTCCTGGCAAATATGGTCCGTAGGACTGCAATTGTTTTCTCTGTAGTGGTTGAGGACATTTTTATCACCTCAGGCCATTTCGAGTGCGCATCCACTGCTATTAAGAACATTGAGTCCATGAATGGACCAGCAAAATCAATATGCACCCGTTGCCATGGAGAGGAGGGCCACTCCCATGGGTGTAGAGGGGCATGTGCTGGTGCATTTTGGACCTTCTGGCATCCTGAGCAGCTCTTTGTCAGGTCCTCGATTTGTTGATCGATCCCCGG
This sequence comes from Somniosus microcephalus, assembly GCF_052327205.1. Lineage (NCBI taxonomy): Eukaryota > Metazoa > Chordata > Chondrichthyes > Squaliformes > Somniosidae > Somniosus > Somniosus microcephalus. The sequence continues at coordinate 442,201,459 of NC_140987.1, read as the reverse complement.
CCACCACACATAAGCCCTAGCAAGGCTTTTCATTTTCACCCCTCCCAGATGACCTTCGTGAAGCTCATTGAGCACTCTCTCCCTTAACTTGGGTGGAATTACCACTCGGGATCCACACATCACTGTCCCCTGGCATACTGACAGCTGTTCTCTTCTGGATGAGAATGCTGGCAACAGTGAGTCGCCATGTGTTGGCCATCCCCTCACCGTCAAATCATATACCCGAGACAGTGTCGGATCATTGCGGGTCTCCTTCTCTATATCCGCGTTAGTTACTGGCAATCGTTCAACTATTGATGAATAAAATATCTCGATAGGGTCCACTGATGGTGCTTCCTCCACAGTAGGCAGTGGCAGGTGTGATAGTCCATCAGCGTTTCCATGCTGTTTCGTGCCTTTATATTGTATTTCATATTGGTTCGCCCCTAGAAAAAGGGACCATCTTTGTAACCGTTGTGCAGTCATCACCGGAACGCCCTTCTTTGGATTAAAGATGGGGACAAGTGGTTGGTGGTCAGTCAGCAAGGTGAACTTCTGCCCATGCAGATAGTGGTTGAATTTTTTTACTCCCCATACTAGGCTGAGGGCCTCCCTGTCGATCTGGGCGTAGTTGCGCTCGGCTGAGGTTAGTGACTGAGACGCAAAGGCTACTGGCCTCTCCAACCCATCTGGGAATTTGTGCGACAGCACCGCTCCAATACCATAGGGTGATGCATCACATGCCAAACGAATTGGTAGTACTGGGTTGAAATGGGCCAACACCTCTTTTGATGTGATCAATTCTTTGCACTTCTGGAAAGCTCGTTTACATTCGTCATTCCACTTCCATGGTACCCCCGTTTGCAGTAGGGTGTTCAGTGGGTGTAATACTGTAGACAAATTTGGTAAGAACTTATGGTAGTAGTTCACCAGCCCGAGGAACGACCTCAGTTGTGACACATTTTCCGGTGCTGGAGCCTTGACTACTGCCTCAATCTTTTCAGGGGACTTATGTAACCCCTCTTCATCAATAACATGGCCACAATACGAGATCTGCTTCTGGAAAAACTCGCACTTGTGGCGATTAGCTCGTAGCCCATATTCCTTTACTCTAGTGAGCACCTTCTCCAGGTTGGCGAGGTGATCACTGTCATTTTCGCCCGTGACCAGGATGTCATCCAAATAACACTGGGTCCCTGGAATCCCTTGCAGGACTTGATCCATCGCCCTTTGCCAAATAGCCAGAGCCGATGCTACCCCGAACACCAGCCGGTTGTATTGGTAGAGACCTTTATGAGTGTTGATCGTGAGGTATTGTTTTGAGGCTTCTTCTACCTCCATTTGCAAGTACGCCTGGGCCAGATCAATTTTGGTGAAGCGTTTACCTCCAGATAGCGAGGCGAAAATATCCTCAATCCGTGGAAGCGGATATTGTACCGTGTGCAGGACTGGGTTCACTGTCACCTTAAAATCCCCACAGATGCGGACCTTCTTTGGTTCCCCAGGCGTATTACTCAACGACCTCTTCATTACAGAAACGATGGGTGTAGCCCACTCGCTCCAGTCTACTTTGGACAGTACTCCTGAATGTTCCAACCCTTCCAGCTCTGCTTCGATGGCTGGTCAGATCGCATAAGGCACTGGTCTGGCCTTAAGAAACTTTGGGCTTGCATTTTCCTCTATTTTAATCGTTGCTGTTATGCCTTTTAGTGTTCCGAGTCCCTCCTGGAACACTTCTTGTGCGTCAGTTAGCATTTTTGACAGCCGGCCAGGTGTGACGTCGTCATCCTTTTTGTCCTCAACCTTCAGTGCCTGTATGGAATGCCAATCTAATTGTATCTTCCGGATCCATTCACGTCCTAGTAGTGGTGGTCCTCCATCTGGCAATACATATAGGTCCATTTTAGGTATTTCCTGGCCTTTGTATGTGATGCGCCATCAATTACTCAAAAGACTGAAGTTGAGCGAGTAACAATCAGGCTTTTATTAACTAAAGAATGAAGGTCTTGTCTCGAGTGGTCGACCCGTCCAGAATACTAAGGGACTGGGAGGTAGTCACTTATATACCTGGAATAGTGGGAGGAGTCAGCCGAGGCATGTCCAGACCTGTACCTAGTGGAATACACATACAGACACAGACAGGTATGACAGTGGTTTACCACAGTATGTCACTTTCACCCTTATTTTTCCTTTGGGGTAGACTTTTTGCCCCGTGTACGTCTTCAAGACAATCTCTGTAGCTTTCAAGGGTATATGTGAAAATAGCCGCTTGTAGTCCCTTTGGTTTATGACTGTTAGGGCTGATCCTGTGTCCAATTCCATTTTCACTTGGAATCCGTCTATCTTGAGTGTGACCCAGGTAGTCTGGTGATCCTCCATTTTGGTTACCTTATGTAGTTTCAGACAACCCAGCTCCTTGCTTCCGGAGTCTGTATCACTTTTCTGTTCGTCTGAACTACTGTCCATCACCTTATGTACCTTTTTGTACTTCTCCTGTGGAGATTTCTTGCTGTTGGTTTTCTTCCCTGACCTGCAGACTCTTGCTATGTGTCCTGCTTTTCTACACTGTCTGCACACTTGGTCCTTGAACCAACAATCCTTCTGGTCATGTGTTGTTCTGCCGCAGCGATAACACTTCCCTGCTCCATATGACATTTCATTGGTGCCATATTCTTGCGGTCTCCGTTGTATCTCTGCAGCGCCCCTTGCGGCTGCTTCATGTGATACTGCCATGCTGAAAGCCTTGTCCAGCGTAAGATCCTTTTCTGATAGAAGCCGTTTCTGAGTTCCTTCACTTTGAAGCCCACACACAAACTTGTCCCTTAACGTATCTGCTAGTCCCACTCCAAACTGGCAGTGTTTCGATAGCTTGCGCAGTTCCGTTAAGTACTCAGCATTACTTTCGTCTTTATGCTGGTTCCTTTTGTGGAACTTAAATCTTTCTGCTATCAGCAGCGGTGTGGGGTTTAAGTGGTCCTGTAGGATTTCCACTATGTTTTCGAAATTCTTATCCGCTGGCTTCCCTGGGGTTACTAGGTTTCGCAGTAAGCCATAAGTTTTTGCACCCATGGAATTTAACAAAACCAGTGCTTTCTTAGCATCTGGCACTTCATTCGCCCTGCAGTACACCTCAATGCGTTCCACATATGTCGCCCAATCTTCGACTTCATTGTCGAACGCAGTGATACTGCCACTCTTCGGCATCCCTGGGTGTGATTTAACTGTCTAAAATGGCGTCTCCCGCGCTCTCCCTTCTTCTCCGCTGGCACAAAATGGCGTCTCCCGCGCTTTCCTTTCTTCCCGCGTTCGCCCTTCTTTTCTGCTGCGGCTTCTAAAATGGCGTCTCCCGCGCTCTACCTTCTTCTCCGCGGCTCAATGGTGTCTCCCGCGCTCTCCCTTCTTCTCCCCGCGGACGCTGTTCAGCCCTTGAGCCCTGGCTGTGCTCTGCGCGTTCTCCTGTGCGCCTTCCCCGTTGCCATCGCTCGGTCCTGAACCCGGCTGCTGCGTTACCCTCTCTTTCTCTGTTTTGTTTTTCCTCGACGCCGCTCAGTTTTTCAACCCCCGGCTGTGCCCTGTGCGCTCACCCTCTCTCTTACCCCGTCGACGCTGCTCGGCTTTTTCTCTGCCGTCAGTCGGCTCCAGCCACCGCTGTCCGGGAAGGGTCTGCACTGTACCTGTTGCCAGTCTGTTGCTGGATCGTCGTGGCTGGGGAACCAAGCCCAGCTCTCAACAGCCTCCCCTGCGATGTTCACTCTCTGCCGGATGACTGGGCGGTTGCTCGTGGTCGACGCCTGTGCTTCTGGCCTCAACTTTCTTCCACCGCCCTCCCAGAGCGAATCGTTGAAGGAAATGCAGAGTTGCAGGTAGATTCGAATCGACCTCGTCGCCACTGTTGAATCCGTGATTCTTAAAGTATGATGTTTTCCAATAACTACACGGAGGCTGTAACTTAACAATCAACAGGTGTTTACTGGAGGAGGGTAGTCTAAAGATTGACAGTACAGAGGCATGCTCAAGGCTTCTTTACAGGTGTGGTCACTGCCGGTACTACAGTATACAGGAGCTGTAAAAGTAGTTCTCTCTTAAAGGTACATACACTACAGCTATGGGGAAAGACTAGGGACTAATTGGTTAGCTCTTTCATAAGCCGGCACAAGCACGATGGGCCAAATTTTTTTTTATTCGTTCCTCGGATGTGGGCATCCCTGGCAAGGCCAGCATTTATTGCCTACCCCTAATTGCCCTTGCAAAGGTGATGGTGAGCCACCTTCTTGAACCGCTGCAGTCCGTGCGGTGAAGGTACTCCCACAGTGCTGTTAGGGAGGGAGTTCCAGGATTTTGACCCAGCGACGATGAAGGATCGGAGATATACTTCTAAGTCAGGATGGTGTGTGACTTGGAGGGGAACTTGGAGGTGGTGGTGTTCCCATGCTCCTGCTGCCCTTGTCCTTCTAGGTGGAAGAGGTCCCGGGTTTGGGAGGTGCTGCCAAAGAAGCCTTGGCGAGTTGCTGCAGGGCATCTTGTAGATGGTACACACTGCAGCCATGGTGCGCCGGTGGTGGAGGGAGTGAATGTTTAAGGTGGTGGATGGGGTGCCAATCAAACGGGCTGCTTGGTCCTGGATGGTGTCGAGCTTCTTGAGTGTTGTTGGAGCTGCACTCATCCAGGCAAGTGGAGAGTATTCCATCACACTCCTTACTTGTGCCTTGCAGATGGTGGAAAGGCTTTGGGGAGTCAGGAAGTGAGACACTCGCCGCAGAATACCCAGCCTCTGACCTGCTCTTGTTGCCACAGTATTTATGTGGCTGGTCCAGTTAAGTTTCTGGTCAATGGTGACCCCCAGGATGTTGATGGTGGGGGATTTGGCAATGGCCGAATGACCTCCTTCTGTGCTGTATGATTCTATGATTCGATCTTATTCCTGTTTGTGGGATCTTGTTATGCACTAATTGGCTGATGTTTTTGCCTATGTAACAGCAGTCACTGCAGATAATTCAATGTCTATGAAGCACCTTGGGATGTTGCCCAGAGCTGATAAGGCATTGTGTAAAAGCAAGTAATAATAATAATCATAATCAACTTTATTGTCATTGTTAGTGCACAAGTGCAGTACAACGAAATGTAGGCTTGCGGCTCCCGAGAGTGTACATTTAGATTAAAACATTTAAACATTCAACATTCATTTGGCTTGTAATACATTAACATAAACATAATAAAGTGCATTGGCAGATGTGCAGGCTTTAGAGTTTATTTGTGGAGTTCAGTAGGATGACAGCCCTGGGAAAGGAGCTGTTCCTAAATCTGGTCGTTCGGGTGCGAATGCATCTGTAGCATCTCCCAGATGGCAGGGGGGCGAACAGACTGTGGCTGGGGTGGGTAGGGTCTTTGACGATGGTCAGTGACCTCTGTAAACAGCGTTTCTGGTAGATGTTCTCTATGGTCGGTAGCCGGGTCTCTCCCTTTGTAATTAATGCCACTGTATACAGCACTGCTGCACTGCTCCTTTTTGCATTGCCTGCTTGAGAGCTCAAGAACAAGTCAAAATGATGTGCAGGATTTTTTTTTTAATTCTCAAATTACCTGTTCGTTCTCTTTCTTAATCCGCAGCTTACATTGAGGATTTGGCCAGATGTGTCGATCAAAGTCGGAGATTGATTATCGTGCTGACGCCAGACTACGTCATAAGGCGCGGCTGGAGCATTTTTCAGCTGGAAAACAGACTGCATAACATGCTGGTGACCGGCGAAATCAAAGTTATTCTGATCGAGTGCCCCGATGTGCAAGAGATAATGAACTACCATGAAATTGAAGCCTTAAAAGACACAATCAAATTTCTCTCTGTCATCAAGTGGTGTGGGCCTAAATGCAACAAACTGAACTCCAAGTTTTGGAAGAAGGTCCAGTATGAGATGCCCATCAAGAAAAGGGAGCCGGTTGCTCGAGGCCAGGTCCTAGATTCTGGCGAGCAGGGTATTTTTGGAGAACTGCAGGCTGTCTCAACTGTTTCGATGGCAGCTAACTCTGCCACGCTGGCGACTTCCCAGGGGGAGCTGCCGCCAAACTTTCACAAAGCGGATCATATGCAATTGAGGCATTACTGTCGAACTTACGAGTATGACATTCCGCCCGCTTCAATGCCCATTACCTCGATAAGCAATCAACACACATACTGCAATATTCCAATGACGCTCATCAACGGACAGACCCCACAGATCATCATCACCAGAGACCCGTCCCTCCCCATGAACAATGAACGCCTGCCAATGACTTCGCGGGAGATCGGCATCACCAGCGATATCTGGTAGGGTTGGGTTAGAAGAGCCCATTCGCTCCTCCCCGCCCACCACCCCCTCTCTCTGCGTTTCCATTCAAGCTGCGTAAAGGCTCACACAAAAAAAAAACACTAAACTCACAAGCCACAGACAGTTCTGCAGCATTGCAATATCCTAGAACGCCATCTTTTAGACGCTGTATGTGTGAGCTTGTAAATTTTAGTTCAAACTTCAAGGGGACTGTCAGCCTGTGTTATAGAATGGCTTTAACCCTTTCCTGCCCAAAGTTGCCAAATCTGAATCAATTGAGGATGACATTTGCTGTTTTGAGTGGGTTACTGTGTCTTTACGGTTAGAAGGAAGCTTAGTGGAAATCTGGTACTCTCTTCCCCCCAAAAAGCTGTTGAGGCTGGGGGGTCAATTGAAAATTTCAAAATTAAGATTGATAGATTTTTGTAAGGCAAGGGTATTAAGGGTTAGGAAGGAACCAAGGCGGGGAGATGGAGTTAAGATACAGATCAGCCATGATCAAATCGAATAGCGGAACAGGCTCGAGGGGCTGAATGGCCAACTCCTCTTCCTATGTCCCTAGCCTTTAAGGCAGTGTCTACTTGACATACATTGTTAGAAGTGAGGACACGAGGAATTTATATTTTCGCTTCCGTTTTGGTACTCTGCCAAATGTACGCTTCTCAGATGTGATAAAATGCTGGTTTCCAACGGGATAGAACGGTATCACTCATGAAGCTTGTGGGAACCTTGATCAGCCAATGAAACTCCGACTACATTTTTTTTTAAAAACCCACCCACGGACGAATCACAAACTGAAATCTCATGAGAAGAACGATGAGCAGTGGTTAAATATAGTACACAGGATGCGGCTGTGTTTGGTGCTGTCAACCTCTTTTATTGTGGGGCTCCAAACGTTTGCACAACTACCAGATGATTTGCATCGCTCTTTCATGTTCCATTTCCCCCTGGGATCGCCTCCCTTTACTTCTGACAGCCCAGCAGGCTCCGCACTTGGCGATTAATACAAATTGCTTTGTGACCACAACGATTGCCGCAGTTTGGTTTATTTATTTATTTTTTATTTTTTTGCTTTTGCTATTGCCAGTTAACAGTAGCATGGTGCTGGTATTTTTTATCTGATACAATTTACCATATAAAAAAATACTGACGCCCCTTGGAAATAAAAATGAGGACAGTCAGATGCGAGAAGTGTGTTTCTCCACAGGAAATTTAACAATTGACAATTCACGCTCATGGCATTTAATGTTACTGTTATGGGCACACCAACGGGGATTGGTGCGCCTGCTTTCAAATGCACTCACATTTACAAGAAGTCCATCCATATATATGTGTGCACAGGATCAATCATTAAAACAAATTAAGCACATTGAATAAACAGAATAACTCCCCTGTGATCGACAAATGCAGGGTTTATTTCAGGTCTGTGATAGATCTACGTAATTCGCTTCGTGAGTTACGGGCCAGTCACCCTGGTGAGTTACGGGGTCTCTCACATCAAGGAAATATCGAGCAGAACCACCAATGTGAGCTGACTTAGCCTCTATTCAATGCCAGGTGACTGCATTTTAATCAGTCTCTCCCTCTTGTTTGAGAAGAAAGTCTTTTCAAATGATGTACGGTTCAACCTTCTAATGGAACCTGACAGCTGGGCTGGCACAACTGGTTGATGAAGTGTTGGGGCCGCCGGTAACCTGTCAGTGAGAGGTCCCCTTGTGCTGGGCTCCATCGTCATCACAGATGCACTGCTTCAGAAACACTCAGGTTGTGAAGAATAAGATGCAACTGCTGTCTCCTTCGCGAAGCAACATCTAGTTCCGTTTAAAGCTCGTGTGTACACATGATTGCTGAACAACATGCTTGCTTTGTGACTGTAGCTTATGAACATAATAAGAGCAAACAAACCAGACAATTATTGTCCTTTTTTACTCAATGGATCAAACCTAAGGTAAGTGAATCTTGAACATAAGTTTTAAGAAAATGACTACTTTCAGTTCCTACTTTTGTTTAAATTGATATCAATTGATAAATACCTTCCCTTGACATCAACAGTGATAGAAATGAACATAGAACTTGCATTTATATAGCGCCTTTCACAACCGCAGGACGTCCCAAAGCGCTTTACTGCCAATTAAGTACTTTTGAGGTGCGGTCGCTGTTGTAATGTGGGAAACGCGGCAGCCAATTTACGCACAGCAAGGTCCCACAAACAGCAATGTGATAATGACCAGATACTCTGATTTAGTCATGCTGGTTAAGGGATAAATATTGGCCGGGGACAGTGGGGAAAACTTCCCTGCTCTTCTATGAAATAGTGTCGTAGGATTTTTTTTTTTACATCCACCCGAGTGGGCAGACAGGTCCTTGATTTAACATCTCATGCAGTAAGTGGCGCCTCCGACAGTGCAGCACTCCCTCAGCACTTCACTGGAGGATGTGAGCCAATTGTAAAGTGCCTTTGTGCACCGTACCATAGACCAAGAGACCCAAATAAAAATTTGGTCTTAACTGACATTTTTTTTATTAGTTCCTGGGATGTGGGCATCGCCGGCAAGGCCAGCATTTATTGCCCATCCCTAATTGCCCTTGAGAAGGTGGTGGTGAGCCGCCTTCTTGAACCGCTGCAGTTCGTGTGGTGAAGGTACTCCCACGGTGCTGTTAGGGAGGGAGTTCCAGGATTTTGACCCAGCAACGATGAAGGAACGGCGATATATTTTCAAGTCAGGATGGTGTGTGACTTGGAGGGGAACTTGGAGGTGGTGGTGTTCCCATGCACCTGCTGCCCTTGTCCTTCTAGGTGGAAGAGGTCGCAGGTTTGGGAGGTGCTGCCGAAGATGCCTTGGCGAGTTGCTGAAGTGCATCTTGTAGATGGTACACACTGCAGCCACGGTGCGCCGGTGGTGGAGGGAGTGAATGTTTAACGTGGTGGATGGGGTGCCAATCAAGCGGGCTGCTTTGTCCTGGATGGTGTCGAGCTTCTTGAGTGTTGTTGGAGCTGCACTCATCCAGGCAAGTGGAGAGTATTCCATCACACTCCTTACTTGTGCCTTGTAGATGGTGGAAAGGCTTTGGGGAATCAGATGGTGAGACACTCGCCGCAGAATACCCAGCTTCTGACCTCTTGTTGCCACAGTATTTATGAGCCTACACGAGATGCACTTATGCTGAACTAATACAGAACATCTGTCACGGCAACTGCTTGGGGCCTGTATATGTAGGCTGCATGAGGGAGAGAAAGCCAATCAGGGACTCAAGAACATAAGAACATAAGAAATAGGAGCAGGAATAGGCCAATCGGCCCCTCGAGCCTGCTCCACCATTCAATAAGATCATAGCTGATCTGATCCTAACATCAAATCTTCTATCACTCTGCATCCACCCGAACCCATGTGATCTCCCGGGAGAGGCGAAAAACCAGATAAAAGACCCAATGGCCAATTTGGGAGAAAAAAATCTGAGAAATTCCTCTCCGACCCATCTAGGCGATCGAAATTCTTCCAGGAGATCACTCTGTCCCTATATTTTCTACAGTACTTACCTTCTGTAAAGGCGATCTCCACCCCAGCCAGGAACAGGAATAAAACCATCTCCTGAAATCTAACACAGAATTAGAACACAGCAGGAGCAGAACCAGGCTACACGGCCCCTGGGCCCACTCCACTACCCACAGGGCCATGACCATTCCGAACCTAGACTCATGTCCAATTTCCTGCCCGCTCCCCGTAACCCTTAATTAATTCCCTTTACTTCTAGGAAACGATCTATTTCTGTTTTAAATGTATTTAATGATGTAGCTTCCACAGCTTTCTGGGGCAGCAAATTCCACAAACCTACCACCCTCTGAGTGAAGAAGTTTCTCCTCATCTCAGTTTTGAAAGAGCAGCCCCTTATTTTAAGATTATGGCCCCTAGTTCTAGTTTCACCCTTCATTGGGAACATCCTCCCCGCATCCACCCAATCAAGCCCCTTCACAATCTTATATGTTTCAATAAGATCGCCTCTCATTCTTCTGAACTCCAATGAGTGGAGTCCCAATCTACTCAACCTCTCCTCATATGACCACACCCTCATCCCCGGGACTCATTGGTGAATTGCAGTTTGGCACCCCCTATTGGCTGTCTAGAGTGCTGCAAGAGGCCAGGAGGACACCTCCAGATGCCAAGCGTGTGTTCAACTGGATAACATTGTGACAGCATTAGGAATTTTTAACTGACAAACCTCTAATTAGAATCTTTTTTTAAATTCTATACAAATGGCTGTGCCATGGTCAAGACAGATCACCTTATTTATCTCACTGGCTTTTAATAATTTTTTTCTATTATAAAAATGAATCCTGTATCCATCTCCACAGAGTTTTACCTTAATGAAGGTTTCCCTTTGTCGTGTCTCAGTCATGTTCTCTTTTTCTTTTGAACAATTGTCCAAAAACTCTAAATTTGCCACGTCATCGTGTTTACTCCTGTGATCAGACCTTTAATGATGTATTTTTTTTAATTGAAAATTGGTCTCCGTAAACTCCCTGATTTCTGGCTCTTATTTCATATTTTTCACAGAAAAAGTCAATCTGTGATTAATATTTGGTAAGTCAGGGTTAAGCAAACAAAACTGCGTTCAGTACAAGCATCACAAAAAGTGGATTTCTGTCGCTTTAGATTTGTGTTGGGTGGGTGGTGGGGGGGGGGCATAATAATGAGTGCACATCAACAACAGGAAAGGTCCCAGGCTCGCACTCCCTCCCCAGGCAATAGACCCTTTAATTCCATGTATCAAGCAGTCTGGGCGTATTCAATAAACGTAGAAGGCATTCCCTAGTTCTCCATGAATACAGTCTCCTCCAATACCTGGCACCAGTGTCTGTTTCACACTTGGGGTGCCTTTCAGATGCTGTGGAGCCTCAGGAGCTACTTGCGGTACAATTACCAGTAAATTTGCCCATCAAACTCATCAGTGGACGTGACCCCGGAGTAGTTCTTGTAGAATTTGGCGTGGAGATGCAAGCATACACAAAGAGTGGGGAGACATGTTGCGCGCCAATCTGGAATTTGGAGCAAGGGGACGGTATTTATCAGTGCCAAAAGATGGCCTGGGGATGATTCTCCCTCGTAGATCTGCCTATAGTTTGTTGTAATGTGCACTCCAATTCTTGTTAGTACATCAACAAATGATTAACATCGAGGGGGGCAGATTTCCTCTTGCGTGCTACATTCAACAAAGTCATAAAACCGTTGATAAACAGCATTAACTATGCAAAGCGCAGAGAGGAAATCTTTCTTCCAAAACCTTTGTTTACAATGTGGACACTTCAGGCTATCCATCAATTTCTCTCTCAATTCTTTTGGCGCTAGAGGATATGTCTGCCATATGGACTTGATGGAGCAATCAAATAAATAAATAGTTCCTCCCCTTCTCTTCTGAAGATACCGAGCCTTGCTGAGATAGACTCCAATGCTTCGAAGCCCCGGCGGCCCCCTCAGGTGAAGGTAAACGATCCCACGGCACTATTTCGAAGAAGAGCAAGCTCGAGTTCTCCCCGGGGTCCTGGCCAATATTTAGCCCTCAACGAACATCACTGATCATCTGGCCATCATCACATTGCTGTTTGTGGGAGCTTGCTGTGCGTAAATTGGCTGCTGCGTTTTCTACGAGGTCATGAAAGGCGCAATAAAAATGCTAGTCTTATCTTACCTGTTTTCCCAAATGGCCATTCCTTATATGTGAGCTTAAACTGTTCATAATGGACATTAGAAGGCATTTCGTCCAATGTTCTCACACGCACACATGCGACAGGAATCGGCAGATAGTCAAGAGTGGGAAACTTTGACGATTTTCTCCCTTCCCCAGCCCAGGGGGTATGAAGCCAGCTGTAGACTCCAAAAACCTACCCTGGTTAAAATCGATTAACACAACACAGAGTAGGAATTGACCCCGCGAGCTTCTGATCCTGCATAGTTTGAGCTACAGTGTGTTTACCCATCAGAACATAAGAAATAGGAGCAGGAATAGGCCACTTGGCCCCTCGAGCCTGCTCCAAACCATTGTGGAAGATCAAATAAGCCGGTTTCAATTAAATAAAGTTCACTCACTTCCTCCAGCCAAATCACATAGGGCAGTGATATTCAGCTCACAATAAATATTGTGGTCCTTAAAACATTACAACATCTTAGTTACCCCAAGGGCAGAAACACAGATTCTGGCACAGGATAAGACATGCAAAACATTTTCTGGACCACATAGGCAGTAAACTGGTGGAGCGGATTGCCCGAATGTTATAGGACACTTCCGCAATTGCCATCGAAATCAGTAGAAGTGATAATCAGGGGGGTGGGGGTCTACAAAGGGTGGGCGATCTGCTCCACCAGGGTAACAGTGTCAGCTGTGGCTCAGTGGGTAGCACTCTCACCTCTGAGGTCAGAAGGTTGTGGGTTCATAGTCCCACTCCAGAGACTTGAGCACAAAGGTCTAGGCTGATGCTGCAGTGCAGTACTGAGGGAGTGCTGCACTGTCGGAGGTGCTGTCTTTCGGATGAGACGTTAAACCGAAGCCTCGTCTGCTCTCGCAGGTGGATGTAAAAGATCCCACTATTTCAACGAAGATCAGGGGAATAATCCCCGATGTCCTGACCAATATTTATCCCTCAATCAACATTACTATAAAGAACAGATTAGCTGGTCATTATCACATTGCTGTTTGTGGGAGTTTGCTGTGTGCAAATTGGCTGCTGCATTTCCTACATTACAGCAGTGACTACACTCCAAAAGTTAAAAATTGGTTGTAAAGCACTTTGGGACGTCCGGTGGTCCTGAAAAGCACTCTAAATGCAAGTCTGTCTTTTTTTACTGCGCCAAGTGTTGACGGCAAATATTATATCCTTGGTTCCGATTAGTGTCTTTTTCCATCAGTCAACGTCCTCAGAATGTGCGCACCTGTCCCTTTTGTTCCACACATTATGCACATGTAAGAGGAGCCCAGGGGAAATCCCAGGAGATTTGGGGGAGGGTAGGGGTCAGATCTATTTATGCAAAGATTAACAGGTAGATTGTATGTAGCAGAATGACTCCCTTTCTGCGCCCAAGGTTAGTGACACTATTATCCTTACATCCCAAGGACAGACAGCACAACTTCCTGTTGAAGTATGGATTTTTAAAATAAGTTGGTGATGTTCATATATTATAAAAGAATTCTACAGTTACCAATAAGTAACCTGCTCGTGCATCTTAAAGCTTACAGCATCAATTTCATTGCTAAATGTAGGATGTCCATGACAAATTAAAAATAGCATGCAATGGTAAAATAACATTATCCCAAACCAACAGAGAGTAAGCTTTTCAAATACAGTTTTGTGCCGCACTGAGCTACATCTGGCCAAGTTAATGGTGATCAACAAACGAAGCTGTTGTGTCCTTGCAGAGAGTGCAGAGGAAGGTTACTAGAATGGCACCAGGGGTGAGGGACTTTAGTCATGTGGAGAGATGGGAGAAGCAGGGATTGTTCTCCTTAGAGCAGAGAAGGTTAAGGGAAGATTTGATAGAGGTGTTGAAAATTATGAAAGGTTTTGATGGAGTAGATGGGGAGAAACTGTTTGCACTGATGGGAGAGTCGGTAACCAGAGGACACCGATTTAAGATAATTGGCAAAAGAACCAGAGGGGAGATGAGGAGAATTTTTTTTACACAGCATGTTATTGTGACCTGGGATGCGCTGCCTGAAAGGGTATTGGAAGCAGATTTAACAGTAACTTTCAGAAGGGAATTGGATAAATACTTGAAAGGGAAAAATTTCCAGGCCTATGGGGAAAGAACAGGCGAGTGGGACTAATTGAATAGTGCTTTCAGAGAGCCGGCACAGGCACGATGGGCCAAAGGGCCTCCTTCTGTGCTGTACTAGTCTATAATTGGGTTGGCTCTTTTGTTTCTTTCACTTCTTTTGTCCGATCGCAGCCCTGCCTTCGATCTATTTTCTTTTCTTTCCAGTTTTGAAGAAGGGTTCGACCCGAAACGTCAACTCAAATTTCTCTCCACGGATGTTGCCTGACCTGCTGAGTTTTTCCAGCATTTTCTGTTGTTACATTAAATGCCATGTTTATTTAAAAGCTACTCCGTTATTTCTGAGCTAGTGTGTCCATTTGAAGAAACATCACCCTCAGTAAGATTGGACTGTCTCTGCCAGTCTGGTTCCGTGACCACTGACTAATGTCAAAGCATGAATCACTTGTTAGGAGTGGGCCACAAAAACATGCCCGTTCATTCGTCAGGCACTGCTTATTTGACACAACCGACTGATAAAAGATAAGCTGACGTAATGTGGACAGATAAGAGTTGTCGGTCCATGTTACCAGATGGAGCTGTTCAACTGGCCGTTATCTCCCAATATCTAATGTAAATAAACATAAAGCCTTGAAGTAATCTTGTATTCCTGCGGTCTGTCTTTTCACATAGCATAACGCATTTCAAATACTGAAGCTCCGAGCTACCAAGATGTAGACTAACTAGATTATCTCAGCAATTGCACTTTCCAGACACATCAACCAAGTACTGTGGTCGCCTTGATGGGTGAACGAGCTTCAAGATGCTTCCCTAACGACCAGTACCCTACAAGGCCATAAGAAGTTCATTAGCAAATTGATAGCAGCTACAATGAAGGTGTTTTCACGGATGTATTCGTTAGATTTTATGAGCACAGGACATCCAGTATCCCATGTTTATCACAGCACAATGCTCTTACTAAAATAAAAACAAAAACAATTTTTTGGGATTTCTTGTAAATTACCAGTTAGCCGTTGGAAAATTTTACTACTTGTACATAAATATTTTTGTATTTAAAGGGGGTGATTTTGCCGCCTTTGGCATACCAGTAATTTCAGGAAGAGAATCGCCGAATAATTTGCCAATTTTGTAAAGTGTTTCACTATACTGTCTTCTCACTTACAACGTTGTGTTAATATATTCTTAATGCAAATTGTTATGTAACACAAAACAATAAAAAACCTGCATGAAAACGAAATGGGAGTTTTTTTTATGTTGAGAAAGAATTTCGCAAAGCATTAAATGATGGCCTGGCAAAGTGTAATAAGATGCTTCACAATCCTCTGATTGCAACTTCAAGTGCTATGGTTCCTGAGTCTCCAATCTGCCAGACACGTTTGAGATATGCATCTTCAGTCCCCGGCCAGGCCACTGTGTGAACAATCTGCAATAGTTAGTGTTCATTTCAGCTCTTCTCTTTAATGAGATCTCTATTTTACTTTTAACTTATGCCATCTTTGCTACCAAGAACCTTGTACTGTATTTATAAATGAGAAAACTCAATTATTTGTTGATGCTGAGCAATTATTTATCAAACACAATAAAATACAAGACTGAGAAACGCTCTCTGGTGTTTATTGCAGGCGGCTTGAGTGCTTTCCTTTATCTATATGACTGCTGGTTCCCAAAATAGTTTTGGACAATTCATGTAGACTGAGTTCCTAAAAGTATCGTCTTCTCATTTTGCTTTCTAATTTTCCTTTGAACTCGGATGGTGAGTGGGTCAGGGGTAATATTCCCTGTAAGCTGAGCTTTATTCTGTTTCTTTTGTAACTGGTAGAATAGATAAGGGAGAACCAGTGGATGTGGTGTATTTGGACTTTCAGAAGGCTTTCGATAAGGTCCCGCATAAGAGATTAGCGTGTAAAGTTAAAGCACATGGGATTGGGGGTAAGGTATTGACTTGGATAGAGAACTGGTTGGCAGACAGGAAGCAAAGAGTTGGAATAAACGGGTCTTTTTCCGAGTGGCAGGCAGTGACTAGTGGGGTACCACAGGGACCAGTGCTAGGACCCCAGCTATTCACAATATATATAAATGATGATCTAGATGAGGGAACTAGATGTAATATCTCCAAGTTTGCAGATGACACAAAGCTGGGTGGGCGTGTGTGCTGTGAAGAGGATGCAGAGAAACTCCAGTATGATTTGGACAGGTTGGGTGATTGGGCAGATGCATGGCAAATGCAGTATAATGTGGATAAATGTGAGGTTATCCACTTCGGTGGCGAAAACAGGAAGACAGATTATTATCTGAACAGCAATAGATTGGGAAAAGTGGAAGTGCAACGAGACCTGGGTGTCCTTGTGCACCAGTTGCTGAAGGTAAGCATGCAGGTGCAGCAGGCGGTTAAGAAGGCAAATGGTATGTTGGTCTTCATAGCGAGAGGATTTGAATACAGGAGCAAGGATGTCTTGCTGCAGTTGTACAGGGCCTTGGTGAGACCACACCTTGAGTATTGTGTGCAGTTTTGGTCGCCTTATCTGAGGAAGGATGTTCTTGCCATGGAGAGAGTGCAGCGAAGATTCACCAGACTGATATATGGGATGGCAGGAATGACGTATGAGGAGAGATTGGGTTGATTAGGCTTACATTCACTAGAGTTTAGAAGAATGAGAGGGGATCTCATTGAAACTTATAAAATTCTAACAGGACTAGACAGACTAGATGCAGGAAGGATGTTCCTGATGGCGGTGGAGTCCAGAACCATGGGACACAGTCTAAGGATAAGGGGTAAGCCAATTAAGACTGAGATGAGGAGGAATTTCTTCACCCAGAGAGTGGTGAACCTGTGGAATTCTCTGCCACACAGGGCAGTTGAGGCCAATTCATTAAATATATTCAAGAAGGAGTTGGATATATTTCTTGAGGCTAAAGGGATCAAGGGATATGGGGAGAAAGCAGGGACAGGATACTGAGGAGCAGGCTCGAGGGGCCAAATGGCCTACTCCTGCTCCTATCTTCTATGTTACTATGTTTCACTGCGCAGTCCCCTTAGATTTCAGTGCCTGCACGGTACTTACAATGGCAAAACCGGTGAGCGGCCAACGCGGGACCTTTGGCATTCAGCTGCGGAACTCAGAGGGAACATTGGTCGAGGATGAGGTCCTCTCCATGGCAGCTGGCACTTCAACACTCTCAATTGAACGACAGCATGGTTTGTGCAGTAGGATAGATCTCCCTGCTAATTCGTCCGCTGCCTCAGATTAGGCACTCCACCCCCGTGCGTCCTCAACTAGTGGCTTGATCAAGAGAAAGTGGATACATATCTACAGGGGAAATTGCTGAGTTCAAACAAGGGTCTAAACTGGTAATTCAGATCTGGCCGTCCCAATTTGGAATTCATCGTTTAGTTGTTGCAGCCCTACATCGAATTTCATAGAATTTTCAGTGCAGATAACAGGCCATACGGCCCAACTGGTCTATCCCGGTGTTTATGCTCCACAGAGCCTCCTCCCACCTTACTTCATCTCACCCTATCCACATAGCCTTCTATTCCTTTCTCCCTCGTGTTTATCCAACTTCCCCTTAAATGCATCTATACTATTCACCTCAAACCATTCTCCGCTCCACTCCCACTCTGATCTCTCTGTCCTTGGCCTCTTACACTGTTCCAATGAGTCTCAACGTAAGCTCGAGGAACAGCACCTCATCTATCGTTTAGGCACTTTACAGCCTTCTGGACTCAACATTGAGTTCAACAATTTAAGACAATCACCCCTGCCCCCATTTTTCAGGCTGTTTATGATTCTGCCATCCCCATTTGCAACATTTAATCTCTCCTGCCTCCTACACTAGCACGGACTGTTCCTTCAATTCCTTCCTCCCCTCCCCTCCCACTTTCTCTGCCTCTGCACCTGCTTAATATCTGTTACATCTCTAACCTTTTCCAGTTCTGATGAAGGATTCCCAGACCTGAAACGTTGACTCTGTTTCTCTCTCCACGGATGCTGCCTGGCCTGCTGAGTGCTTCCAGCATTTTCTGTTGTTACTTCTTGTGGTCGTGATTTCCACATTCTAACCATTTACCAAGCTAGGTCCTATGCGCTGGCCATTTACCGGGGCGGGTTGCGTAGGCCGGGGCAGGGAGGGGGTGGATTTTCAGATGGGAAACCTGGAAGTCTGGGTTTCCCCGCATGCTGTGGCGATTTAACGCCACAGCTGTAAAGTCCGCGCCTCAATAATACACGGACTTCGGGAGAACAGTTTAACAGGTACTTTACTGAACAAGAGGCAGCTTGAAACTGAAACTACAGAAGCCTGCTAGGGCCTTTTATACAGGGGTGGTCACTGCCGGTACTGCAGTCTAAGACCAGTTATTCCCTTAAAGGTACATACACAACAATTCCTCCCCTTTTAGATAAACAGTACATAACATTCATTTAACAACGAAATAATAACTAATTACAATTACAATTTTCTCAGTAATATATACATCAACTGAAATAGTCATTTATAAGTTCAGTCTTTGAGGAGGCGTCCTGATCCAGACTGGATAGCGCCTTTCTCGAGTATCCTGTTCTGGCGGTGGAGTCAATTCTGGCTCATTGTCATTGGTTGGTTCGTCAGCTTCCAATACCCCTGCTTCTGAGGTAGATGCAATCTGTACTTTGGGCTCATTACCAGGTGCACATGCTTGCGGTACAGGTTTGGCTTGTTCCTGTGACTCTAGAATCTGGTCAGCATGGCGTCTCACGATGCTCTCTCCAACGTCCACTGTGTACATTAGTGGTCCCTGCTGTGTGCATATCGTGCCTGGCTGCCATTTTTCTGTTCGGTAGTCGCGGGCCAAGACTGGTTGCCCTATCTTGAAGCTCCTGGTTGGCTTCTCATTTATGTGCTGGAACTGCTTATCCTCAACATCTCGTCTTATGTTTGGTTTGAGCAAATCCAAACGACATCTTAGTCTCCGGTTGAAAAACAGTACGGCTGGAGTTTGGCTGGTTACTGCATGTGTCGCATTCCGGTAAGCAAACAGGAAGTTATCCACCTTGTGTTGCAGTGGTATGTCGTCATTATACATTGCCTTTATGGCCTTTTTAAAGGTCTGAACAAACCTCTCAGCCAATCCATTTGTGGCTGGATGATATGGGGCAGATGTGTAATGTTTCACCCCATTATTCTTCAGGAACCTCCGGAAATCCTCAGACACAAACTGTGGGCCATTGTCGGAACAGATCTGTTCTGGCAAGCCATTCCTGGTGAAGATGGTCCTTAGGACTGCAATAGTTTTCTCCGTGGTGGTGGAGGACATTTTAATGACCTCTGGCCATTTCGAATGGGCGTCCACAGCGATTAGAAACATTGAGTCCATAAATGGACCAGCGAAATCAATGTGTACCCATTGCCATGGAGATGAGGGCCACTCCCATGGATGTAGCGGGGCCTGTGGTGGAGCATTTTGTACCTTCTGGCATCCTGTGCATCTCTTGGTCATATCCTTGATTTCTTTATCAATTCCCGGCCACCACACAAACGCCCTGGCTAGGCTCTTCATTTTTACCCCTCCCAGATGACCCTCGTGAAGCTCATTGAGTACTCTATCTCTCAACTTGGGTGGAATTACCACTCGGGATCCACACATCAAGGTTCCCCGGCACACTGACAGCTGTTCCCTCCTTGGCGAGAATGCTGGCAACAGTGAGTCGCCATATGCTGGCCATCCCTTCACCGTCAAATCATAGACCCGAGAGAGTGTTGGGTCATTTCGGGTTTCCTTCTCAATACTTGCGTTTGTAACAGGCAAACATTCGACTATGGTCGCATGGAATATCTCCACTGGGTCCACTGCAGGTGCTTCTTCTGCCATAGGCAACGGTAGGCGCGACAGCCCATCAGCGTTTCCATGTTGTTTCGTACCTTTGTACTCTATGTCATACTGATGTGCCCCTAGAAAAAGTGACCATCTTTGCAGCTGTTGCGCCGTCATCACTGGAACGCCCTTCTTTGGGTTAAAAATTGAGACCAGGGGTTGATGATCAGTCAGTAGGGTGAATTTCTGCCCATGCAGATAGTGATTGAACTTCTTCACCCCCCACACCAGGCTGAGGGCCTCCCTGTCAATCTGGGCGTAGTTACGCTCGGCTGAGGTTAGCGAGCGCGATGCAAAGGCTATTGGCCTCTCTGAGCCGTCACGGAATTTGTGTGACAGCACCGCTCCAATGCCGTAAGGTGACGCATCACATGCCAACCGAATCGGTAGTGTTGGGTTGTAGTGGGCCAATACTTCTTTTGAAGTGATTTGGCATTTACATTCCTGAAAGGCACGCTTACACTCATCACTCCATTTCCATGTTACACCAGTTTGAAGGAGGGCATTCAGTGGGTGCAGAATTGTAGATAAATTCAGCAAGAACTTATGGTAGTAGTTCACCAACCCGAGGAACGACGTCAGTTGCGACACATTTTCTGATGCTGGAGCCTTGACTACCACCTCAATCTTGTCCGGCGACTTATGCAACCCTTCCTCATCAATCATGTGGCCACAATACGAGATTTGTCTCCTGAAGAACTCGCATTTGGGATGGTTGGTTCGTAGCCCATATTCCTGCAATCTCGTGAGCACCTGTTCCAGGTTGGCAAGGTGTTCATTGTCATTTTCGCCCGTAACCAGGATGTCGTCCAAATAACACTGGGTCCCCGGGATCCCTTGCAGGACTTGTTCCATTGCCCTCTGCCACATAGCCGGGGCCGATGCTACCCCAAATACCAGTCGATTGTACTGGTAAAGGCCTTTGTGAGTGTTTATCGTGAGGTATTTCCTCGATGCTTCTTCCACCTCCATTTGTAGATACGCTTGAGCCAGGTCAATCTTTGTAAAACGTTTCCCTCCAGATAGTGAGGCGAAAATATCTTCTATCCGCGGAAGCGGATACTGTACTGTGTGCAGGACTGGGTTCACAGTCACCTTGAAGTCCCCACAGATGCGAACCTTCCTTGGCTCCCCAGGCGTGCTGCTCAATGCTTTCTTCATTACAGGAATGATGGGTGTGGCCCACTCGCTCCAGTCCACCTTAGACAGCACCCCCGAACGCTCCAGACTCTCCAGTTCAGCTTCCACAGCTGGGCGTATCGCGTATGGCACCGGTCTGGCCTTGAAAAATTTTGGGGTTGCGTTATCCTCAATCTTTATGGTTGCCTTTACTCCTTTTAGAGTCCCAAGTCCTTGTTGGAACACCTCTTCTGTGTCAGATAGAATTTGTGACAGACGTCCAGCTGCGACGTCATCATCTTTTTTGTCAGTCACAGTTAGTGCCAGAATGGAATGCCAATCCAATTGTAGTCTTCGGATCCATTCAGGTCCCAATAATGGTGGTCCTCCATCTCGTAGTATATACATGTATAGTTTCTGTGTTTCCTTTCCGTTATATTCAACTGGCACCCTTATTTTTCCTCTGGGGTAGACCTTTTGCCCCGTGTATGTCTTCAATACAATGGACGTGTCCTTTAAGGGTATGTGTGAGAATAGCCGCTCATAGTCTCGTCGATTCATGACAGCTAGGGCTGATCCTGTGTCCAATTCCATCTTCACTGGGGACCCTGCTATCATGAGGGTGACCCAAATGGTTTGGTGATCTTCTTTTGCGATCATGTTGTGTAACTTTAAACAACTTAGTCGCCTGCTCCCGGAGTCCTTATCACTCTCCTGATCTTCTGAACTACTATCTGTCAGTTTCTTTACTTTCCTGTACTGTTCCTTAATAGTTCTTGTCGTGTTGGTCTTCTTTCCCGACCTGCAGACTCTTGCTATATGTCCCATTTTCCCGCATTGTCTGCATATTTTGTCTTTAAACCAGCAGTCCTTCTGCTCATGGGTTGTTCTGCCGCAGCGATAGCACTTTTTGGCTCCATACGCCATTTCGTTAGCGCTGTATTCTTGTGGTTTCTGTTGTATTTCCACAGCTCCCCGTGCTGCTGCTTCGTAGGATACTGCCACGCTGAAAGCCTGTTCTAGCGTCAGGTCCTTTTTTGAAAGTAGTCGTTTCTGGGTTCCTTCACTCTGGAGCCCGCAGACAAACTTATCCCGTAAGGTGTCTGCCAGTCCTGCTCCGAACTGGCAGTGCTTCGATAACTTGCGCAGTTCCGTAAGATAGTCAGCATTGCTCTCATCTTTGTGCTGGTTTCTTTTATGGAACTTGAATCTTTCTGCTATCAGCAGTGGTGTAGGCTTAGATGTTCCTGTAAGATATGAACAATCTCCTCAAAACTTTTCTCCATTGGCTTAGCTGGGGTAATTAAATTCCGCAATAGGCGGTACGTACTCGCACCCATCAGATTTAATAATACCGACGCCCTCTTTCCATCAGCCACCTCATTTGCCTTGCAGTACACTTCAATTCTTTCCACATACGTGGTCCAGTCTTCTACCTCGTTGTCGAAAGCAGTGATACTGCCACTTTTTGGCATCTTGGGCGATTTAAAATGGCGCCTCCCGCGCTTTTGCTTCTTCCCCAACGGGATAAAATGGCGCCTCCCGCGCTTTTGCTTCTTCCCCTTACTGCCACGCTGCTCCTAGCGTTCTACGGGGTAATGGCGGCGACCCGCAGCTTCGGCGCATCTCGCTTTCCTTCCCCCCCATTTAGTTTCTCTCCGCTGTCCTGTTCTTGAGCACCGACCGCGCCCTGTGTGCTCCACCCTCTCTCTCTTGTTTTCTTTTCCCGGCGACGCTGCGCGGCCCGATTTGTAGAGCCGCTCGATCGAGCTTGAGCCCGCCGCAGTCCGGAAAGGTCAGCGCGCTACCTGCTACCAGCACGATTCACTGGAACCACAGTCTCTCCCGCAATTCTCCAAACAC
Organism: Somniosus microcephalus; assembly: GCF_052327205.1. Taxonomy (NCBI): domain Eukaryota; kingdom Metazoa; phylum Chordata; class Chondrichthyes; order Squaliformes; family Somniosidae; genus Somniosus; species Somniosus microcephalus. Next base: position 442,178,582 of record NC_140987.1, on the reverse strand, counting down.
CGATGGATTCTTTGGGCGGTTGCCCTCGGTCGACCCCCTTTGCTCAGACTACGACCTTCCAGGACCTTCCTTTCAGGCGAGATCCCCGTGAGATGATGCCACACTGCAGGTGAGTTCGAACTTACTCGTCGCCACTGTAAAGTCCGCGCCTCAATAATACACGGACTTCAGGAGAACAGTTTAACAGGTACTTTACTGAACAAGAGGCAGCTTGAAACTGAAACTACAGAAGCCTGCTAGGGCCTTTTATACAGGGGTGGTCACTGCCGGTACTGCAGTCTAAGACCAGTTATTCCCTTAAAGGTACATACACAACAACAGCGTGCGACCCCTTGGCCATGATAGGTTCCCTGCCCTGTCAGGCTGATTGACAGGCCTGGCTTCCGACCGTGTTTCCAGAGGAGGCCACAAACCCTGGGGGCGGGCCAGTCCGAAAGAGGTCCAATCGCTTGGAACTGGCTTCCCGACAAGCTTGGAATTTTTGCCCATTTAACCCCCCACCTGCACACACTCCCACCCATTCACCTGTGTAAAAATTCCCCCCCCCCATATTTTTTTGTATATTTTACCTTGTACAAAGGAAAGTATTTTCCAAAGGCCATCAAAATCGGGCGCAGTAGCTTTTACAAGAAAAGGAAGAAATTGCATTTATATTGCGCCTTTCACAACCTCAGCACATTCAAAAGCGCTTCACAGCCACAGAAGGTCACTGTTATGTTATGCAAAAGGCCACTTGTAAAACAAATTATGGGGGAAAAATTCAGTTGATTTGCGCCTCTCGTTAGCGTCCTCTTAGGGCGCTAACGGGGTGCAAAGCAACTAGCGCCTGGGCGCAGCACCGCTAACACCCCCTGACTTACTGCCGGACGCCATGTCCGATGGGGTCAGGGGGGGGCCTAACTGCGGCCGGGGCAGCTCAAATTAAAGGGAAGATGCCAGGCGGCCATTTTTGTTACTGGCCACCTGCCAGCACCCGCCCGCTTTGCCGTCCCCGGCCTTCTGTGCAACCCCGCTGCGGAGCGCCGGCTGCGCTCCGTGAACCCGGCACTTCTCTTGAGTGCCGAGCTCTTTTGCCAGCACTCCGATCCTTGGTGGCCCAGCTGGGCCCCGGGTCACGCTGCGCTAAGCGCCCCCCCCTTTAATAAGGGGAGGAAAGCCTGCATTACCACGGCGTGACGTGTCGCAGCGCCCCATAGTGCCGCGATATTCACTCACAGCGCCCCGAGAGGAAGGGGGGCGCTTCCAGTAGCACCCCGCCTCCCTCTTGCGGCGCTTCTGGAGAATTTCAGGCGCAGGGGCGCTAACTTTTTCAGGGTGCTAAAAGAAGTTTTCAAGTAGTTTTGCAAACTTTAATGAGATTTCTGTTGCTGTACTACATGCTTGCAAAGAAAAAAAGATTTTTCAAACTCCTCTTGTTGACGATGATGCCTCGTTAGGAAATATGGGGGACCTTGGGGCCTGTGGGTTTCTCAAGGACATCAGGTGTCTGTAATTGTTGACTTAATAGCACATTATTTCTGCTGCTATATACAGAAAAAGATTTTTTTTACACTGTTTTGTCATTGGAAGCTGCTTTTGGAAGTTGAAGTAGTTGGTCCCCAGCTCTTTAAAGTTTGAAAAGAGAAGGCTGAGGGGTGATCTAATAGAGGTCTTTAAAATTATGAAAGGTTTGGATAGAGTTGATACAGAGAGAATGTTTCCACTTGTGGAGAAGAGCATAACTAGAGGCCATCAATATAAGATAGTCACCAAGAAATCCAATAGGGAATTCAGAAGAAACTTCTTTACCCAGAGAGTGGTGAGAATGTGGAACTCGCTACCACAGGGAGTGGTTGAGGCGAATAGTATAGATGCATTTAAGGGGAGGCTGGACAAACATATGAGGGAGAAGGGAATAGAGGGTTATGCTGATAGAGTTAGATAAGGAAAGACGGGAGACGGCTCGAGTGGAGCATAAACGCTGGCATGGACTGGTTGGGCCGAATGGCCTGTTTCTGTGCCGTATATCCTATGTAATCCTATGAAGATTACAGCATTGGTGGACTCTATATTTATCCTCTGAATATTAACAGTGCTGTTAGCCCAGAAGACTAAAACACTTCTGACTAGGAGATCTTATTTCATATCCCACTCTTGACTGACATTCACACTTCAAATTCTTAGGGGGAGAAATTCGGTGGAGCCGCAAATGGGGCGGCAAGCTCGCCTGGGCGCCGGAATTAGCGCAGCGATCGGAGCAGTTGCGACCGCTGGAAATTCAGCTTGAACACCCCAAGAGGGACACGGGGCGAGGCTCGAGGCGCTCCGCGTCCTCTTAGGGCGCTGAAACTGAATATCACAGCGCAATGTGCCGCAGCGCCACACGCTGCAGCACGATGCGCTGCGGTACTGCAGGCCTTCCTCCCATTCTTAAAGGGGAGGGGCCTGCACCAACACGATCGGAGATCGCGAGTGCCAGCAAAAGAGCCCGGCACCGAGGAGAAGTGCCAGGCTCTCGGAAAACAGCCGGCACTGCCGCGGGGGGAGATCAGGAGGCCGGGGACGGAGGTGCTGGCAGGCGGCCGCCGAAATAAACGGCCGCCCTGCACCTCCACCTTAATTTACGCCACTGCCGCCACAGGTAGGCCCCGTGAACCGGACGCGAGTTGCGAACTGCGCTACAGAGGCGGGCGCTACCGAATATCGATATCGGGGCAGTAGCGGGGCGCTGCGCACACCGATGATGTCATCGGTGGCGGTACAGCGCAACAGGCTAACGCCGCCCTTAGCGCCCCAGCTGAATATCGCGGGAGGCGTGGCCAGTGGCGCTAAAGCCACTGAGTGCCCTCTGTAGGCGCTAACTGGTGGCGCAGCCCACCGAATTTCTAGGCCTTAGAGTCTTAATGAGATTAACACCTGTGAGAGAGGAAACTGGATAAGGATGACTCCCTTTCCACACCACTCAAAGCAGACCTTGCTGTGTCATCCACAGACTTATGCATTATATATAAAGGAAATAAAATGATAGCTCTTATTTTAAACTTAAATATCATGTTGGAACTCTGTTGTGTATAGAAAGGACTAAGACAGAGTTAGCGAGAACACAGTTTATATGTGGGTGGGTGGTAGTCTTAAATATGAGTCACATGATTATCAGCTGCATTTACCTTTGAATAATTGGTGACCACATTTGATTGCTTGCTTGCACCTCTCCCAATCTAGGTCAGATTCCTGCACCCACTGTCTTTCATTCAGTATTGATGTGGGAGAATCAGAGTTGGAAGCTTTGGATGATTTAAACCTGAGTTAGATGCTGTTTATCTAAATGAACTAATAGCCTTTTTCTTAAATGGTTTAGTTTACTAATTAGTTCATGAAAATTGAAACAATGCGTAAATCAATAATTGACCCTGGTAGAACCAATTATCTCAAATGGGTTATTTATTGGGAGTAAGTGGCTTGAGAGACCACAATATATTAGTTGCGATCAGATGACAAACTATTAAACTGAGCAAATTAGATTATTTACCCAATTTTTTATCAAGCTGGTTGATCACCTTTGCTGCTGCCTACCGACAAAAATATAGTTTATCCAGCTGCTTCTTTGATTGTTTCCCACCATTTAGTTCTTTCCCTCTCTTTCTGTTTATCTTCGGCTCATTCTTTCTTTCTCTTGATATCTCACACTTTCTTCCTATTGCTGTCTTAAGTTTCTGCTTGTCTAAAACTCTTTAGCGCAGTATTTCTCCCTGTGTGTAAATCTCTTGTTCTGTCCCTCTCTCTTCGGTGTGTCTTACTCTTATTTTATGCCAATTGCACACTCTCTGCATGTTACTTGCATTTATATAGCGCCTTTAAGGTTGTAAAACACCCCAAGGCCCTTCACGGGAGCGATTATCAAACAAAATTTGACACCAAGCAACATAAGGCAATATTAGGTCAGGTGACCAACAGCTTAGTCAAAGAGGTAGGTTTTAAGGAGCGTCTTAAAGGAGGAGAGCGAGGTAGCGTGGCGGAGAGGTTTAGGGAGGGAATTCCAGAGCTTAGGGCCTAGGCAGCTGAAGGCACGGCCACCAATGGTTGAGCGAAGAAAATCGGGGATGCGCAAGAGGCCAGAATTGGACGAGCGCAGAGATCTCAGAGGTTGTAGGGCTGGAGGAGGTTACAGAGATAGAAGAAGGGTGAGGCCATGGAGGGATTTGAAAACAACGATGAGAATTTAAAAATTGACTGCATTGCCTCTGTCTCTCATTCTATCTGTCTGGTAGTCTGAATTCCTGTCACACTATATGGTTGTCTCTTTTTTTCTGTATGTTTTGCACTTAACTCATCCTCTCACCAATGATGGAGTCATACTTGAGACTCCAAGGGCTGGATTTTCATTCAGAAGTTGGGTTGGAGGCGGGACTACAACTTTCGGGGTTGTAGTCCCGCCTCCATCGAGATGCAGCCAATCCACGCGATTTTAACTTGATTGACCTTGTTGAGCCCGCCCAGCAGGCTTGCAGGCCAATTAAGGGCCACCCGGCAACAGGTGACGTCACAGACTGAATTTTCATCTGTCAAGAGGTTTTGACAGATGAAATAGCAACGTTTCACAGCTGTTTGCAGCTGTCAAACACTGACAGTCTTACTTCTAACCTGAGTCCTTCTCCACAGACTCAGTTAGAAATCTCTCCTGCACAGAAAGCTGAAGGATGTCACTATTGACAGTTCGCAGCCATTCTGCTTTCTGTGCCGGTGAGATGAGGGACTCCTGAGACCTGAAGGAAGGAAGGCTGAAAAGGTAAGAAAAGGTAATTTAAACTTCTTTAAACACTTTTGACACACCAAACACACTTACCTTTGCACTCATGCACACATCACTCACCTGAACACCGAAATCTCGACCCCTCCAAGCCCTTCAACCCGACAGCCCGCCTCACAAACTTGGCGTGGTTTGGAACCGTCGGGAATCCCACACTTCAGCATTAAAAATAGGGATTAGGCTAAAAACTGCCTGTTAACTACCTGTTAACAGGCAGTTAATTGGCACTAATCCCTTCCTGCCTCGGGTAGGCGGGTCCCAGTGCGGGGCGGGTACCCGCCTCCTTTGAAACTGGCATGGAGGCGGGTTGGGGGCGGGATGGGGTCGGGACCCCTGTTTTCGTGATTTTAACCCCCCACATGCCTCCAATCCCGACTCCACGGCCCAATGAAAATCCTGCCCCAAACCTCTGATTGTCATGAAAAATGATCTTGCCTCTCTCGACACCCATTATCGTGTCCAACTTTGAATGAAAGACACACCCTCAATAAAAAATTTGAAATGCTGACAAAATAATTAGCAGATTTCAGAGAGGAAAAAGTGGCCAGTTAAATGGAATAAAACATGGACTTGATAATCAAAAGAATTCTGTATGTACAGGAGTCGTTCTCCACTCCAGCCTAATGCTGCACACACACAATCAAAACCAGGTTTCAAAAGAATGAACCAGTCAGACTGAAAATAAATGAAGAAATTCCTGGCATTCGAAACAAACCAGCAACAACACAGATCATTGTAAAATATTACCAACATGTGGAGGCTGGCTGTACATAATTGAGCAGAACAGCCTAACCAAAGAACTGCACCTCCAAGGAACGCCTGAAACTCCAGCCCAAGCCCTTAGGAAAGGGATAGGCTCCTGCAGGGAAATATTGCTGTGTAACACCACAAAGACAACTGCAATAGTAAGTATAATTCGTTTTATCTCAAATTTTTTGTTATTATTTTATAAATGTTATTTACAGATATATTTTCAGATGGGCGAAATATCAAGATGATGGCTTTGTTACAAAGATTATTTTTTAGGAGTGTATAGCAAGCTAGACAAGGGACTCGCATGGCATCTATCTGCTGTAGAATCTTTCTTTGATTGATTGTGATTGGTTTAGTCACAAAAAGGACCACCCAGATGTGCTACAACAGAGATGATTTGGGGTCTAAATGGTCCCTAATTTAATGATCTTGAGATCTGATTGGCTGGGGGTCTAGAGCGAGGGGTCATAGTCTCAGGATACGGGGTAGGACATTTAGGACTGAGATGAGGAGAAATTTCTTCACTCAGAGGGTGGTGAACCTGTGGAATTCTCTACCACAGAAGGCTGTGGAGGCCAAGTCACTGAATATATTTAAGAAGGAGATAGATAGATTTCTAGACACAAAAGGCATCAAGGGGTATGGGGAGAGGTAAAGGCTGCACAGGCAGGAAGGGAATGGGTGACCGCCAGGCAGAGTAGTAGGCGCAGGCAAGTAGTGCAGGGATCCCCTGTGGCCATCCCCCTCTCAAACAGATATACCGTTTTGGATATTGTTGAGGGAGATGGCTTATTGGGGGAAGGCAGCAGCAGCCAACTTCCTGGCACCATGGGTGGTTCTGCTGCACAGGACGGGAGGAAAAAGAGCGGGAGAGCTATAGTGATAGGGGATTCTATTGTAAGGGGAATAGACAGGCGTTTCTGTGGCCGCAAACGAGACTCCAGGATGGTATGTTGCCTCCCTGGTGCAAGGGTCAAGGATGTCTCGGAGCGGCTGCAGGGCATTCTGGGGGGGGGAGGGTGAACAGCCAGTTGTCGTGGTGCATATAGGTACCAACGATATAGGTAAAAACCGGGATGAGGTCCTAAATGCTGAATATAGGGAGTTAGGAGGTAAATTTAAAAATAGGACCTCAAAGGTAGTAATCTCAGGATTGCTACCAGTGCCACGTGCTAGTCAGAGTAGAAATAGAAGGATATTTCAGATGAATACATGGCTAGAGGAATGGTGCAAGGGGGAGGGATTCAAATTCCTGGGACATTGGAACCGGTTCTGGGGGAGGTGTGACCAGTACAAACTGGACGGTTTGCACCTGGGCAGGACCAGGACCAATATCCTTGGGGGAGTGTTTACGAGTGCTGTTGGGGAGGGTTTAAACTAAAATGGCAGGGAGTTGGGAACCTGTGCAGGGAGACAGAGGAAAGGGAAACAAGGATAGAAGCAAAAGACAGGAAGGAGAAAAACAAAAGTGGCAGTCAGAGAAATCAAGGGTTTAAATCAAACATGGCCACAATAAATAATAATTCTAAAAGTTTTAAGAGTGTTAAAAAAAACAAGCCTGAAGGCTTTGTGTCTTAATGCGAGGAGCATTCGTAATAAGGTGGATGAATTAGCTGCGCAAATAGATGTAAACGGATATGATATGATTGGGATTACGGAAACATGGCTCCAGGGTGACCAAGGCTGGGAACTCAACATCCAGGGGTATTCAATATTCAGGAAAGATAGGCAAAAGGAAAAGGAGGTGGGGTAGCATTGCTGGTTAAAGAGGAGATTAACACAATAGTAAGGAAGGATATTAGCTCTGGTGAAGTGGGATCTGTATGGGTAGAACTGAGAAATACCAAGGGGCAGAAAACGTTAGTGGGAGTTGTATACAGACCCCCAAACAGCAATGCTAAGGTTGGGGATGGCATTAAATGGGAAATTAGAGACGCGTGCAATAAGGGCACAGCAGTTATCATGGGTGACTTTAATCTACATTACCAAATTAGTAACCATAATATGGAGGAGGAATTCCTGGAGTGTATACGGGATGGTTTCCTGGACCAATATGTCGAGGAACTAACTAGAGATCAGGCCATCTTAGACTGGGTATTATGCAATGAGAAAGGATTAATTAGCAATCTTGTTGTGTGAGGCCCCTTGGGGCAGAGCGATCATAATATGATAGAATTCTTCATTAAGATGGAGAGTGAAGTATTTGACACAGAGACTAGGGTCCTGAATTTAAATAAAGGAAACTATGATGTTATGAGGTGTGAGTTGGGTAGGATGGATTGGGGAATGTTACTTAAAGGGTTGACAGTGGATAGGCAATGGCAAACATTTAAAGATCGCATGGATGAACTATAGAATTTGTTCATCCCTGCTTGGCATCAAAATAAAACAAAAAAGGTGACTCAACCGTGGCTAACAAGGGAAATTAGGAATAGCATAAGATCCAAGGAGAGGACATATAAATGGGCCAGAAAAAGCAGCAAACCTGAGGATTGGGAGCAGTTTAGGATTCAGCAAAGGAGGACAAAGGGAGTAAATAAGAGGGGGAAATAGAGTATGAGAGTAAGCTTGCAGGGAACATAAAAACTGACTGTAAAAGCTTCTATAGATATGTGAAGAGAAAAAGATTGGTGAAATCAAGTGTAGGTCCCTTGCAGTCAGAATCATGGGAATTTATAATGGGGAATAAAGAAATGGTGACCAATTAAATACATAATTTGGTTCTGTCTTCACAAAGGAGGACACAAATAACCTCCAAGAGATGTCGGGGAACATATTATCTAATGAGAGGGAGGAACTGAATGAAATCAGTATTTGTAGGGAAATGGTGTTAGGGAAATTGACGGCATTGAAGGCCAATAAATCCCCTGGGCCAGATAATCTACATCCTAGGGTACTTAAGGAAGTGGCCTAGAAATAGTAGATGCATTGCTGGTCATCTTCCAAAATTCTATAGATTCTGGAACAGTTCCCATGGATTGGAGGGTAGCTAATGTTACCCCACTATTCAAAAAAGTTGGTAGAGAGAAAACAGGGAATTATAGACCGGTAAGCCTGACATCGGTAGTGGGGAAAATGCTAGAGTCCATTATAAAAGATGTAATAGCAGAGCACTTGGAAAACAGTGACAGGATCGGACAAAGTCAACATGGATTTACAAAAGGTAAATCGTGCTTGACTAATATACTGGAATTTTTTGAGGATGTAACTGGTAGAATAGATAAAGGAGAACCAGTGGATGTGGTGTATTTGGACTTTCAGAAGGCTTTCGATAAGGTCCCGCATAAGAGATTAGCGTGTAAAGTTAAAGCACATGGGATTGGGGGGCAAGGTACTGACTTGGATAGGGAACTGGTTGGCGGACAGGAAGCAAAGAGTTGGAATAAATGGGTCTTTTTCCGAATGGCAGGCAGTGACTAGTGGGGTATCACAGGGATCGGTGCTAGGACCCCAGCTATTCACAATACATTAATGATCTAGACGAGGGAACTAGATGTAATATCTCCAAGTTTACAGATGACACAAAGCTGGGTGGGCGTGTGTGCTGTGAGGAGGATGCCGAGAAACTCCAGTATGATTTGGACAGGTTGGGTGATTGGGCAGATGCATGGCAGATGCAGTATAATGTGGATAAATGCGAGGTTTTCCACTTTGGTGGCAAAAACAGGAAGGTAGATTATTACCTGAACGGCAATAGATTGGGAGAAGGGGAAGTGCAACAAGACCTGGGTGCCCTTGTGCACCAGTCGCTGAAGGTAAGCATGCAGGTGCAGCAGGCAGTTAAGAAGGCAAATGGTATGTTGGCCTTCGTAGCGAGAGGATTCGAGTACAGGAACAAGGATGCCTTGCTGCAGTTGCACAGGGCCTTGGTGAGACCACATCTTGAGTATTGTGTGCAGTTTTGGTCGCCTTATCCGAGGAAGGATGTTCTTGCCATGGTGGGAGTGCAACAAAGATTCACCAGACTGATACCTGGGATGGCAGGAATGATGTATGAGGAGAGATTGGGTTGATTGGGCTTATACTCACTGGAGTTTAGAAGAATGAGAGGGGATCTCATTGAAACTTATAAAATTCTAACAGGACTAGACAGACTAGATGCAGGAAGGATGTTCCCGATGGCGGGGGAGTCGAGAACCAGGGGTCACAGTCTAAAGATAAGGGGTAAGCCATTTAGGACAGAGGATGAGGAGGAATTTCTTCACCCAGAGAGTGGTGAACCTGTGGAATTCTCTACCACAGAAGGCAGTTGAGGCCAATTCATTAAATATATTCAAGAAGGAGTTGGATATATTTCTTAAGGCTAAAGGGATCAAGGGATATGGGGAGAAAGCAGGGACAGGGTACTGAGTTTGGATGATCAGCCATGATCGCATTGAATGGCGGAGCAGGCTCGAAGGGCTGAGTGGCCGACTTCTGCTCCTATTTTTTAATGTTTCTATGTTACCTGTTGCCATTGCTCTTGAATCTAGATGATTGCTGCTTGACTGGTTGAAGGAACGGTGGTCTCTGGGAATGGTTAGTTTGAGGAACTCCAGAATATTGCATTCAGGTATCCACAAAAGCTTTAGCAATAACCGTCTGTAAACTTTATCTCGGTTGATGGGAAACATGTTCTTCAAACTTCAACTATAAACCCTGCATGGGAAACCCTTCAACCAAGTTTCTTTAAACATAAAACAAACATTTACCATGTGAAAGGTACACCTCCCTTGGGTCACCAGTTTTGTTGCTGAGCTCAGTGGCCCAGAGAAATGAATTCCAGTATCAATACCACATTAAAACATTCATTGAAAATTGGCAGACGGAAATTCCGCAACTCTACCGGTCAAATCTAAAAATCTAAGTGAATAGTTTCTGAGTGAAGCATTAGATTATTTCAGTCAATTGATCTGGAATGCAGCTAATCAAAATCAATGAAGTTCAATCAGAATAATCCCTTTCTGACAGTTGTAACATTCCACAATTTATTTTAAGCAATGCTGGTATGAATCCTGCATAAAAGTGGGCTAAGGAGGGAGGGAAAAAAGGTTTTAAATCCACATAGAAAATTGCGGCTTCTGCAATTTTACATTGCAGCCCTAAGTTCAGCATGAGTTAGCATTCAGGAAAATAATTTAGCCAAATGTGATGTACTTGTAATAATGGACATTTGAGGGCACGTTTCCATTGCGACTGTGGGTCTGAAATTGATAACCGCAGTTTGGGTTCCGGCCAAGTAGATCCCTCTTCACTTCATCTCGAGCCATCCTTTGTTTCTTAACCTGCCCCATTACCATCTCCTTTTGCCTTGAATATCTCTTAATGTCTCTTCACCTCTCCCGCCTTCTATCCTATCACAGACCTTCCCTTTTGTTCTTTCATCCCCTCCCCCTTTTTCCCAGCTCCTACAGTTGCTTAAAAATCTGTTCCATTTCCTGCTTTTTTCCAGTTCTGACGAAAGGTCATCGACCTGAAACGTTAGCTCTGTTTCTCTCTTCACAGATGCTGCCTGACCTGCTGAGTATATCCAGCATTTTCTGTTTTTATTTCAGATCCCTCTTCACATTGCCCAACTCCTGCCTGGCTGGACCTCTAATCTTCCTGCCTGGGAGAGAGAAAACTCTGCATATTCTTGGATGAGCATAACCCCAAAACTGAAAATTTTAAATATCTAGAGAACTGAGAAGACAGGATACACGCTCTATAAATTTTTCGACAGCACCTCCCAAACCCACGACCTCTACCACCGAGAACATAAGAACATAAGAACATAAGAAGTAGGAGCAGGAGAAGGCCATACGGCCCTTCGGGCCTGCTCCGCCATTCAATAGGATCATGGCTGATCCGAACCTAGACTCACGTCCACTTCCCTGCCCGCTCCCCATAACCCTTAATTCCCTTATCAGCTAGGAAACTGTCTATCTCCGTTTTAAATTTATTTAATGTTGCAGCTTCCACAGCTCTCTGAGGTAGCAAATTCCATAGATTTACTACCCTCTGAGTAAAGAAGTTTCTCCTCATCTCAGTTTTAAAACGGCAGCCCCTTATTCTAAGATTATGCCCCCTTGTTCTAGTCTCACCCATCAGTGGAAACATCCTCCCGCATCCACCCAATCAAGCCCCCTCACAATCTTATATGTTTCGATAAGATCGCCTCTCATTCTTCTGAAATCCAATGAGTAGAGGCCCAACCTACTCAACCTTTCCTCATAAGTCAACCCCCTCATCTCTGGAATCAACCGAGTGAACCTTCTCTGAACTGCCTCGAGAGCAAGTATATCTTTTCTTAAATATGGAAACCAAAGCTGTACGCAGTATTCCCGGTGTGGCCTCACCAGTACCCTGTATAACTAAAGCAAGACTTCCCTGCTTTTATACTCCATCCCCCTTGCAATAAAAGCCAAGATTGCATTGGCCTTCCTGATCACCTGTTGTACCTGCATACTAACCTTCTGTGTTTCATGCACCAGGACCCCCAGATCCCTTTGTACTGTAGCACTTTGCAGGTCCCTTCAAGGACAAGGGCAGAAGGTGCATGGGAACACCACCAACTCCAAGTCACACACCATCCTGACTTAGAAGTATATCACCATTCCTTCATCGTCGCTGGGTCAAAATCCTGGAACTCCCTCCCCAACAGCATTGTGGGAGTACCTTCACCACACGGACTGCAGCGGTTCAAGAAGGCGGCTCACCACCACCTTCTCAAGGGCAACTAGGGACGGGCAATAAATGCTGGCCTTGCCAGCAACACCCACATCCCTTGAATGAGTTTTTAAAAAATATACTGGCTCCAAAAATCAGCAATGGGGCGATTTTTGAAGAAAGCACCATCAGGAACCTCAGCCACTGACCCCGGTGAACTTTCTAGGATTCCCTGATTTGGCTGGACTGTGGGGAAGGCAGCTGTATATTCGTTCCAGGGAGACCCCCAAAACACTCTCACCCACTCCCCACCCCGGTTGGGCCACCGCTGTTAGATTTTCTGGCATTTTACTGTGGCATTGAGTTCCCAGTGGTGCGGATGGGAGCCTGCTGTGTGCCAATTGGCTGCTGGATTCCCACATTACAACAGTGACTACACTTCAAAAGTACTTCATTGGCTGTAAAGCGCTTTGGGTCCTCCTGAGGTCGTGAAAGGCGCTATATAAATGCAAGTCTGCTTTCTTTTCTTTCAGGTGTCGGCAGGCCAATCAGGCGACCTCTGTGAGCAGGGCTGCTGTACAATCTTTTTTTAATAAAGGAGATTTTTCTTCTTTTTGGGGTCCAGGCCAAATCCCAGCCTGGACCCCCCAAGTGGACCGTACTTTCAATCCCTCGGTGGGTAGGTACACTTGGGCCGCGAATTTAATTCCGCTGTGGGGGGCGGGTTTGGAGGCCGGGACCGCTGTCAAAATCGCCTCCACGCGAGTCTCCCAGGTGTCAGGTCTGTCAGCGCAGAGCTGACCCGACACCAAGCGGCGGAGGAGACAATTCTGGTACTGCTTCGTTATCTGAGGAGAACCTAGTTGTAGACTGTGCAAATACTCAACAAAATTAGTGAAAATCTTGACTTACCCAGAACCAAGTATTCCCTAGCAAAATGTACTCCCCTGGACTGTATTGGGGGAAGGACCCTTTATGGATTGGATGTGTGCTGTAAATTTTCAAGCATGGTGATGGGCCTTCAATAACCACAAAACTAGAAGTTATAGACTTAAACAAGTTGGCTTTTAATCACTAAGATCAGAGCTAACATCTCAACACGCCGACTGGTTCACAGGAATGAGTCATACAGATCCTGGGATCTTTATGTAAGAGAAGTCAGGGGCGGAGCCAAGAGCCAAGACCTGGAACCTCCCAGGTTAGTCGGGAAAGAGGAAGTGAAACTATACACAGTGGGGGAGGGTAATATACATGAGTGCAAAACGAATACAGGATCAAGACAAACAGATTTCATTACATTCACCCCTTCTATAGATTTAGTCCATCGGGGTGATGTTTCTTAAAAGTTGGTATAAGTGAGTCTGTCAGGAGGTTTTGCAGTTCTCAGTGATCGGCGCAAAGCCGGTTGGGGTGCCTCTAGGGGAGTGGATTCTGGTTCCTCCGCTGTCCGGGCCTCCGCAGTGTCTTCCAGGTTATCTGCAGTGTCCTCCAGGTTAAAGTTGGGTATTGATACCTCTGGGCGTCCTGTCTCTTTGTAGTGTAGGTCTTCATCGGGTAGTCTCCCATCATTCTCTTCGCTCCCCGAGGGAGCGAGGTCTTTTATGGAAACAGTGTCCTCTCGCCCGTCAGAGTATTCGATATAGGCGTACTGAGGGTTTGCATGGAGGAGCTGTACCTTTTCCACAAGGGGGTCTGTTTTATGGCCTCTCACGTGCTTCCGCAATAGTACTGTCCCCGGAGACGTCAGCCACGCGGGTAGAGATATGCCCGAGGTGGATTTCCGGGGGAAAACGAACATCTTTTCGTGAGGGGTAGCATTAGTGGCAGTACATAACAGAGACCTTATGGAGTGGAGCACGTCTGGGAGGACTTCCTGCCAGCGTGAGGTCGGAAGGCCTTTTGACTTTAAGGCTAACGTGACAGCCTTCCAAACAGTAGCATTCTCCCTTTCCACTTGCCCATTACCCCGGGGGTTGTAGCTAGTGGTTCTGCTAGTGGCTATCCCCTTCGAGAGCAAGAACTGGCGCAGCTCGTCACTCATGAATGACGTCCCCCTATCGCTGTGTATGTAGTTCGGCATGCCAAACATGCAGAATAGATTACAGAGACACTTGATGACCGTGGCACTGGTCATGTCTGGGCAGGGAATGGTGAAGGGGAAGCGGGAATATTCATCAATGATATTGAGGAAGTATACGTTACGGTCGGCAGAGGAAAGGGGTCCCTTGAAGTCCAGACTTAGGCGCTCGAATGGCCGTGTGGCTTTGATAAGGTGTGCACGGTCAGGCCTGTAGAAACGAGGCTTGCATTCCACACAGATGCGGCAGGCTCTGGTCATTGCCCTGACCTCCTCGATGGAGTGGGGCAGATTGCGGGACTTTATAAAATGGTATAGTCGGGTGACCCCTGGGTGACAGAGGTCGTTGTGGAGACCCTGTAATTTGTCCGTATGAATGCTGGCACACATTCCCCGCGATAGGGCGTCTGGGGGTTCATTAAGGGCTCCCGGCCTGTACATAATATCATAGTCGAACGTGGATAGTTCGATCCTCCACCTGAGTATTTTGTCATTCTTGCTTTTCCCCCTTTGTTTGTTATTAAACATGAAAGCCACCGACCGCTGGTCGGTGAGCAGGGTGAAACGTTTGCCGGCTAGGTAGTGTCTCCAGTGCCGCACTGCCTCCACTATAGCCTGTGCCTCCTTCTCGACAGAAGAGTGCCTGATTTCAGGTCCCTGAAGGGTTCGGGAGAAGAAGACCACAGGTCTCCCAGCCTGATTGAGGGTCGCAGCTAAGGCAAAGTCTGACGCATCGCTTTCGACTTGAAAGGGAATGCATTCGTCCACTGCACACACTGCAGCCCTTTCAATGTCCTGTTTAATACTGGTGAAAGCCTCCCGAGCTTCAGCTGATAGTGGGAAGGACGTCGATTTAATGAGGGGTTGGGCCTTATCAGAGTAATTGGGCACCCACTGGGCATAATACGAAAAAAATCCCAGGCACCTTTTTAAAGCTTTGGGATTGTGTGGCAGGGGCAGTTCCTTTAGGGGGCGTAATCGGTCAGGGTCCGGTCCAATTACCCCATCTTCCACCACACAGCCGAGGATACAGAGACGGGTTGTGTTGAAGACACATTTGTCTTCGTTGTAGGTTAGATTCAGCTTTAGGGCAGTTTTTAAAAAATCTCACAAGATTTAGATCGTGGTCTTGCTGGTTGTGCCCGCAGATAGTGACATTGTCCAGATAGGGGTAGGTAGCTTGTAGTTTATTCTCGTCAACCATGCGGTCCATCTCACGTTGGAAGACCGAGACCCCATTTGTTACCCCAAAGGGCACTCTGAGAAAATGGTAGAGGCGCCCGTTCGCCTCGAAGGCGGTGTATGGGCGGTCCTCCGTTCTAATGGGGAGCTGGTGATACGCGGATTTGAGGTCGATAGTCGAGAAGACTCGGTATTATGCAATCTGGTTGACCATTTCTGATATGCGGGGTAAAGGGTAGGCGTCCAGCTGGGTATAAATATTAACAGTCTGGCTGTAGTCAATTACCATCCGTTTCTTTTCGCTATTTTTAACTATGACTACTTGGGCACGCCACGGGCTGGTACTGCATTCAATAATGCCTTCCCGCAGGAGTCTGTCCACTTCCGCCTTGATAAAGTGTCTGTCTTCCAGACTGTACCGTCTACTTTTGGTCGCTATGGGCCTACAGTTTGGAGCGAGATTAGCGAATAAAGAGGGCGGGCTGATTTTTAAGGTTGATAGGCCACAGACTGTGAGTGGCGGCTGGGACCCACCATATGCTAGCGTGACACTTTCGTGGTGGCACTGGAAGTCCAGGCCCAAGATTACATTAACACAGAGTTCTGGCATCACGAGGAGTTTAAAATCCTTGTAGTCCGTGCCTTTTACAGTCAGTGTTACCACACAGTAGCCCAAAATGTCCGAAGTGTGGGGCTTAGCAGCCATAGCAATTCTGCTCCGTGTAGGGGTTACCCTTAATGAGTGCCGCCGTACCAGGCTAGGATGGATAAAACTCTCGGTACTCCCACAGTCAATTAAACATTTCGTTAAATTCCCGTTTACCTGTATGTCCATCATGGATTTTGTCAACGGGTGTGGCCTGGATTGATCCACCGTGATCGAAGCCACTGTTGGGCCCTGGGCGGCCGTTGAGTCGGGAAAAGATGGCGGATCCCAAGATGGCGGCCCACACAGCACGCACGAGGCGGTGACGGAGTTGGAAATCGGATTCCCCCTGCAGACTTTGCTAAAATGCCCCTTTTTCTTACATTTGAAGCATGTAGCGTCCTTCGCTGGGCATCGTTGTCTGGGGTGCTTGGCCTGGCCGCCGAAGTAGCATTTCGGGCCTCGAGACATTGCCGCTGTAGTAGGACTCCTGGGTGAACTTCTGCGTGGGGACTCCGGCGGCGTAGAGCTGGTCTGAGACCTGGATGGGGAAGATGGCTGATTCCAAGATGGCGGCCCCCTCGGCGCACACGAGGCGGTGAGGGCCGCATGGCCGGAAGAATAAGAGTCAGAGTTTCTCTGGGCCATGTCCAGCGATGGCGCAGTGGCCACTGCCTTTTTTAAGTCCAGGACCTCCTTCTCCAGCAGTCTCTGCCGGATATAATTCGATTTGAGGCCCGTGATGAAGGAATCGCGGACCAATTCGCCTTGCAGTTACAGTCCCGGACCAGGTCCTTTAGGCCCTGTAAGAAATCGTCCATTGATTCCTCTGGTCGCTGCCTGCGTGTAGCCAGCAGATGTCTGGCGTACACTTCGTTTACCGGCCTCTGGTATTGGGCCTTCAGGATAGTGATGGCCTCCGTGTAAGAGGTGGCGTCCCGGATGAACGAATAAATCCGATGACTTACGCGAGTAGTCAGTAGACTCGGTTTATCTACCTCGCTAGCGGATGAGGCCCCCGCGAAGAGTTCGAAGCATTTGAGCCAGTGTCCAAATTGATTTGATGCTTCAGCAGAATGTGGATCCAAGTCCAGACGCTCTGGTTTTAGGAGCTGATCCATCCTAGTATTCTTTAGTGATTAAAATTGATGGGCCTTCAATAACCACAAAACTAGAAGTTATAGACTTAAACAAGTTGGCTTTTAATCACTAAGATCAGAGCTAACATCTCAACACGCCGACTGGTTCACAGGAATGAGTCATACAGATCCTGGGATCTTTATGTAAGAGAAGTCAGGGGCGGAGCCAGGAGCCAAGACCTGGAACCTCCCAGGTTAGTCGGGAAAGAGGAAGTGAAACTATACACAGTGGGCGAGGGTAATATACATGAGTGCAAAACAAATACAGGATCAAGACAAACAGATTTCATTACACATGGGATATATCGAACTGAATTTTTTTTTAAAGATGGCCAACATAAAAGAAATTTGGTTTAATCTATTTCAAAGGACAATATATACAAGTCTTGTAATGTTGATGAAGAAGATAAAAAAACAACTTTTTTTCAGAAGTCATTTATCATAGAATCATGGACTAGTACAGCACAGAAGGAGGCCATTCGGCCCATCGAGTCTGTGCCGGCTCTTTCGAAGAGCAATCCAGTTAGTCCCACTCCCCCACTCTTTCCCCATATCCCTACAATTTTTTCTCTTTCAACTATTTATCCAATTCCCTTTTGAAGGCTGCTATTGAATCTGCCTCCACCACCCTATCAGGCAGCGCATTCTAAATCCTAACCACTCATTGCGTAAAAAAAGTTTTCCCTCATGTCGCCTCTAGTTCTTTTGCCAATCACCTTAAATCTGTGCCCTCTGGTTATCGACCCTTCAGCCACTGGAAACAGTTTCTCTTTATTTACCCTAGCTAAACCCTTCATGATTTTAAACACCTCAATCAAATCTCCTCTTAGCCTTCTCTGCTCTGAGGAGAACAACCTTTTTTTTTTGGAACCGTAAAGCGTAAGCTTTTTGTTCCAATTCCCATGATTTATAATATCAGTCACTGGATCCTGAGGTTAAATTGATCTGAGGCGCATTGAGTTAGTCATTCAGTTAACCCCAACGTATAATGGCACTTCTGAAAATCAGCAATATAATCCTACATGATCTCCCTGAGTATCGTTTAGGAAGAGCCCAGTGTAGCAGTGAAACCAGATAACAAACACAACTCATCACTCTCCACAGGTCTAGTTTTTCATCAGAATTAACACACCGAGGATGATATGGCCCCACTGTGACAATATCCCATTGATAAATACACATCATCAAACCGAAATCTGAACCTGGACCTATGCTTTCAGGCAAGATCTCCCAAGTAATAAATCATTTAAGTAATTCAAAAGGGCAACCACTGAAACATATAAACCTTTTTTAAATGCCGAACTATTAAAAATCCAGTCCTGTATCCAATTGATCTACCTGTCCTTGTGCAAATGATCTTTGATATAAATTTGAAAGTACACCAAGTGTCAATAATTGTCGACCATCATGAATTTTCTTATTTCTTATATCAAAGATACCTGAAAGTAGATCGATGAATTCTTCAAAGATTTACGGGATGTGCGGCAGTATCTCCGTTTCCCAAAGATTCCTAGGTTCTTGTGGTGCTGTCATTTTTCCAGTGGGTCTTACCATTTGATTTTGACTGAAAAGATCTCCTGAGGTATTGACACAATAGCCACGAATTTAAGAGCACTGAGGGGCGGGCTTGACGGCGGATCTGTTGCAAAAATCGTAGAAATTGGGGGCGGGCTGTGAACCCGCCTCCATCCCGCCTCCACGCGACTTTGGGAAGTGTCGAGTCAGCCGCTCCCGAACTGACCCGACACCAAACGGCGGGACAGGCTGTTAAGGCAGTTAACAGGTCGTTAACTGCCTGGTTAATCCTATTTTACAGGGCTGGTCTGACTTTGGAGGTTTTTCACCATGCTGCCCGCCTTCATAAAAACACGCCGGGTGATTCGAGCCGGGTTGAGCGAGGACCTGAATTGTTGCCAGCTGCTGGAGCTGCTTAAAAGCGGTCCTGCAATCTTTCATTCTTTCACATGCCACAACTTAGTGCTTTGAGGTTTGGGAGACATTTAGCAGCTCTACTAATCTTGTGAGTGTTGAGGCTGAAATCCATCTGCTGTGTGACCTCCTTGGAAGACCCTCTGGCCACTTTGCTTGTGTGCACGCAACCTCCATTCCTCGACTGAGTTATGTACCAGCGGTATGGGAACCATTTATATCCTCTCAGCCTGGTCGTCAGATTCAGAGGAACAGCAGCCGCGACAGCAGCGCAACCAGGCACAGCAGCAGCACCAACAGCAGGAGCGCCAACCTTCTCCTCACCCACCTGATGATGCACAGGGCAGAGGGTGTCAGCGCAGAGCTGCACCTCGCCGCAGGATATACCCCCAACACCGGCTTTACAGGCAGAGGATGAGCTTCCTCAACATGAGTGAGCAGCACTGCCAAAGGAGACTGAGACTTCCGCGAAAGGTAGTCGCTGACATCTACACAATGCGGCACCAACACCTGGAGCCCAGAGCAGTGGGTGGACACTCCTTACCAGTGGCTGTCAAAGTCACCACCGCACTCAACTTTTTTGCTTTGGGCTCCTTCCAGGGATCAGCTGCAGGCATCAGCGGCATCTCCCAGTCAGTCGCACACACCTGCATCACGCAGGTCACCGATGCCCTCTTTGCAAAGGCGCACAATTTTATCCACTTCTCCACGGATGAAGCAAGTGTAACCGCGTGTGCGGTTGGCTTTGCCAATATGGCAGGCTTCCCAAGGGTGCAGGGCATCGTAGACTGCACACATGTGGGTATTAGGGCACCCCATCACAACCCAGCTGTTTCTGTCTACCACATGGGCTTCCACTCCCTTCACATCCAGCTGGTGTGTAACCACAGGAAGATCATCATGCATGTTGGCGCAAAGTACCCTGGCAGTAACCATGACGCCTTCATCCTGCGCCAGTCTACTGTGCCTCAGCTCTTCAATCTGCCAACCCAACTTTTCGGATGGCTACCTGGTGACAAGGGCTATCCCCTGAAACAGTGGCTCATGACACCGATGAGGAGGCCATCAAATGAGGCTGAGGAGCGGTACAATGTGAGCCACATTTCCACCAGAAGCATCACAGAGCAAACCATCGGCTTTCTCAAAATGTGATTCGGATGCCTCGACAGATCTTGTGGAGCCCTGCAGTACGCACCAGCCAGGGCGTCCAGAATGATCGTCATCTGCTGTGCCCTGCACAACATCGCACAGCAGCGTGGCTTAGCGTTCCCTGAGGATCAAATGGCTCAGCACAGAGCATCCTCGGAAGAAGAGGAGGAGGACGAGGGGGAGGCGCGCCTTGCGGGTCTGGATGTGACCAATGCAGCAGCCCTCAAGCTCATTGCTGGGCGTCATGCCAGGGATGCACTCATCCATGCCAGATTCGAATAAACTTACTCTTCAACCGCAGGTGGCTAGCACATGGCTATAAATGTGTGGACGACCTTCCTAAAACGCCTATATCACCTCTCCAATAAATGGTGCTTTCCTATCACTTTCACTATCATTATTACAAATGCAAGTCACCCTGAGCCCTCAATGTGCAACTTCCATTTCCCAGAACACATAGGCCAGAACTTCAACAGTTTTTCATCACTTTTGTTTAATACATTCACAAAAGGATGACAATGGCAAATATAAAACAGAACAAAAGACAACAGAAGAAAACACCCAAGTGACTCCCCTTGTGACTATTTGTGCTTTATCTTCCTCTTACACGTGCTTCTACGTGGTGCTTCCCCTGTGGCTTCAGCAGATGTAGAGGCACCTTGCTCACTTTGATGCTGCGCCTGCTTAGACACCTTTGGCGGGTGTCCTCTGGGTTTGGGAGCCTGGGAGGGCTCAGCAACAGTGTGCTCTTCCTGCGACTGTGCAGGGGCTGGGACGGCCATCTCAGTTAGGTGAGAACTATGAAGCTCTGACCGAGGGCTCCACAGTGGCATGGTCGTGTGAGCGCTTGGCGAGGAGCCTACATTTCCCGGTTGTCTGCCGCCAACATCCCTCTCATGGGTCACCCGCACTTCAGTGCTAGCAAGTGGCTGGAGAGCACCTTGCTGCACATTAGTGGGGCCATGAGGACCTGTCTCAGTGCTGACAATCTCATATCAGGGATGTCCATGTACCTCTGGTGTCTCTCCTCAATAGATGCCCATCTATCCTCCATAGCAGACCATCTATTTAGAAGAGTCACCATGCTCTGTTAAGTCTGGTGACTTATGTCCTCCAAGGAGGTTGCCAGCCTCTCCATGGCAGCATATTCATCCGCCTTTGCCTCCACCATGGCATTGCTCATGTTTGAGATGGATGCATCCATTCTCTGCTCACTCGCAGTTACCGTGGATACAAACCCTGTCAGAGACTCCTGCACTTGTTGCTGAAGTTCCAGCAGTGCCCTCTTTCTGGATGGCCCCAGAGGCACAGGGTCCACATGCAGTTGAGCAGAGCTGGGAGAGTCCTGCGGCCTCTGACGAGGACTCTCCCCTGCTGTCGCTGTCTCCACCATCTGCTGATGCTCACTTGTGAGCTGTGATACACCAGGTGACAACACTACACTATCTCGCGAATGACCCACCGAGGTGTGCGTCTCTGCGCTGCTGCTGGGTGCGCTGAGTCCTGGTGACGCTACTCCCTCAGAGGCTGCAGGTTCCTCTGAGGAGTCATCCGGCTCTTCCTCCTGGACAGTGGGGAGGGGGGTGGGTGCTCGATGGTCCTGTGGGAGAGTAAAAAGGCATGAGTTAGACATCTGATTTTTAGGTAGCAGACACATCATGAAATCTAAATGAGAGGGATGAAACTCTATTCTGTCACCAGCTTCATCTAGTACGCCCGTCTCTCCGTTCCCCACTTCCAGCTCCTCACCACCTCCAACGATCTCGTGCGCAGCCTCCTCAGCACTTGTCAATGTAACGAGGGATGCTGTACCTCCTCCTGTCTTTGCTCTCTCCCTCTTATTGTGGGCTATCTTTTCTTGCAAGGAGGGACACAAGTGGAGTTTCAGCGAGAGTGATGGAGTGAGTGTGAAGAATCCATAACATAGAAGGTTAGAGGGAGACGAAGATGGAATGAGGTGGCAAGAGGAAGCTAGCTCCCTGTATATTGTTAGTTGTTGTCATTGCATAACAGTGAGAGTGAGTGTGAGGGGTGCATAGTAGGATGGCGAAGTGATTCAGTACAGAGAGAGAGATGGATAGGTAAGGGTGCAAGGGAAGTAAGGGTAAGGTGGGATGTGGAGGAGCAGGCTTACAAAGCAGAGTGCTGGTGATGAGAAGAGAAGGGAAGCAGATTGAAGGTAAGTGTGATGTGATACTCACTTTTGCTGATCGCAAAAGATCATTAAACCGTTTCCGGCACTGGACCCAGGTGTGTGAACAAATGGACCTTGCGCTGACCTCATCAGCAATGTGCAGCCAGGCTGCCTTGGTCTGCTGAGGAGGCTTCCTCTGGCCATCAGCAGTTAGGAAGGCAAATGTTGGCCTTCATTACAAGAGGATTTGAGTACAGGACCTAAGAAAAGGATATACTTGCCATAGAGGGAGTGCAGCGAAGGTTCACCAGACTGATTCCTGGGATGGCAGGACTGTCGTATGAGGAGAGATTGGGTCGACTAGGCTTGTATTCACTAGAGTTTAGAAGAAGGAGAGGGGATCTCATTGAAACGTATAAAATTCTGACAGGGCTAGACAGACTGGATGTAGGGAGGATGTTTCACCTGGCTGGGGGTCTAGAACAAGGGGTCACAGTCTCAGGATACAGGGTAGGACATTTAGGACTGAGATGAGGAGAAATGTCTTCACTCAGAGGGTGGTGAACCTGTGGAATTCTCTACCACAGAAGGCTGTGGAGGCCAAGTCACTGAATATATTTAAGAAGGAGATAGATAGATTTCTAGACACAAAAGGCATCAAGGGGTATGAGGAGAGAGCGGGAATATGGTATTGAGATAGAGGATCAGCCATGATCATATTGAATGGTGGAGCAGGCTCAAAGGGCCGAATGGCCTACTCCTGCTCCTATTTTTCTATGTTTCTATGAACAGAATCTCCCTGCGCCCACTTACTCCCTCCACAAGAGCTTGGAGGGTGTCCTCATTTAAACGTGGAGCCGCCTTGGCACATTCAGATACCAGCAGAAACGAGAAATGAAAGGCTGAGGCTGCATGGGACCCTTAAAAACATCTGCACCAATGACGTCATCAGAGGTGACTAACAGACCCAATCCCAGTCATTGGCACACCACGGCACTTTAGGGGCCGATTAAATTAAAATTTCAACTCGGGAGCAGCTGCAGCGGGTCCGGACCCCACCCACCAGGCAGCCCGACTCCAAGCCACCTCCTCAATTAAATTCGCGGCCAATGTATCAGAACGTTTTCCGTGAAAAGCTTTCTATTAATGTCAATGAGACCAGATGTATATTCCCAATTTCAACTCATTTTAAGATAATTAGCAAAAAGAACCAGAAGGGAGATGAGAATTCTTTTTACGCAGCGAGTTGTTGTGATCTGGAACACAAAGGGCGGTGGAAGCAGATTCAGTAGTAACTTTCAAAAGGGAACTGGATATATCGTTGAAAATGAAACATTTGCTGAGTAGGGGAGTGGGATTATTTGGAGCGCTCTTTCAAAGAGCTGGCACAGGCAGTATAGGTTGAATAGCCTCCTTCTGTGCTGTATGATTCTAATTAAATGTATAATTATTTTGCTGAATCAAGATTGCTGTAAGTTGGGATCCAGTGGAGGTTAGTGATCAGCCAGTCCACTGCTTTTTATGCTTTATACGAGAGTGATTTTCCTCAGGTTTGCGGTTAATCTGAGGTTGTTGGTGTGTGTGTGTAGGTTTGGTATCGAAAGGTGGTTTCACATGACAAGTTCAGGGTTGGTGTGAAGAGGCTTTGGCTTGTGTCGTGTAAAATCAGGCGTTAACTCACTACAAAGTGAAGCAGAGTGAGATTACCTTCTGCGGAGAATCTTTGCTCCGGTCTCAGATTGAACCCCGACCACGGAACCAAGCTGCATTCACACCACAGCAACAGTGTCAAACCGATGCTCTGATTGGACTCTGACTGATTCCTAACTCTGCTTTCAGATTTCAGCTGTGATATCATGATTGTGAATAATTGGATTTGTATTACGTTAATTTAGATTTAGCTCCCACTCATATGTAAGTAAATCAAGTGGAATTACTGGCTTAAATGTTCCGTGGAAGCATTTTTGCAGTATAACAACAACTTGCAATTATATAACGCCTTTAACATAGTAAAATGTCCCAAGGCGCTTCACAGGAGCGATTATCAAACAAAATTTGACACTGAGCCACATAAGGAGATATTGGGGCAGATGAGATAGGTTTTAGGGAACGTCTTGATAGAGGAAAGAAAGGTGGAGAGGTTTAGGGAGGGAATTCCGGAGCTTAGGTTCTCGGCAGGGCTGGAGGAGGTTGCCTAGATAGGGAGGGGCGAGGTCATGAAGGGATTTGGGAAAAATAGGATGAGAATTTTAAAATCTAGGTGTTGCTCAACCGGGAGCCAATGTAGGTTAGTGAGCACAGGGGTGATGGGTGAACGGGACTTGGTGTCAGTTAGGACACAGGCAGCAGAGTTTTGGATGAGCTTAAGTTTATGGAGGTTGGAAGATGGGATTCTGACCAGGAGTGTGTTGGAATAGTCCAGTCTAGAGGTATAAATGCAATATATAATTCAAATGTCAATTGCTTCTGCTTTGAAACCAGTTTATTGTCTGAATTCTGCTTTTCGTTGAACGGTTATGAAGTGAAAGCTTTACTTCAAGTCTGGGTATCAGAGGAGTCAACATCTGCTTTGTCATCTGGATGTACGTCACCGCGCACAATGAGTCAGACTGATTCTGCTTTGTCCAGGCAGCAGGACACAGCTATAGGAAAAACGACAGAAGTACCACTGCTCTATTCGGATTAAAGCAATGTCAGTCCTTTGTAAACTGGAATGATCCCCCTACAGTGGAAAAAAACCCCACTGTGGACCGCTAGAAAGACAAACTTGGCAAGTGGGTCTGTTCTTCATGCAGGTGTTATGTTAATTATATTATCTTTTGTTTGATAACGCTCCTGTGAAACGTCTTGGGACGTTTTACTACGTTAAAGGCGCTATATAAATGCAAGTTGTTGTATTTGTGTAGCTCTTAAAATCAGGTGAAAGGTGCTAGATGGATTTCTCTGCTATTTAGGATATAGTAATACCCTGTTATATGGATTGTGAATGAAATAGTCAAGGGCACGATATCTGATAAAGTTCTCAGATGAGGTCACTGAATAAAACAGTACAAACACCACAAAATGACATTGTGGGTCCATTCTCCCGAATAAACCAAACTTTGAAGCATATAAAACAAAACAGCAGCTGGTCAGTCTATGATTCTAGCTATTTCTATAACTCTACCTTTCTTTGGTTACCAAGCACACACAGTCAGGAGTATACCTAGTCAGATTTTAACACTTTAGCTTTTATTTTATTTTTTTGTTTGTTGGCTGTGGGCATCACTGGCAAGGCCAGCATTTATTGCCCATCCCGAATTGCCCTTGAGAAGGTGGTGGTGAGCCGCCTTCTTGAACCGCTGCAGTCCGTGTCATAGCGGTATAACTGAGTGACTCCCTCAGCCATTTCAGAGGGCAGTTAAGAGTCAACCACGTTGCTGTGGGGCTGGAGTCACATATAGGCCAGACCGGGTAAGGGCGGTAGATTTCCTTCCCTAAAGAACATTAGAGAACCAAATGGATTTTTATGACAATCCGATAGTTTCATGGTCACCATTACTGATAGCTTTTTATTCCAGATTTATTTAATTAACTGAATTTAAATTCCCCAGCTGCCGTGGGGGGATTTGAACTCACGTCTCTGGATCATTAGTCCAGGCCTCTGGATTACTAGCCCAGTAACATTATCACAATGCGACCGTTTTACTTGTAATACAACTGGAAATTAGTTTTAAAAAGGAGCTTCATGTTAAAGAATTTGTAGTAGTTGTTAGCATTTTAGGATCTTTCTGAGATTCTCCTTTGATGGTTCAGGGCTTTCATAGGAAGGAACATAGGAACAGGAGTAGGCCATTCAGCCCCTTGAGCCTATTCCACCATTTAATTAGATCATGGCTGATCTGTATCTTAACTCCATTTACCCACCTTGCTTCCTCAACCCTTGCCGAACAAAATCTGTCAATCTCAGTTTTGAACTTTTCAATTGACCTAGCCTTAACTGCTTTTGGGCGAAGAGAGTTCCAGATTTTCACTACCCTTTGTGTGAAGAAATGTTTCCTGACATCACCCCTGAATGGCCTTTTTTAAATTTATTCATTCGCGGGATGTGGACGTCGCTGGCAAGACCAGCATTTATTGCCCGTCCCCTAATTGCCCTCGAGAAGGTGGTGGTGAGCCACCTTATTGAACTGCTGCAGTCCGTGTGGTAAAGATACTGTCACAGTGCTGTTAGGCAGGGAGCTCCAGGATTGTGACGATGAAGGAATGGCGATATATTTTCAAGTCAGGATGGTGTGTGACTTGGAGGGGAACTTGGAGTTGGTGGTGTTCCCATACACCTGCTGCCCTTGTCCTTCTAGGTGGTAGAGGTTGCGAGTTTGGAAGGTGCTGTCGAAGAAGCCTTGGTGAGTTGCTGCAGTGCATCTTGTAGATGGTACACACTGCAGCCACGGTGCGCCGGTGGTGGAGGGAGTGAATGTTGAAGGTGGTGGTTGGGGTGCCATCTAGGCCTAGCTCCTCTGTCACTCTGTCACTCCTCTGTCACTCTCTGTCACTCTGTCACTCCTCTGTCACTCTGTAATGTTATGCCCCCTTCATCTGGACTCCTTCACCAGAGTAAAGTTTCATCTTAAACACCTCAATTAGATCACCCCCTAATCTTCTATACTCAAGGAAATACAAGCCTAATCTATGCAACCTGTCTTCGTAATTTAACCATTTTAGTATCATATTGTAACTGTTTTTTGGTGTTAGATGAAACCTGAAGACAGCAATGTGGTCGATTTTAACTGTTCCTGCTGGGCAGTAAATGGTTGGCAACAGGTCAGCCTCCATTTTATATACTGCCCATTGAAGTCAATGGAAAGTAAAATGGTGGAGTGTGGTATAAAATGGCTGACATACCCGCTTCTGCCCACGACAGGAACAGTTAAAGTCAACCCCAATGCCTCTCAGTTAGTGTACACAGCGAATTCATGTCATAATTAGAAAGCCAGGCTTGGCTTGGCTTTGCTAGTAATTCACTGCGCAGGGCCCAGAATGAGTGTGCATCTCGGCCAGCACATTAAGTGCAGAATTGTCTGTAATAGCTGACTATTTCCTTTACATACCTTTTTTCACAGCAGGATGGGGCAGCAGATTGATGGACCAGTAAAATGGTTCTCAAACTGTTTGCAGCACCCCACTGGGGCACTGAGAGACCTGCAGAGTTAAGTGCAGAAGGGGACAAGAAAATAAATGACAAACTGCCGATGCTCTCTCACCCTGAAGTGATTGGATTGGTGCTTCTGTAACTTAGCATACAGTTGTCTCACAATTTTGGCATATTTCATCGCCCTTTCTTTCCCGTCACCTTGTTATTTAAAAAAGAATTCTCAGGAACTGGCTGATGCTACCAAGAATAGCATTTATTGCTCATCCCCAGTAGCCCAGTGAAGGTGCTGATGGGCCTTCTCCTTCCCCTGGTGCCATACTTGGTTAAATGCTATCTTGATGTTGAGGGCAGCTACCCTCAGCTCTCCTCTGGAATTCAGCTTCTATATCCATGTCTGGACCAAGGCTATGTTGAGGTCTAGAGCTGAAAAGTTTGGACAGAACTGGAACTGAGTGCCAGCGAGCAGGTTCTTGGTGAGTAGGTGCCGCTTGAGGGCATCATTGATGACTCCTTCCATCACTTTACTTACCATTGGGAGGCGGCTATAATTAGTCCGAATAGATTTATCCTGTTTTTGTGGATAGGACATACCCAATAGATCACAGCAGACAAGTCTAGCTTTCCTAGATAACATATTATACCCAAGAAAAGTTGATAAAACCCAAGGAAATACAGAAAGTAAAATACAGAACTGATGGCTGACATTGTGAAGAAGAAGAAAACTATGCCTCAGTACCTTTCTATCACAGCAGAACAAGCCTTCATCAACTGGTTGAGGTTTGTCATTAACAAAGTAATTGGTCTCCTTACTGTCTAAAGCAAGTTGAGGGAGGGAAAGCTTGGAAGAGCTGGGTGTCACTGATATTACCACAGAGTCAGACCAAGTAATATAACGGCACTTTCTGACTGAATAATGTTTGTTTACAGACAGCAGGACACAGCTTGCCTGAAAGTGTCACAAGGGCGATGGCGTCCCTTTAATTAGCAATCCACAAAATGAAAGCACACCTGCTGAAATGGGGAAGGTTCCTGCGGCGACTCACTGGGATGTGGCTCGATAACAACTTGGAATGAGAGCAAACAGCTGCAGTGGTTTGCCAGCAAGCTTCCGTCCCTGGCTTTGATACCTTCCTCCGTGGAGTTTGGACAGTCAGCCAATGTCCTAGCTTGTGAAGCAAGTCAGGACGTGTGCCAGATATCACGCTCCTTAAGCTTTTCCCCCATTGTATTTGTTAGCACTTTTCCTCTGGCTAAGATACAAGAAGAAGGTCCTTGTCTGACCCAAAAAAGGCAAGCTAGCAAATCATGATAACATTTTTCTCACATGGTTTGATAAATGTTTAATTCCGATGCTGGATATACACCCAGGCTATTCATTTCGAACCCATTCTATCATTTTAGTATATTCAGTTCAGGACCTTGCTTGTGGCTGATGTATTCCCTTTCATTTATTTACAGTAACCTTGGATCTCTGAGCAGAAATCCCATAATGGCTGAAGAATTAATTGGGGCTCTAAACTTGGAATGCCTATAAGGAACAGCAGCAAAGCCTTTGAACTGTTTAGTAGGTCTCAGGGTCGGGCCAGTACTTGGCAAGTATCAGTGGGATATCTAGTGCTATTCATAATTTACGCCTTCACAGTGGCAGAATTTGACCAAGGCAACCTCTGTGACAATTACAGTGTTTGGGGGGAAAAAAACTGTCTATGCTCCCAACTATTGTAGCTGAGAAACTACTCAAAAGATATGGCCAAATGTGTACAGCTCTGTTTGATGAGGATGTAAAACATGGAAATATTTCTTCACGTTGCATGTAGTCATTATCCACAATAGATTTTTTAATACATTTATTCTCGGGATGTGGGCGCTGCCGGCAAGGCAGGCATTTATTACCCATCCCTAATTTCTCTGAGATGGTGCTGCTGGACTTTCTTGAACTATTGGTTTTAAGTGAATGTTCAATTTAACGAACAAAACTGCAATACATGCAATTAAGACTTCTTCAGAACTGCCGCAGTGATTGCTGCAGCTATTTGAATGTTATCAAGGATGTCAGTACATAGGAAGCTCTTAAAACTGTGCATCCTTATTGCGAAGATTCACCAGACTGATACCTGGGATGGCAGGAATGACATATGAGGAGAGATTGGGTCGATTGAGCTTATATTCGCTAGAGTTTAGAAGAATGAGAGGGGATCTCATTGAAACTTATAAAATTCTAACAAGACTAGACAGACTAGATGCAGGAAGGATGTTCCCGATGGCGGGGGAGTCCAGAACCAGGGGTCACAGTCTAAGGATAAGGGGTAAGCCATTTAGGACTGAGATGAGGAGGAATTTCTTCACCCAGAGAGTGGTGAACCTGTGGAATTCTCTGCCACACAAGGCAGTAGAGGCCAATTCATTAAATATATTCAAGAAGGAGTTGCATATATTTCTTGAGGCTAAAGGGATCAAGGGATATGGGGAGAAAGCAGGGACAGGGTATTGAATTTGGATGATCAGCCATGATCGCATTGAATGGCGGAGCAGGCTTGAGGGGCCGAATGGCCTACTCCTGCTCCTATCTTCTATGTTTCTATGTTTCTTATAGATAAAAATTGTACAACAGTTTTGACATTTGAAATTTGCTGGTGGGAGACAAATTTTCAGTGGGCTGAGTTAGGCAGGGGTGTATCCTCCCCCTGAGGAATGGGGGCTGGTCGTGGTGGGGTGCTGAAGAGGCAGCATCTGTCTCGTATTCCCAATGTGACCCCTAGCCCATTGTTGCAGACGCTTGGGATTGTATGGTTTAGACTAGGGAATGGCCCTACGCAGCACTCCATGACAACAATACTACATTCAGAAATATTTGTGAAGGAATAAACCATATAACCTATTCAGGAAAATATACCATCGTATGAAAGGATTTTGGGCTTATTGAAACATGACAAACTGGGTTTGGAAATTTAGAAACCTAACTATGAAATAGCTGTGAAAGCATTCTGGCTATTGAGATAAGACAGTTGTTGACCCTGAATAAATAACCTTATTGAAACAGAAGGTGAAGGGCTCGACAGGCTGACCTTTGGGAATAAAAACAATGGTTCACCATGGATAAGGTGTTCTAATTTACACTTCGTAAAGAAGCACATAAAGTAAGGAACATCTGCCCTCGTAAAGATGACAAAGTAAGGAACACCTGCCGTCACACCATTTTTATATGGTAAACTTAGAACACCTAGAGATGAGACACAAGTCTGGCTGAGGTAGCATGTTTGCCCATAATGACATCGAGGAATACGCATCCACAGTGCTATTCTACATTAACAGTTGCGTCGAGGTCGTCATGGCCCATAAAAATATCAGGACATACCCCAACCAGAAACCCTGGATGAACGGAGAGGTCCGCTCGCTGTTGAAAGCACGCGACGCAGCATTTAAATCTGGCGACGCGGCGGCTTACAGTGCTGCTAGGACCAACCTAAAAAAGGGTATCAGGACTGCCAAAAGGAAACAGACACTGCGGATAGAGGATCATTTCCACAACAACTCGGACCCCCGGCGCATGTGGCAAGGCATCCAGTCCATCACTGACTGCAAGAGTAAAAACACCAGCCCCCCGGTTAGCGATGCCTCCCTTCCGGAGGAGCTTAACAACTTCTACGCTCGCTTCGACAGGGACAACAGGGAGCCGGCTACCAAAGCCTTGCCACCCCCGGAAGACCAGGTGCTCACTCTGTCGACCTCCGACGTAAGGGGTGTTCTACGCGGAGTGAACACACGTAAGGCTGCTGGACCGGATAGCATCCCTGGACGGGTACTCAAAGAATGTGCTGATCAGGTGGCTGATGGCTTCACCGCCATCTTCAATCTGTCATTGGCCCAGGCAGTAGTCCCTACATGCTTCAAGACCGCTACCATTATTCCTGTGCCAAAGCAAACAGCTGTGACGTGTCTGAACGACTATCGACCTGTCGCACTCACACCCATCATAATGAAGTGTTTCGAGAGACTGGTCAAAGCCAGTGTTCCCGCCTCTCTTGACCAACACCAGTTTGCCTATCGTGCAAACAGATCAACGGAGGATGCAATCACAACTGCTCTACACTCTGCACTGAATCACTTAGAAGGTAAAGAGACCTACATCAGAATGCTGTTCATAGACTACAGCTCAGCATTCAACACTATTGTCCCCAACAAGCTGGCCACCAAACTCCACACTCTTGGCCTGAACACTTCCCTCTGCAACTGGACCCTGGACTTCCTAACCAGCAGACCCCAGTCTGTCAAATTAGGTAACCACACCTCCCCCCCCCCCGTGACCCTGAACATGGGGGCCCCACAAGGATGTGTGCTGAGCCCCCTCCTCTACTCCCTCTTCACCCACGACTGTGTGGCTGTTCATGGTTCCAACACCATCATCAAGTTTGCGGATGATACCACGGTGGTAGGCCAGATCACCAACAACGATGAGTCAGCCTACAGAGAGGAGGTCCAACATCTCGTGAAGTGCTGCGCTGATAACAACCTGGCCCTTAACATCAAGAAAACCAAAGAAATCATTGTGGACTTCAGGAAGTCTAAAGGCAGAAGTCACACCCCCATCCACATCCATGGGGCTGTGGTGGAAAGGGTGGACAGCTTTAAGTTCCTCGGAGTCCACATCACGGAAGACCTCAATAACAACAGAAAATGCTGGAAAAACTCAGCAAGTCAGGCAACATCCGTGGAGAGAAATTTGAGTTGACGTTTCGGGTTTGACCCTTCTTCAAAACTGGAGAGAAAAGGAACTAGATCGAAGGTAGGGCTGCGATCGGACAAAAGAATAAAAGAACCAAAAGAAGTAAAAGAGATTAGAAGCTAGACGAGATGGTAATAGGCTGTGATTAGGTGTAAAGTGTACTGGCAGGGCAAAAGATAGCTGCCAGGTGTGAGAGAGAAACAAAAGGAAAGGGGGGGGGGAAAGGAAAGGAGTGGAAAAATATAAGTGAAAATGAAATAGGGGCCGAGGTTATGATCTGAAATTGTTGAACTCGATATTGAGACCGGAAGGCTGCAGAGTGCCTAATCGGAAGATGAGGTGCTGTTCCTCGAGTTTACGTTGAGCTTCCGTGGAACAGTACAAGAGGCCAAGGACGGTGAGGTCCGAGTGGGAATGGAGCGGTGAATTGAAATGACAGGCGACCGGAAGCTCGGGGTCACCCTTACGGACTGAACGGAGGTGTTCCGCAAAGCGGTCACCCAATCTGCGTTTGGTCTCCCCAATGTAGAGGAGACCGCATCGTGAGCAGCGAATACAGTATACTAGATTGCGAGAAGTACAAGTAAATCACTGTTTCACCTGGAAGGGGTGTTTGGGGCCCTGGACAGTGGGGAGGGGGGAGGTATAGGGGCAGGTGTTACATCTCCTCCGCTTGCACGGGAAGGTGCCAGGCGAAGGGGAAGGGCTGTTTGGGGTGATAGAGGAGTGGACTAGGGTGTCTCAGAGAGAGCGGTCCCTGCGGAATGCTGAAAGGGGAGGGGAGGGGAAGATACGTTTGGTGGTGGGATCACTTTGGAGGTAGCGGAAATGCCGGAGGATGATCCGTTGAATGTGGAGGCTGGTGGGGTGAAAGGTGAGGACAAGGGGAACCCTATCGTGGTTCCGGGAGGGAGGGGCAGGGGTGAGGGCAGAGGTGCGGGAGATAGAACTGACACGGTCGAGGGCAGTGTCAACCACGGTAGAGGGGAATCCTCAGTTGCGGAAAAAGGAAGACATGTCTGAAGCACTGGTGTGGAAGGTGGCATCGTCGGAGCAGATACGGCGGAGGCGGAGAAACTGGGAGAATGGAATAGAGTCCTTACAGGAAGCGGGGTGGGAGGAAGTGTAGTCCAGGTAGCTGTGGGAGTCAGTGGGCTTGTAGTAAATATTGGTCGATAACCTATCCCCAGAGATGGAGACGGAGAAGTCGAGGAAGGGAAGGGAAGAGTCAGAGATGGACCATGTGAAGGTGAGGGAAGGGTGGAAATTGGAGGCAAAGTGAATGAAATTGTCAAGTTCGGGGCGAGAGCAGGAAACGGCACCGATACAGTCATCAATGTATCGGAAAAAGAGGTGAGGGAGGGGACCCGAGTAGGACTGGAACAAAGATTGTTCCACATAGCCCACGAAAAGGCAGGCATAGCTAGGACCCATGCGGGTACCCATGGCAACACCTTTGATTTGGAGGAAATGAGTGGAGTTAAAGGAGAAGTTGTTCAATGTGAGAACAAGTTCAGCCAGGCGGAGGAGGGTCGTGGTGGATGGGGACTGGTCGGGCCTCTGTTCGAGGAAGAAGCGGAGTGCCCTCAGGCCATCCGGGTGGGGGATGGAGGTGTAGAGGGATTGTACGTCCATGGTGAAAAGGAAGCGGTTGGGGCCAGGAAACTGGAAACTGTTAAAGTGGCGGAGGGCGTCCGAAGAGTCGCGGATGTAGGTGGGAAGAGACTGGACAAGGGGAGAAAAGATAGAGTCAAGATAGGAAGAGATAAGTTCCGTAGGGCAAGAACAGGCTGAAACGATGGGTCTACCAGGGCAGTCCTGTTTGTGGATCTTGGGAAGGAGGTAGAAGCGGGCTGTGCTCCTGGTCCCTCAATACCTCCTCTCTGGTGAAGAAGGCCCAGCAGCGCCTATATTTCCTAAGGAGGCTGAAGGGATGTAACCTGTCACCCCTGATCCTCTCTAACTTTTACCGCTGCACAATAGAGAGCATCCTGACGAACTGTATCACAGTATGGTATGGCAGCTGTAGCTATTATGCCTGCAGCGGGTAGTCAAAACTGCCCAACGCATTACCGGCACCCGACTACCGACCATAGAGCACATATACCAGAAACGCTGTTTACAGAGGTCACGGACCATCATCAAAGACCCTTCCCACCCCAGCCACAGTCTGTTCGCCCCCCTGCCATCTGGGAGACGCT
The DNA here is from genome assembly GCF_052327205.1 of Somniosus microcephalus. Lineage (NCBI taxonomy): Eukaryota > Metazoa > Chordata > Chondrichthyes > Squaliformes > Somniosidae > Somniosus > Somniosus microcephalus. The sequence goes on along the minus strand of NC_140987.1, from coordinate 442,144,102 downwards.
ACAGATGCATTCGAACCCGAACGACCAGATTTAGCAACAGCTTCTTTCCCAGGGCTGTCATCCTACTGAACTCCACAAATAAACTCTAAAGCCTGCACATCTGTCAATGCACTTTATTATGTTTATGTTAATGTATTACAAGCCAAATGAATGTTGAATGTTTAAATGTCTTAATCTAAATGTACACTCTCAGGAGCCGCAAGCCTACATTTCGTTGTACTGCACGTGTGCACTAACAATGACAATAAAGTTGATTATGATTATGATTATGAGTTGCAGAAATAGGCAGAAAAATGACGAGAGATAATTAGCTTGCATCAGCAGAAAACCTTAAAGGAAATACCACTGGAAAAGGGTATAAATATTAAACTCTCAAATGGGATAACAGACTTGCTTTAATTGGGCAAAGCGATTCTCGGCTTCAGAGGCGGCACTGTAAGTCTTCAGCTCTTTGTACCTCGGGGATCAATAGTATTTAATTTTGGTGGATATCCTGTAGAACACTAAGAACTGTAATACTGTAGTGAAGTTAAGATTTAAAAGTAAGATTCTCTGATAATAAGATTATAAGTTTTCTCTTTTTGGAACTCTTAATGTTGTGATTGACTCACCAGCTGTAAATTAAATGTCAGTTCTTTAATAAATCTATATATTTTTAGAATTGTCTCACGCAAGACTTTTGTATCAAAAACTCGCAAACTCAATCTCTGTACACTCTTCGGTGAGGAATTGCAGAATTCTGGGGGAGTTTTCTGGACCCTCATAATATCCGGAACGTTACAGTCTAGCTAAACTTATTAAAAGTGCTATCTGGAGGACGGTAACATTCTCGGGTTGTTCCTTTCCTTTAGGGAGAGATAGTCCGGAGCTTTAGACCCAATTAAGCGTCTTTAGGGTTCGTTGAAAGTGAACATCTTGAGAAATACGCCTGATCCGGGGTAGCCCTGAAGGGGCTCGGACTAGTAATTATCCCTTCATATTGGCTAGGTCCATCTTCAGAGATTTGAGGAATGTAAGTCTCAGACTCTCCCTGGCAAGCATAGGACATTAAATCCAGTCAGTAGTAGGTTATTTGCCCTGAAAATTGGGAGAAATAATCAAATCAAATCAACTTTTATTGTCATTGTTAGTGCACAAGTGCAGTACAACGAAATGTAGGCTTGCGGCTCCCGAGAGTGTACATTTGGATTATAGGACCTTTTAGCAACAAAAACAGAGATAAGTAAAAAGGGGTATAATGTTGATAGAACGCACCCTGACTGTTCATCCTTGTTTAACGCTGGTATTAGGATTCCTACCCCTTTTAAATGGATTGATGAATATGAGGAAGAAGTGAGAAAAAACATCCTTTTGGTGCTGGTTAAGGTCATTAGTGATGAACTCATGCAGCATTCGGCGCCACACTGCCAAACTGGAAAGTGTGTATTTTATTCCAGGTCAGGCTTGCTGTTACTGAGTTTGATGAAGTTGAGGGTTTTAAAACATCACCGCAGCAGTTAAACATGTCAGCAACACAGAGAAGTTTTCTGCTCAAGCGCATGGAGCAGGAGGCAAGGGCAACTGAGAAGCACCGAGACGTAGAGGGAGATCGATGGCTTGTAGTAAATATTACCCCAAGCAGTGAACCTGCAAAGGAGCTGTGCCAGTTAGGACACACAAGCCTGAAGGGTGTGGACTACCACTGACTCAATACTGCCCTCAACTTTACTTTATTCTTGGGATGTGAACGATACTGGCAAGACTGCATTTATTGCCCATCCCTAGTTGCCCTGAGGGAATTAAGGGGGAAAAATTCAGTTGGTAGCGCCACCCGTTAGTGCCTTAAGAGGGCGGTAAGTGGGGCGCAAACCAACTAGCGCCCGGGTGCGGCACTGCCCACGCCTCCCGCAAAATTCAGCGGGAGGTTAGTGGTGGCGCTAACCGGTAGCGCCCTGCGGTGCTGTGCCGCTGGCGATGACATCATTGGTGTGTGCAGCACCCTGCTCACGCCCCGGCCACGATCTTCGGGAGCGCCCCCTGATTTACCGCCAGACGCTATGTCCGACAGGGTCAGGGGGGCGTACCTGCGGCCGGGGAGGCGCAATTTAAAGGCGAGGTGCGGGGCGGCCATTTTTGTTGCTGGCCGCCTGCCAGCGCTCCTGTCCACGGCCTCCTGAACCCCCCCGCGGAGTGCTGGCTGCGCTCCAAGAGCCCGGCACTTCTCTTGAGTTCCGGGCTCTTTTGCCTGCTCTCCCGATCCCCGGGGGCCCAGCTGGGCCCCAGGTCGTGCTGCACAAGGCCCCTCCCCTTTAAGAAGGGGAGGAAGGCCTGCAGTACCACGGCGCGACGTGCCGCAGCGCCCCATAGTGCCACGATATTCACTCACAGCGCCCCAAGAGGGAGGCGGGGCACTTCCAGTAGCGCCCCACTTCCCTCTTGGGGCGCAACCACTCAATTTCCATCGCGGGGGCGCTAATTTTTCTGGGGCGCTAAGTTAGTGCCTCAATTGGGGCGATACTCAATTTTTAGCCCTAAGAGTCAGCCCCATAGTGTAGAAATGGAGACACATGTAGGGGTGACAGGTTCTCTTCCTTGAAGAACATTAATGAACTGGTTTATGTTGTTTACAACAATCTGGCTCTTCCATGATCACTTAACATTGTTCGTCTCCTCCGCTGCCTCAACCCATCTGCAGCCGAAACCCTCAGCCTTGCTTTCGTCATCTACAAACTCGTCTATTTCAATTCTCAGCTGGCCACCCAACCTCCAGTAGACTTCAGCTCATCCCAAAACTCTGCTGCCCGTATCCTGCCCCACAACACCTTCGGGATGGGCAATAAATGCTGGCCTTGCCAGCGATGCCCAGATCCCATGAATGAATAAAAAAAAGTCCTGCTCATCCATCGCCCCTGTGCGCACTGACAACTCTTGCCTCTTGCGCATCCTCCACTCCCTTTGCCCTATCATTGGTGGCCATGCCTTCAGCTGTCTAGGCCCCAAGCTGTAGAATTCCCTCCCTACACCTCTCCACCTCCCTCTCTTCCTTTAAGAACCTCCTTAAAACCGGCCTCTTTGACCAAGATTACGCTTTTGTTAAGCAACTTGGGACATTTTTCTATATTAAAGGCATTACATAAACGCAAGTTGTTGTTGGTTTTCTGGAGCCAGCCCACAAATTACCAGGTTAATTGAAAATTCAATTTCATAATTTGCCATGACGGGCTTTAAGAACATAAGAACGTAACAATTAGGAGCAGGAGTCGGTCATTCGGCCCCTCGAGCCTGCTCCGCCATTCAATAAGATCATGGTTGATCTTCGACCTCAACTCCACTTTCCCGCCCGATCCCCATATCCCTTGATTCCCACAGGCTGCGATTTTGCAATTGGATGTAACTTGGGAGCGGGTCAGCTGGCTCCCGGGTTCCAGTCCTGCCCCTAACTGCATCTGGCCAACGGACGTGATTTTATGGCGATTGGCCTTGCTAAGCCCACCCTGTGGGCTTGCCGGCCAATTAAGAGGAAGCCGGTCAGATGACGTCATTTGATGACACGTCATCTGCCGGTTTTCTTAAAGGGACCACGCACAATTTTTCTTTGACAGCTCGTTTCTCAGTGTTTGACACCATTGAGGTACTGGAAACACTGACAATGACTGTTCATAGGTGAGCTCTTGCACCCTCCATAGGGTAGAACAGATGGCAGCTGCAGGTGAGGTTACAGAAGCGACCTGTCACTGGTGAGAGAGGTTTTCCCAATGAGGTGGGACTACACAAACATTTCAAAACTTGTTACCTACAGAAAAGTGTAAATGCATTCAAAATGATTTTCCCAACATTTTCTTACCTCTGAAACTTACCAGTGCACCATTGGATCCTTCACACCGCTTCTGCAGCTGTCATCAATGCAGAAACATTACAGCAGACTCGCAACACGCCACACATGGTGTTCGGACATCGGGAAACCTGAGGCAGAAGTGGCAAAATTGAAAAAGAGCCTCTTAACAAGTATCAAGTACTTGTTAACAGCCAGGTAAGTGGCTATAATCCTCTTCCCGCTGCTAGGTGTCGGGTCCATGCGTAAATCGGGGACCTGACACTTGGGAAGATTGATTGGAGGTGGGTTAATAGCTGGTTTCCTGCCCGCTGTCAATCTTTGCGATTTTGACAGCAGTCCCGCCTCCAATCATGTACTCTGAGCGCCGGCAAAATTCTGGCCTTCAAGTCCAAGGGCTCGAATTTCCAAGCCCCGTGGAGACGGGTTTGGAGGCGGGAGTGGTGGGAAAATTGCAGAATCGGGGGGCACGAACCCATCCTGCCCCCAACCCGCCTCCGTGCCAATGTCCCAGGAGGCGGGTACCCGACCTGTGCTGGGAGCCGCCCCCCCCTGAGGCGGGAAGGGGATTAGTGCCAATTAACTGCCTGTTAACAGGTAGTTAACAGGCAGTTTTTAGCCTAATCCCTATTTTTAGCCCTGAAGTGTGGGCTTCCCGGCGGCTCCGAACCACGCCAAGTTAGCGAGGCGGACTGTCGGTCTGAAGGGGTTCAAGGGGTCGAGATGTCCATTGTGCAGGTGCATGGGTGCATGTGTGCAGAGGTAAGTGTGTGAAGTGTGTGTAAAGTGTTTCAATAAGTTTTACTTACCTTTACTTTCTCCTGCAGGCTTCCTTCCTTCAGTTCTCAGGAGTCCCTCATCTCACCGGCACAGAAAGCAGAATGGCCGCTGAACTGTCAAAAGCTGCAGCCTCTGCTTTCTGGTCTGGAGAGATCTCTAACTGAGTCTGAGTAGAAGGACTTAAGTTAGAAGACAGATTGTCAGCGTTTGACAGCTTCACAGAGCTGTCAAATGCTGATTTTTCATCTGTCAAAAGCTCTTGACAGATGAAATGTCAATCACTGACGTCACCAGTAACCAAGTGTCCCTTAATTAGCCTGCTGAGCCCGCTGGGCGGGTTTAACAAGGTCAATCAAGGGAAAATAGCGTGGGTTGGCCACAAGTCGATGGAGGCAGGACTACAACCCAAAAAGTGGGAGTCCCGCCTCCATCACATCCCCAGTGACAAAATCCAGCCCCAAAAATCTATCAATCTCAGGCTTTAATAATGCCCAACGATTGAGCCTCCACAGCCCTCTGGGGCAGAGAATTCCAAAGATTCACAACCCTCTGAGTGAAGAAATTCCTCCTCATCTCGGTCTTAAATGGCCGACCCCTTATCCTGAGACTATGCCCCCTAGATCTAGACATTCCTGCCAGGGGAAACAACTTCTCAGCATCTACCCTGTCCATCCCCTTCAGAATCTTATATGTTTCAATGAGCTCACCTCTCATTCTTCTAAACTCCAGAGAGTATAAGCCCAATCTACTCAATTCAGTACCATTGCCACTGTTATAAACCTCATCATCGTAAAGAACTACTCATGAAATAACGCTGGACGGCCAGCTGGTGGCGCCGTCCAAAGAGTATAAATACTCGGGCGTGGGCCCAGCTTGCCTAGGGGCATTTTGTAAAGACAGGAACTAGTGAAGTACAACTAGACCTCCATGTTCTGAAACAAGTTGATTAAAGCCTTGCTTTATACTCAAGCCAAGTGCGTAGTGAGTTTTATTACGTCAGCCACTACACTAGAATTTCCCACCAGAGGATTCTGACACTTCATTTTATGCTACAGCAAGCTTCCACATATCACGGGAGTCTGATATTTCATTGGTTTCGCTTTTGGATAACCGACACTTTATTTTCAACATCATAATGAAAAATAGACGGCAAGATATATTGAAAGTAATTTTACGGTGCTTGTGGTGTAATGTTTTTTACCCTCACATTTTCCCCTTGTACATTGTAGCCTTCTCCTTGTTGGTTGTGCATGTGCCCCACGATTAAGTGCTCCCAAGACTTAGCAACGTTGGTGGGTGCTGCATAACTGCTGGGTTGAATGGATTACCGAAGTCCCACTACCTGTAAACCCCGATGTACAGGCATCAATACCAAGGGGCTCCTTGACTGGAATTGCTATGAGCTTATTGTTTATAGAGGCTGATGTAATAAAACTCACTACGCACTTGGTTTGAGTATAAAGCAAGGCTTTAATCAACTTGTTTCAGAACATGGAGATCTAGTTGTACTTCACTAGTTCCTTGTCTTACAAAATGTCCCTGTCAAGCTGGGCCCACGCCCAAGTATTTATACTCCTTGGACGGCGCCACCAGCTGGCCGTCCAGTGTTATTTCATGAGTCGTTTCTTCACGATGATGAGATTTATAACAGAGGCATTGCCTACTGTCACTTGTGCAGAGCTGTAAGTGCACATAACTGTCACCAACGCAAGTGTCAATTGGCTTCACTGGTGCTTCTGCATAAATACCACGACTAAAATGAATCTCTCATGATAACTACTGATCTCTTTGAGTATAGACAGTGAGTAACTAAAAACTCTCAGAATCCCTTTCCTTATGGTTGGCTATCACCATTCTCTTACATAAGAACATAAGAACATAAGAAGTAGGAGCAGGAGTAGGCCATACGGCCCCTTGGGCCTGCTCCGCCATTCAATAGGATCATGGCTGATCCGAACCTAGACTCACGTCCACTTCCCTGCCCGCTCCCCATAACCCCTAATTCCCTTATCAGCTAGGAAACTGTCTATCTCCATTTTAAATTTATTTAATGTCGCAGCTTCCACAGCTCTCTGAGGTAGCAAATTCCATAGGTTCACTACCCTCTGAGTAAAGAAGTTTCTCCTCATCTCAGTTTTGAAAGGGCAGCCTCTTATTCTAAGATTATGCCCCTTAGTTCTAGTCTCACCCATCAGTGGAAACATCCTCCCTGCATCCACCCGATCAAGCCCCCTCACAATCTTATATGTTTCGATAAGATCGCCTCTCATTCTTCTGAATTCCAATGAGTAGAGGCCCAACCTACTCAACCTTTCCTCATAAGTCAACCCCCTCATCTCCAGAATCAACCGAGTGAACCTTCTCTGAACTGCCTCGAGAGCAAGTATATCTTTTCTTAAATATGGAAACCAAAACTGTATGCAATATTCCAGGTGTGGCCTCACCAGTACCCTGTATAACTGAAGCAAGACTTCCCTGCTTTTATACTCCATCCCCCTTGCAATAAAAGCCAAGATTCCATTGGCCGTCCTGATCACCTGCTGTACCTGCATACTAACCTTTTGTGTTTCATGCACCAGGACCCCCAGATCCCTTTGTACTGTAGCACTTTGCAGTTTCTCTCCATTTAGATACGTAATAACTTGCTCTTTGATTTTTTCTGCCAAAGTGCATAACCTCACACTTTCCAACATTATATTCCATCTGCCAAATTTCTGCCCACTCACTTAGCCTGTCTATGTCCTTTTGCAGGTTTTTTATGTCCTCCTCACTCACTGCTTTCCCTCCCATCTTTGTATCATCGGCAAATTTGGATATGTTGCACTTGGTCCCCTCCTCCAAATCGTTAATATAGATTGTAAAGAGTTGGGGTCCCAGCACTGACCCCTGCGGAACACCACTAGTTACTGATTGCCAACTCGAGAATGAACCATTTATCCCAACTCTCTGTTTTCTGTTAGATAGCCAATCTTCCACCCATGCCAGTATATTACCCCCAATCCTGTGATTTTTTTATCTTGTGCAGTAATCTTTTGTGTGGCACCTTGTCAAATGCCTTTTGGAAGTCCAAATACACCACATCCACTGGTTCCCCTTTATCCACCCTGTTTGTTACGTCCTCAAAGAATTCGAGCAAATTTGTCAAACATGACTTCCCCTTCATAAAACCATGCTGAATCTGTCCGATTAAATTATGCTTATCCAAATGTCCTGTTACTGCTTCCTTAATAATGGACTCCAACATTTTACCAACCACAGATGTTAGGCTAACTGGTCTATAGTTTCCAGCCTTTTGTCTACCTCCCTTTTTAAATAAGGGCGTTACATTAGCAGTTTTCCAATCTGCTGGGACCTTTCCTGAATCCAGGAAGTTTTGGAAAATTACCACCAATGCATCTGCAATCCCTACCGCTACTTCTCTCAAGACCCTAGGATGCAAGCCATCAGGTCCAGGGGATTTATCCATCTTAAGTCCCATTATCTTACCGAGTACCATCTCCTTAGTGATTTTAATCGTGTTTAGCTCCTCCCCCCCCCCCCCTATAGCCCGCTGTTTGTCCAGTGTTGGGATATTTTTAGTGTCCTCTACTGTAAAGACTGATACAAAATATTTTTTCAGCGTTTTTGCCATCTCCATGTTCCCCACTACTAATTTCCCGGTCTCGTCCTCTAAGGGACCAACATTCACTTTAGCCACCCGTTTTCTTTTTATATAACTGTAGAAACTCTTGCTATCTGTTTTTATATTTTTTGCTAGTTTACTTTCATAATCTATCATCCCTTTCTTAATTAATCTTTTAGTTATTCTTTGCTGGCTTTTAAATGCTTCCCAATCTTCTATCCTCCCACTAGATTTGGCTACTTTATATGCCCTTGTTTTCAGTTGGATACTATCCTTTATTACTTTACTTAGCCACGGATGGCTGTCTTTTCTTTTATGCCCCTTTTTCCTCAGTGGAATATATTTTTCTTGAAAGTTGTGAAATATCTCCTTGAATGTACACCACTGCTCATGTACCGTCTTACACCTTAATCTATTTTCCCAGTCCACTTTAGTCAACTCTGCTCTCATACCTTCATAGTCTCCTTTATTTAAGCTTAGTACGCTGGTTTGAGATCCAACTCTCTCACCCTCCAACTGAATTTGGAATTCAACCATGTTATGGTCACTCATTCCAAGGGGATCCTTTACTAGGACATTTTTTATTAATCCTGTCTCATTACACAGGACCAGATCTAAGATTGCCTGCCCCCTGGTTGGTTCAGTAATATACTGCTCAAGGAACCCATCCCTAATGCACTCTATGAACTCTTCCTCAAGGCTGCCCTGCCCAATTTGATTTGTCCAGTCAATATGAAAGTTAAAATCTCCCATGATTATAGCTGTTCCCTTATTACAAGCCCCAACTATTTCCTGATTTATACTCCGACCAATAGAGTTGCAACTGTTAGGAGGCCTATAGATTACACCCACGAGTGACTTTTTTCCCTTATTATTCCTTATCTCCACCCAAACTGTTTCACTATCCTGATCCTTTGACCCAATATCATTTCTGACTATTGCAGTGATTCCATCCTTTATTAACATAGCCACCCCACTTCCCTTTCCTTCCTGTCTGGCCCTTTAAGATGCTCCTTAAAACCTAGAACTTTGATCAAGCTTTTGGTCACCTGTCCGCATATCTCCTTATGTAGCTCGATGTCAAATTTTATTTGATAACGCTCCTGTGTAGCGCCTTGGGACGTTTTACTACGTTAAAAGCGTTCAAGTTATTGTTGATTGAAGCCAGTCATGATTACATCTTGGAGTTTGTACCCCAGCACCTTCATAGCAACAATTGCAGCTTTCTTGAGAAAAGCTCCCACTGTGCCTATGGCCTACATTGCAAGTGGAATGATGTTATCATGTGCTCCATAGCAATCAACTGTTGGTCTCTAACATTCCCAAACCACCTCCTGCTACTTTGTGTATGGAAGCAAGTGACAGGGACAATGTATTTTCAGTGTAAAGCAGAAAAAGTAAGGCCTACATTCCCATGGAAATTCTTTTGGGGTGGGGGGGGGGGGGACGGTGGAGCGGTACTCAGCATGCTGGATCCCTGATCTGAATGAGATAGAAACATAGAAAAATAGGAGCTGGAGTCGGTCATTCGGCCCATCGAGCCTGCTCCGCCATTCAATATGATCGTGGCTGATCCTCTATCTCAATACCATATTCCCGTTCTCTCCCCATACCCCTTCATGCCTTTTGTGTCTAGAAATCTATCTATTTCCTTCTTAAATATATTCAGTGACTTGGCCTCCACAGCCTTCTGTGGTAGAGAATTCCACAGGTTCACCATCCTCTGAGTGAAGAAATTCCTCCTCATCTCAGTCCTAAATGTCCTACCCCGTATCCTGAGACTGACCCCTCATTCTAGATCCCCCAGCTAGGGGAAACATCCTCCCTGCATCTAGTCTGTCTAACCCTGTCAGAATTTTATATGTTTCAATGAGATCCCCACTCATTCTTCTAAACTCTAGTGAATACAGGCCTAGTCAACCCAATCTCTCCTCGTACGACAATCCTGCCATCCCAGGAATCAGTCTGGTGAACCTTGCTGCACTCCCTCTATGGCAAGTATATCCTTTCTTAGGTAAGGAGACCAAAACTGCACACAGTACTCCAGGTGTGGTCTCACCAAGGCCCTGTATAACTGTAGTAAGGCATCCTTGCTCCTTTACTCAAATCCTCTTGCAATGAAGGCCAAAGCTGGACCTTCATTAACTGCGACCCTGTCATTATAAGGCTCGGTGCCCCACCTTGTACAACCCCTGCAACATCACTAATGATGTTCTCACATTGTGTGTATCTGTGCTTCAGGTGGGAATGGTGATGATTGGTGCCCGGGTGATGTGCCAAATAACTGCCCGAATCCGTGAAGTTAAAGTTTAAGACTGAAGGCTTTTATTAAGTAAGAATCATGGCAGAGTTAACAGAGCTCATCATCGACCGAGCCCTTGGTAGAACATACCAGAAGAGGGGCGGGGCCAGGGAGGAGCATTAGTGGTTCCCCCCGGTGGAACATTCCAGACATTACAAGTACAAGTACAAATATCAGAACACAGTTATTTCATCACATTCACCCCCTGCTATAGATTCAGTCTGTCAGGAGATCTGATAATCCTCTGGGAACGACGTAACTCTTGCTGAGGCTCCTCCCGGAGTACTAACTCCGGTTCATTTGAATTCCCAGAATCGTCAGTATTTTCCACACTGAGGGTTTGTGTCTCTGAAGGTCCAATACCACGATTGAAAACTCTACTCTCAGAGTCGAACTCTTTTCGAGCTCCAGCAGGTGCAAGATCTTTAATAGAGACCGTACCCTCTCGCCCATCCGAATATTGAATATACGCATACTGGGGATTAGCATGGAGGAGTTGTACTTCCTCCACCAGTGGATCAGTCTTGTGGCCTCTCACATGTCTGCGCAACAACACAGGGCCCGTGGTCGTCAACCATGTGGGTAACGATACTCCATTAGTAGCTTTTCTAGGAAAACTAAACATCCTTTCATGAGGGGTGGCATTCGTCGCTGTACACAAAAGAGACCTTATGGAATGCAGCACGTCTGGCAGGACATCCTGCCAGCGAGAGGTCGGCAGGCCTCGTGACTTCAGAGACAGTACGATAGCCTTCCACACTGTCGCATTTTCTTTCTCGACCTGCCCATTACCACGAGGGTTATAGCTGGTAGTTCTACTCGTTGCAATCCCCTTCGATAGCAAAAACTGTCGTAATTCTTCGCTCATAAAGGGAGAACCCCTATCACTATGTATATAGTTAGGCATGCCGAACAAGGAAAACAGTTGGCAGAGGCATTTAATTACAACAGCACTAGTCACATCCGGACAGGGGATAACAAAAGGGAACCGAGAGTACTCGTCTATAATATTAAGAAAATAGACATTACGGTCGCTCGATGGAAGGGGACCTTTAAAATCGAGACTCAAACGCTCAAATGGTCGAGTTGCTTTAATAAGATGAGCTGGCTCGGACGGCTTATAGAAGCGGGGTTTGCATTCAGCACAAACATGACAGGTTCTGGTCATTGTCCGGACCTCCTCAATAGAGTAGGGTAGATTGTGGGACTTAATGAAGTGGTTCATTCTGGTAACCCCAGGGTGGCAGAGTGCATCGTGGAGACTTTGAAGCTTATCTGTACCTAGACTAGCACATACTCCTCGTGACAAAGCATCCGATGGCTCATTAAATACTCCAGGCCTGTACTGAATATCATAGTCATATGTTGACAGTTCTATTCGCCATCTTAAAATCTTATCATTTTTGATCTTGCCTCTCTGCTTAGTGTTGAACATAAAGGCCACGGATCGCTGGTCAGTAATGAGTGTAAAACGTTGGCCAGCGAGATAATGTCTCCAATACCTGACTGCTTCAATAATTGCCTGTGCCTCCTTTTCCACTGAAGAATGTCGAACTTCTGGTCCTTGCAATGTACGAGAGAAGAAAGCTACTGGTCTACCAGCTTGGTTAAGAGTTGCTGCCAACGCAAAATCAGATGCATCACTTTCCACTTGAAAAGGGATCTTCTCATCCACGGCACATACCACTGCCTTCTCAATGTCCCATTTGATATTAAGGAAAGCCTCCTGAGCTTCCGCCGATAGCGGAAAAGACGTCGACTTAATAAGAGGTCGGACTTTATCTGAGTAGCTAGCCACCCACTGGGCATAGTACTAGAAGAATCCCAGACACCTTCTTAAAGCTTTTACAGTGTGAGGTAAAGGTAATTCCTTAAGTGGGCGTAATCTTTCAGGGTCTGGCCCGATTACCTCATTCTCCACAATGCAACCAAGAATACACAAACGTGTAGTATTGAAGGTACACTTGTTTTCGTTGTAGGTCAGGTTTAACCTCTTTGCAGTCTCTAGGAACTTCGCAAGATTTTGATCATGCTCCCGTTGGTCACGCCCACAGATGGTAACATTGTCCAGGTACGGGAATGTTGCTTCCAACGTGTATTCATCCACCATACGATCCATCTCCCGTTGGAAGACGGATACCCCATTCGTCACTCCAAAGGGCACCCGAAGGAATTGGTACAGGCGCCCATTAGCTTCGAAGGCCGTATAAGGTCGGTCTTCTATTTTGATGGGGAGTTGATGGTAGGCAGACTTTAAATCAATGGTGGAGAACACGCGGTACTGAGCTATCTGGTTCACCATCTCAGAAATACAAGGCAAAGGATAGGCGTCTAATTGGGTATACAAGTTTATAGTCTGGCTATAATCAACCACAAGTCTTTTCTTTTCATTAGTTTTAACCACCACCACCTGGGCACGCCACGGGCTACCACTGTGTTCGATGATTCCCTCCCGTTGAAGCCTTTCCACTTCCTCTTTTATAAATGTTTTATCTTCTGAACTATACCGTTGCCTCTTAGTCGCTATAGGTCTACAATTAGGAGCAAGGTTCGCAAACAAAGAAGGCGGACTTACGTTTAAAGTAGAAAGGCCGCAGACTGTGAGTGGAGGCTGAGATCCACCATACTTAAGGGTAACGCTCTCATGCTGACACTGGAAGTCCAAGCCTAATATTAAGTTCACACACAACTGAGGTAATATGAGGAGTTTAAAGTCCTTACACTCCGTATCCTTAACGGTCAATATGACTTTACAATATCCAGTTACCTCCGAAGTAAGGGATTTGGACGCCATCACAATTTCACTTCGAGTAGGATACACCTTCAATGAACAGGAGTTAACAAAGTTAGGGTGTATAAAACTTTCAGTACTGCCACAGTCTATCAAACACCCATTAGGATGACCATTAATCTTGATGTCCATCATAGATTTTGACAAGGAACACGGTATGGTCTGGTCAACCGTAGCCGAGGCTAGAGTAAAACGATAGGCAGCAGCAGAGAAGACCTCGGGTACAGGATTACCCTTACACACTTTACTAAAATGTCCCCGTTTCTTACATTTAAAACAGGTAGCCTCTCTGGCTGGGCAACTTTGCCTGGGGTGTTTAGATTGGCCACAAAAATAACACTTAGACCCATGGGGCACAGCCGCAACAATAGGATTAAGTGGGGGCTCCATTGGTGTTATAGATGCCTCCATACTCGGAACACACGAGGCTGAGAGAGATGCATGGGCTGATGCATACACTTCTGAATTCTTCTGGGCTACATCTAACGATCGAGCAACAGCGATGACCGTTTTTAAAACTAACGAGTCGTTCTCGAGGAGTCTCTGTCTAATATAATTAGATCGGAGGCCAGATATGAAAGAATCGCGGATGGCTTCTTCCTGATACACTATGGCAGAGACAGCCTTGTAGTTGCAACCCTTAGCCAAAGCCTTAAGGTCCTGCAGGAAATCGTCCAGAGATTCCTCGGGTAATTGCCTGCGAGTAGACAGGAGATACCTGGCGTATACTTCGTTAACTGACTTAAGGTACTGGGCTTTAAGAGCTGCGAGGGCCTCTTCATATGTAGTAATATCTTCAATTATAGAGTAAGTTTGATGACTTACCAAGTTGGTTAGAAGACCCAACTTGTTAACCGGCGAATCGAACGATGCGATGAAGTGTTCAAAACATCGCAGCCAATGCGTAAATTTCTTCGACGCGTCTGCCGAATGTGGATCGATATCCAGACGCTCTGGTTTCAAAAATCGATCCATCTTCCAAAAGTTGTTACTTAATAAAATTGATGTGCCAAATAACTGCCCGAATCCGTGAAGTTAAAGTTTAAGACTGAAGGCTTTTATTAAGTAAGAATCATGGCAGAGTTAACAGAGCTCATCATCGACCGAGCCCTTGGTAGAACATACCAGAAGAGGGGCGGGGCCAGGGAGGAGCATTAGTGGTTCCCCCCGGTGGAACATTCCAGACATTACAAGTACAAGTACAAATATCAGAACACAGTTATTTCATCACACCGGGTGAATGACAATCTTTAGATGTGCTTCAATGCCTGCCAGGTTCTCCTTGCTCTGTGAACATAGGAAATGGGACATTTGTAAAAAAAAATATGTAACCACACATGCAATGCACAAAACAATTAGTACAAACACACTCATGTAACATTGTTCAAATCATGAAGCAAAGCTCTGTTTTCTACAATTCTGCTGTTACCATAATACTGAGCATGCAGCATTGCAATCTCAGATGATGCTACATTGTGTTGGTCAAGTAATGATTTGAATATTCATTAGAATTGTTTTCACGGCATTTTGGTAGCAGCAACATTAATAAAGAACATCAAAAGTTTTGAGAGTGCCTGTCAAACTCCAGGCACCACACGTTGTATAAAACACTAATAAATAGAGGAACTCTTAGACAGAAAAAGACCAAGGTCCATCTAGTTCGCTTTCTACCATCCTGCTACTCGCATGATACAATGATAATGGAGTTGTTGACTAATCATCGCCAATTAGTCTCGATCAATGAGTCCCAGACATGAGGTGAGGAAAACCCCCAGTGGTGGAGAGCTTTGGGAACCATAGGTCCAAAGTCACCTGATCCGCCCAAGCATTGCTACACTCACCACACGTCATGTCTCAAATTACTAATAAACCACAACTGCCCACTCTTTAAAAATGCAGGAAGAGGAAGAACCCAGTTAAAGGAAACTCTGGTATCCAGCACCGACAGGACCGGGATGGTGCCAGTTGATTAAAAATTCCGGATGACAGAGAGGGTTATCTACCAAGGCTATTTTTAACAAACAAAGAGTCAGACTCCTGTTATTGAGGTGTTCGGACTTCCGACAGCGCCAAGAAGCCGAGTCGTGGCAGTTTGGAGAACTACCCCCACTGACTAACTCGGCCACCGCGGGAGACTCGGACTCGGACGTGGCAAAATTTCCGGTTATTGAGGTGTTGTTTTCGGAGTATGAATTTTGCCGGTTAATAGAGAATTCTGGATATTTAGGTGCCGTTTAAACGAGAGTTTCCTGTATTTCCTAAAGTATTTTCCGACCCACAAGTCAGCTGAGATAATGAGGAGAGGAAACAAGCAGCTCTCAATCAAGAGAAGCTTCCAATAACAATACCGCGCCTCTAATTGAATTCAGGAATTCTGTAAATCACCTCCCGCAGGAGTTCCTGAACAGTGGTCTTGAGGAACAGGCCATCTGTGTACATTTGTATTGCTCTCCATTTTATTCTTCTATATCTCTCGCTTCTTTACGTGGTTTCATTTTGGTTTTACAAATGTTGTACGGTTACACTATCGGAGGAATGCTGCTTTGTCAGAGGTGCTGTCCCATGGCTGAAACATTAACCTGAGGCCCTGTCTACCTTGCTCAGGTGGGCTTTAAACATCTGATCCTGGAGATTGATCCGTATTGCACCCAGTTACACCCGTAATCTGGACACACACCAATTATGTGGTTGGGGAATTTTGGGTGTGAGTCACTGCTTGTAACTACAATGCATCTGAGTCTCCTCGCTCTTTTATGTCTATCAAACTCTCTGTCCGAATGAATCTCTGTCCTCAAAACTAGCCCCGCCCCAAACAAATGCAAATATCCTCCGAATGGGCTTGTTCGGGGGGTCTCTCCACATTGAGAACGGATGTTCAGACACAGTCGGAAACAGTCACTTTCCGTGTCTTTTCATTCTAATTTTTTGGGCGTTTTAAAAAGAATTATTCTGCACTGAGAGCTGCGCTCTATTTTCAGTTTCTTTGAATGGATTTTCATGGCATGAGCACGAGTCACATTAAAAAGTGTAAAGCTTCCCTGACTGCAGGTTCCGAAACTTGCTGTGCCTGACGTGCATGACTGGCGGCGAAATGAGTTGAAACTTAAACTTTAAAGCTCAAAGACGACCTATTCTGGTGTGGGTTCGGCGATTCCTTGGGCCCTGATTGTTTACGCCGATTTATGTCCATTTATGGCTATTTTAAGGCTGGGCGAATTCTAATGAGAGTGGGAGGCTACTTGGGCATAACTTGACATCGGCAAAATGGGCGTGGCATTCGGGCGCATTTTCGGGTCTAACTTCCTGGCACCCGAGGAAGGAAACTCCAAGCCCTCGCAGCATTATACAGAGAAGAGAGGGAGTCCTCCTCAAGAAATCCCCCTCTCCTACAGCAACACCAGAAACAGATTAACTGGGCATTCATTTTATTGCTGTTGCTAATGCTTAACGTGACTGCTGTGTTTGCTTACATAACTGTTCTTTGCACTTCAAGTCATTCAGTGTGTGCGTGATGTGATAAATGCAAACCTTTCAATTTGTATATATTTTCCTATTATTGTACTCGCCCCCCCCCCCGCCCACCCACCCCCCCCCCCCACCCCCCGCCCCCCACCAATGCCTGAGCTCCAGGGGGCACTGGTATTTCCAGCTTTGACTATTCCTGCTCTTTATATTTTTCCTCTAGAGTTTCATTAGCACTTTTCTTCTGTGTTGACATCCGGCTGGTAATTAAGTTCACTTCAGTCCTCTCTCAACCTCCAGCTCCTCTTATTTCTCAGCTGTCTCTGCACATTTCTTTTTATTTACCTCGGTGCAACTTCCTCAGCGTGTGGTGCTCTGATTTATTCCCCCCCTCCGCTTTTCTTCTCAAATGCACAAGAGTTTTCTTTGCCCTCTTGCAAACATGCATTTCCTCTTTTTTTCTGAAAGACTTCTTATTTCTGCGCCCTTTTACTTATATTTTTCCCCTTTGTTCTGTACGTGTTTTCTTTCAGAGACTTTTTACTTTGCAGCAACTAAAGGGCTTTTGTAACCGTTTTTTGCGGTGGCCAATTTCCTATGGCCACTTGTACTTCCTGCAGTCTAGTACAGTATACTGTATTCGCTGCTCACGATGTGGTCTCCTCTACACTGGGGAGACCAAACACAGATTGGGTGACTGCTTTGCGGAACACCTCCATTCAGTCCGTAAGGGTGACCCCGAGCTTCCGGTCGCCTGTCACTTTAATTCACCGCCCCATTCCCACTCAGACCTCACCGTCCTCAGGCTCTTGCATTGTTCCATGGAGACCCAGCATAAGCTCGAGGAACAGCACCTCATCTTCCGATTAGGCACTTTACAGCCTTCCGGACTCAATATCGAGTTACATAGAAACATAGAAGATAGGAGCAGGAGTAGGCTATTCGGCTCCTCGAGCCTGCCCCGCCATTCAATGAGATCATGGCTGATCATCCAAATTCTGTACCCTGTCCCTGCTTTCTCCCCATATCCCTTGATCCTTTTAGCCTTAAGAAATATATCTCACTCCTTCTTGAATATATTTAACGAATTGGCCTCTACTGCCTTTTGTGGTAGAGAATTCCACAGGTTCACCACTCTCTGGGTGAAGAAATTCCACCTCATCACTGTCCTAAATGGCTTACCCTTTATCCTTAGACTGTGACCCCTGGTTCTGGACTCCCCGACCATCGGGAACATCCTTCCTGCATCTAGTCTGTCTAGTCCTGTTAGAATTTTATAAGTTTCAATGAGATCCCCTCTCATTCTTCTAAACTCCAGCGGGTATAAGCCCAATCGACCCAATCTCTCCTCATACGTCATTCCTGCCATCCCAGGTATCAGCCTGGTGAATCTTCACTGCACTCCTTCCATGGCAAGAACATCCTTCCTCAGATAAGGCAACCAAAACTGCACACAATACTCAAGATGTGGTCTCACCAAGGCCCTGTACAACTGCAGCAAGACATCCTTGTTCCTATACTCAAACCCTCTCGCTACGAAGGCCAACATACCATTTGCCTTCTTAACCGCCTGCTGCACCTGCATGCTTACCTTCAGCGACTGGTACACAAGGACGCCCAAGTCTCGTTGCACTTCCCCTTCTCCCAATCTATTGCCTGTAATCAAACCCTCTCGTTACGAAGGCCAACATACCATTTGCAACATACCATCAGTTCAACAATTTCAGATCATAACCATATTACATTTTTATACATATTTTTTATCCACACCTTTGTTTTGGCTCTTTCCCCTTTTTTTCTTTCCCACATGGCAGCTGTCTCTCATTCTGCCAGCGCAGTTCACAACTAATCTAGAGCCGTCTTTTGTCTCCACTAGTCCTATCACCATCTCGTCTGGTTTTGAATACCTCTTAATGTCTCTTCACCTCTTTTGTTCTCTCATCCCCATTTCCCAGCCCCCAAACTGGCCTGTTAATCTGTTTCATTTCCTGTGCTTTTTCAGTCTTGACAAAGGGTTTCGACCTGAAACGTTGACTCTATTTCTCTCTCCACGGATGTTGCCTGGCCTGCTGAGTTTTTCCAGCATTTTCTGTTGTTATTTCCTATGGTCCCTGCCGCAATCACCAATTATTGTACGTGGTTTTGCCCCGCCTGTAGCGAGCACGCAAACCCCCTTACTACAAGTTCTGGACGATAAGGATTACTGAGGACAGATTTGAACATGGACAGCATTTTCAGGCTCACCCGTACAGTGTTTATTAAGGTTGACAAAAACCACTCCACTAGCATACAGTACGAGCGGTGTGAACACAACAGTACAGTTTAAAACAGTACAACCCTGACTTGTCCAACAAGCCCCTGCCGTGCTGACTTACCACGGCCTAAAAACACCCTCCCGTGAACTAAACTATCACAGGACCCTTCCAACACTAAACCCCCTCTGGTTTGGTAGGAACGTACAGGCACCCCCTCACACAGCTAAGTGATCTTGTGGGTGTGTAGGCTTGGCAATGCTCACCTAGATTGCCCCTTTTGATCTTGCTTGCAGTTTTCTCCCGTACATTTCAGCTACCTGGTTCCGTACCGGCCTTGCAGCATGTGAGTCCCAGCCTTAGTCGAAGTCTGTCTCGGTTGGAAGAGCAAGGCTCAGCTCTTCTTGATGTTATGCTGTGTGGAGGGCAGGAGAGAGAGAGCGAACTATCCAAACTGCTCTTTTTATACCCCTCCAATACACAAACCACAGCCTGTGGTATTAATGGACACATGGCCTGGGGGAATGGGTTTCGATCTCTTTAATGGTTTGAATGGTTTTTTGATCTCTTTTCGATCTTCCTGCCGATTAACTTAACGAGTTCATCTTGACCAGAACAATGAGTCGTCAGCCTTGTTAATCAAGACTTGGGAGTGGGCCTCTCGGGCCATTGTACCCAAGGACAGTTCATTTCCATAAGAATGAGTCATCTCCAGCTTGAGTGATTTTTCACTGCTCCCCCCCCCCCCCAAACAGCCTGTCCAGTTTTTAATAAGGGTTAAAATCTAAAAATCCATGAAGTCTGCGCCGACTGCTACACTTTCTCCTCTATTCTCGCTCTCACATGGCAGCTGTTGATGAATCTGCCAGTGCCATTTACACCTCATCTAGACTCATCTTTTGTTCTTAACTTGTCCCTTTACCATCTCCTTTTGCCTCGCACCATCATCCCTTTTGTCATTTAATCTCTCCTGCCTTCCATCCAATCACAGACCTTCCTTTTCGTTCTTTCCTCCCCTCCCCCCTTTCCCTGCCTCCACACTTGTTTAAAAACCTGTTCCATCTCCAGCTTTTTCCAGTTCTGACGAAGGGTCATCGACCTGAAACGTTAACTCTGTTTCTCTCTCCACAGATGCTGCCTGGCCTGCTGAGTATTTACCAGCATTTTCTGTATTTCTTTCAGATTTCCAGCATCCGCAGTATTTTGCTTTTGGCTTTCTCCTCTTAATCCATCTCCATTCTGAAAGAAAGAAAGTGCAGTCGCTGTTTGTAATGCGGGAAAGGCGGCAGCCAATTCATGCACAGCAAGCTCCCACAAACAGCAATGTGTCAATGAACAGATGATCTATTTTAGTGATGTTGGATGAGAGATAAATATTGGCCCAGGACACCGGGGAGAACTCCCCTGCTCCTCTTAGTGCCACGGGATCTTTTACATCCACCTGAAGGGGCAATGGGGCCTTGGTTTAACATCTGAAAGACGGTACCTCTGACAGCGCAGCACTCGCTCAGGGAGTGCCAGCCCGGATTATGTGCTCAAGTCTCTGGAGTGGGACTTGAATCCCCAACCTTCTGACTCCGAGGCAAGAGAGCTACCAGCGAGCCATGGGCTGGCGCGTTCTTTAGCTTTTGTTTTGCTGTTTCAGGATTTTTGTTTTTCCCCCGTTGTTTTCCTTTATACTTTACCTTTTTTTTTCTCTCTGCAGGTCCCTATTGCAGCCTAAGTTTCCAATTGTCTTTTCTGGCTCATCCTCCGGAATGTCTGCTTTCCAGCCGAGCCTTCTCATTTAACTATCCCTCTTTTAAATCACCCTTTCAAAGCATCATCGGATACAGAGGAGCCTTCTGTCATATGAGACGTTAAACCGAGGACCCAATATCCAAGTCAAATATCCAACGGCACCCTTCGAAGATGAGATGGGGAAGTTCTCCCAATGTCTTGGACAATATTTATCTCCTAAAGAATGCTCCAGGTTTTTTGAAAGGAAATCACAGTGCAATACTTTCATACTAAACACGAACACAGCGAAACGTGAAATATCACACAACGCCCACGCAACTTACCACAGATCTGCTCAACAACCGATAACCTCGACAGAAAACAACTTGCATTTATACAGCACCTTTAACGTAGTAGAACGTCCCAAGCAATGTTCCCTCTAATTATTTTTGGGGGTGCGCGGGCCCTTTAACGGGCTGCGCGACCCATTCAAACTTCACATTTTTTTGCACTGCGAAGCTGGCAGGCGGCCTGCGCGAGACCACGAGATGGCTGCACAGACACGCAGCTCAATGGGAACACTGGTCCCAAAGCACTTCGCAGGAGCGTCAGCAAACAAAATTTGGCACCGAGTCACATAAGGAGATATTAGGGCAGATGTAGGTTTTAAGGAGCGTCTTAAAAAGGAGGAAAAAGAGGTGGAGAGTTTTAGGGAGGGAATTCCAGAGTTTGGGCCTCGGCAGCTGAAGGCACGGCCGCCAACGGTGGAGCGATTAAAATCGGGGATGCTCTTGAGGCCATAATTGGAGGAGGGCAGAGGGGGGGTTTAGGGCTGGAGGAGGTTAGAGAAACAGGGAGCGGCGAGGCCATGGAGGGATTTGAAAACAAGGATGAGGATTTTAAAAGCAACTATATCCTGTCATATGCTCCAGATACGGCAGCCAATTCCCACTTCCATTGTATCAGCCGTGATTCAGCTGGTCACACTAAAAACATAAGAACAGAAGAATTAGGAGCAGGAGTAGGCCATACAACCCATAGAGCCTGCTCCGCCATTCAATAAGATCATGGCTGATCTTCGACTGCCTGATCCACACATCCCTTGATTCCATTAGAATCCATAAAATCTACCTCTGGCTTGAATATACTCAGCAACTGAGCATTCACAGCCCTTTAGGGTAGAAAATTCCAAAGATTCACAACCCTCTGAGTGAAGAAATTTCTCCTCATCTCAGTCCTAAATGGCCAACCCCTTATCCTGAGACTATGACCCCTAGTTCTAGACTCTCCAGCCCTGTCAAGTCCTCTCAGAACCTTGTATATTTCAATGAGATCACCATTAATTCTTCCAAACTCCAGAGAGTATTGGCCTAGTCTACTCAACCTCTCCTCATAGGACAACCCTCTCATCTGAGGAACCAGCCTAGTGAACCTTTAAATTTAATTAATTACATAGAATGGAGCAGGTGATGTGTTACTGTTGCGAGATGTGGGAGCCGGTGAACCCCACTGAGGCTCACGGTGATTAAGTCTGTGACAAGTGTCTGCTGTTACAGGAACTCCAGCTCCGTGTTGATGAGCTGGAGTCTGAGCTTCAGACACTGCGACACATCAGGGAGGGGGAGAAGCACCTGGACTCTGTGTATCAGGAGGTGGTCACACCTATGAAGTTAATTAATTCAGATGTAGCCCATGGTCAGGGACAGGACGGTGTGACTACGAGTGAGGCAGGTACGGGGATCCAGGGGGTAGAGCTGGAGGAGCCGCAGCCCTTGCTCTTGTCCAACAGGTTCGAGGTTCTTACTCCCTGTGGGGACAGGAGCAGGGACTGCAGGGAGGATGAGCAACCTGGCCACAGCACTGTGGAACGGGGGGCCATTCAAGAGGGGGGAGTAAATAGAAATGTTGTAGTGGTAGGGGATAGTATTATTAGGGGGATAGATAGAGTTCTCTGCAGTCGAGAGCGAGAGTCCCGAAGGCTGTGTTGCCTACCCGGTGCCAGGGTTAAGGACATCTCCTCTGGGCTGGAAAGAAACTTGCAGTGGGAGGGGGTGGATCCAGTTGTCGTGGTCCATGTTGGTACAAATGACGTAGATAGGACTAGGAAGCCGGTTCTGTTAAAGGAGTATGAGCAGCTAGGGGTCAAATTAAAAAACAGAACCTCAAGGGTAATAATCTCTGGATTATTACCTGAGCCACAAGCGAATTTGGCTAGGACAAATAAAATTAGAGAGTTAAATGCGTGGCTCAAAGACTGGTGTGGGAGAAATGGGTTTTGCTCCCTGGGACACTGACACCAGTACTGGGGCAGGAGGGAGCTGTTCCGTTGGGACGGGCTTCACTTGGCCAGTGCTGGGACTAGAGTCCTGGTGGATCATATAACTAGGGCTGTAGAGAGGGCTTTAAACTAACTAGTGGGGGGGAGGTTCCTAGAGAGCAAATAATAAAAACGACAACAGAGAAGGTCATAGACTTAGGTAGCAGTGGGGAAATTAAAAACCAGAGCATGTCAGGAAGGGCAGAAGCTATGGAGTAAAAGGTAAAGTAATAAAAAGGGCAAAAGCAGGAACTAAGTGTCACAAAACATATTTGAAAGTTCTCTATCTGAATGCACATAGCATTCGTAACAAAATAGACGAGTTAATGGCACAAATAACTACATATGGGTATGATCTTGTGGCCATTACAGAAACATGGCTGCAGGGTGACAATGCCTGGGAATTAAACATACCAGGTTATTTAACGATCAGGAAGGACAGGCAGGAAGGAAGGGGAGGTTTGGGTGGCTATGTTAATAAAGGAAGGAATCACTGTAATACAGAGAAATGATATTGGGTCAAAAGATCAGGATAATGAAACAGTTTGGGTGGAGGTAAGGAATAATAAGGGGAATAAAACACTAGTGGGCATAGTCTATAGGCCTCCGAAAAGTTGCAACTCTGTTGGACGGAGTATCAATCAGGAAATAGTTGAGGCTTGTAATAAGGGAACATCTATAATTATGGGGGATTTTAACTATCATATTAATTGGACAAATCAAATTGGGCAGGGCTGCCTTGAGGATGAGTTCATTGAGTGTATTAGGGATGGGTTTCTTGAGCAGTATGTAACTGAACCGACCAGGGGGCAAGCAACCTTAGATCTGGTCCTGTGTAACGAGACAGGATTAATTAAAAATGTCCTAGTAAAGGATCCCCTTGGAATGAGTGACCATAACATGGTTGAATTCCATATTCAATTAGAGGGTGAGAAGGTTGGATCTCAAACAAGCGTGCTAAGCTTGAATAAAGGAGACTATGAAGGTATGAGAGCGGAATTGAGTAGAGTGGATTGGGAAAATAGATTAAAGGGTAAGACGATACATGATCAGTGGTGTACATTTAAGGAGTTATTTTACAACTTCCCCAAAAAATATATTCCACTGAGAAGAAAAGGGTGTAAAAGAAAAGACAGCCATCCATGGCTAAGTAAAGAAATTAAGGATAGTATTCGACTAAAAACAAGGGCATATAAGGTAGCCAAATCTAGTGGGAGGATAGAGGATTGGGAAAACTTTAAAAGACAGCAAAAAATAACAAAAAGATTGATTAAGAAAGGGAAGATAGATTATGAAAGTAAATTAGCAAACATATAAAAACAGATAGTAAGAGTTTTTATAGTTATATAAAAAGAAAAAGGGTGGCTAAAGTAAATGTTGGTCCCTTAGAGGATGAGACCGGGAAATTAATGGTGGGAAATATGGAGATGGCAAAAGCACTGAATGAATATTTTGTATCAGTCTTTACAGTAGAAGACACTAAGAATATCCCAACACTGGACAAACAGGGGGCTATAGAGGGGGAGGAGCTAAACACGATCAAAATCACTAAGGAAGTGGTACTCGGTAAAATAATGGGACTCAAGGCGGATAAATCACCTGAACCTGATGGCTTACATCCTAGGGTCTTGAGGGAAGTGGCAGTAGGGATTGTGGATGCATTGGTAATAATTTTCCCAAACTCCCTGGACTCAGCAAAGGTCCCGGCAGACTGGAAAACTGCTAATGTAACACCCTTATTTAAAAAGGGCAGTAGACAGAAGGCTGGAAACTATAGACCGGTTAGCCTAACATCTGTGGTAGGTAAAATTTTGGAGTCCATTATTAAGGAGACAGTAACAGGACATTTGGATAATCATAATTTAATAGGACAAAGTCAGCATGGTTTTATGAAGGGGAAGTCATGTTTGACAAATTTGCTGGAGTTCTTTGAGGAAGTAACATATAGGGTGGATAAAGGGGAACCAGTGGACGTAGTGTATTTAGACTTCCAAAAGGCATTTGACAAGGTGCTACACAAAAGATTATTGCTTAAGATAAAAAATCACAGGATTGGAGGTAATATTCTGGCATGGATAGAGGATTGGCTATCTAACAAAAGGCAGAGAGTTGGGATAAATGGTTCATTCTCAGACTGGCAATCAGTAACTAGTGGTGTTCCGCAGGGGTCAGTGCTGGGTCCCCAACTCTTTACAATCTATATTAACGATTTGGAGGAGGGGACCAAGTGTAACATATCAAAGTTTGCAGATGATACTAAGATGGGAGGGAAAGTAGCGAGTGAGGAGGACATAAAAAACCTGCAAGGGGACATAGACAGGCTAAGTAAGTGGGCAGAGATTTGGCAGATGGAATACAATACTGGAAAGTGTGAGGTTATGCACTTTGGCAGGAAAAATCGTAGAGCAAGTTATTATCTTAATGGCAAGAAACTGGAAAGTACTGAAGTACAAAGGGATCTGGGGGTCCTGGTGCACGAAACTCAAAAGGTTAGTATGCATGTGCAGCAAGTGATTAAGAAGGCCAATGGAATGTTGGCTTTCATTGCTAGGGGGATAGAATATTAAAATAGGGAGGTATTGCTTCAGTTGTACAAGGTATTGGTGAGACCGCACCTGGAATACTGCATACAGTTTTGGTGTCCATACTTAAGAAAAGACATACTTGCTCTCGAGTCAGTACAAAGAAGGTTCACTCGGTTAATTCAGGGGATGAGTGGATGGACATATGAGGAGAGGTTGAGTAGATTGGGACTCTACTCATTGGAGTTCAGAAGAATGAGAGGCGATCTTATTGAAACATATAAGATTGTGAAGGGGTTGGATCGGGTGGATGCGGGGAGGATGTTCCCGATGATGGGTGAAACTAGAACTAGGGGGCATAGTCTTAGAATAAGGGGCTGCTCTTTCAAAACTGAGATGAGGAGGAACTACTTCACTCAGAGGGTGGTAGGTGTGGTAAACTACGTTCACTATCGTATCACTGTTAGTAGTTAGCACTGTTCACCACTGTTCGTTATAACTGTATCACTGACCACTATTGTATCACGGTACGAGGTCGCCTCTTGCCACACTGCTATACCTGGGATGACCACTGCCGACTCCGCCTTGGCTCCACCCACCAGGCCAGGTATAAAGGTGAGCGACTGGCTGGTATTCCTCCTGCTTGGATCGGATCACCCACGAGAGTGGGCTGTTATTTAGTCAATAAAAACCTTTAGTCACCTTCGTAACTCTTCGCCTTTTATTGGAGGAATTGATAGGTATATCAATTTTATTGACTAAATTTAATGATGTCCGACAACGAGTCACAACCGGCGGAGGAGCCACCAGCGCAGCTCCCAGGAGCACAGCCACACCAGCCAGCTTGGCTGCGAGCCCTCAGACCGCCGTACCTGGACCTGAACCCACGAGCAGCAAACTCAGCCGCAGACTTTAAACACTGGCTGGTCTGCTTCGAATCATACCTGAGAGAATCCAGCGTCCCTCAGGCATCCAAACTAAGTGTCCTGCAGGCACAACTGAGCCCGAGAGTATACACTCTCATCGAGGACATGACTACCTACGAGACCGCCATCAACCTGCTGAAACAGAAGTACCGGACCCCGGTAAACTACATGTACGCTAGGCACCTCCTAAGATCACGGCCGCAACAGCCAGGAGAATCAGTAGCCGAATTCTCACAGGCGCTATATGCACTCGCCAGGAACTGTGACTTTAAATCGGTGTCGGCAGCCGAAAATACTGAAGATAATATCCGCGACGCATTCCTGAAAGGCCTACGGTCCGAGTACTCACGGCAAAGACTGCTGGAAGCTAAAGACCTCAGCATGGAAAAAGCTGAAGCCCTCGCTATCTCCCTGGAAGTGGCCCACCAAGATCAGGAAGCATTCACCAGGTACTGCTCGCGACCCTGGGACTCGGGCCCGACCCCTACCACAGCACCCTTCCCAGCGCCGCCCCCGGGACCTACCTCTGCGTCGGCGTCCCGGACCCGACCGGCCCCGCCACCCCCGGCACCGGCCCCGACATCGGGCATCCGCGATCGGGCCGCCGGCTGTTTTTTTTGTGGCCAGGAGAAGCACCCGAGGTCGCGCTGCCCAGCCAAGAACTCCATATGTAAAACCTGCCTGAAGAAAGGCCACTTCTCCAAGGCCTGCAGGAGCGGATCCTCAGAGGCCAGCAGTGCCGCATGCGAACTATGGGGGCGGCCATCTTCGTTTAGGGCAACTGAGGCCAGCATCCCCACACATGAGTCATGGGGGCGGCTATCTTTGTTTAGGGCAACTGAGGCCAGCATCCCCACACATGAGTCATGGGGCGGCCATCTTTGATTAAGGCAACCGACCCCAATAGTGCCTCATGGGGCCCTACCTCGTGGGAGACGCCATTTTACTCACCACGCCCGACCGCCTCGCCCGCAGATGACAACGACTCGCTCAGCTACACACTAGCTTCCGTCACCCTGGACCAAGCCCGCCCGCACCATCTGTCCAAGTCAATGATGGACATCAAAGTGAACGGCCACGCCACGACCTGCCTGTTCGACAGCGGAAGCACGGAGAGCTTCATCCACCCAGACACGGTGAGCCACTACTCCCTCTCTGTCCTACCAACGCGCAGCCGAATCTCGATGGCATCGAGGTCCCACGCCACGGACATCAGCGGCTACTGTGTCGTGACCCTGTCGGTTAAGGGCACGGAGTATAAAAACTTTAAACTCCTCGTCCTCCCCCATCTCTGCGCTGCCGTCCTACTAGGGCTGGACTTCCAATCCCACCTCCAAAGCGTAACCCTAGCATACGGTGGACCCCTCCCCCCACTCACAGTCAACAACCAGCAAACGTTAAACCGCCCACCGCGTAACACCTGCAGCCTCTCCACCCTCAAGGTCCCGCCACCCTCTCTGTTTGCTAACCTTACCCCTGACTGCAAACCCGTCGCTACCAAAAGCAGGCGGTATAGCGCCGGGGACAGAGCCTTCATTAGCTCTGAGGTGCGGCGCCTCCTGAAAGAGGGCATTATCGAGGGGAGCAGCAGCCCCTGGCGTGCCCAGGTCGTAGTCGTAAAGACCGGCGATAAAAACCGCCTGGTCATCGACTACAGCCAGACCATAAACAGATATACCCAGCTGGACGCATACCCCCTCCCCCGCATATCTGACATGGTCAATCAGATTGCACAGTATAAAGTATTCTCGACCATCGACCTGAAGTCGGCCTACCACCAACTCCCTATCCACCCTGAGGACCGCCAGTATACCGCCTTCGAGGCGAATGGGCGCCTATACCACTTCCTTAGGGTCCCCTTCGGTGTCACTAATGGGGTCTCGGTCTTCCAAAGGGAGATGGACCAGATGGTTGACCAGAACGAACTGCAGGCTACATTCCCCTACCTAGATAACGTCACTATCTGCGGCCGCGACCAGCAGGAACATGACGCGAATCTGGAGAAATTCCTCCGTACGGCCCAACGGCTGAACCTCACCTACAATAAGGAGAAATGCGTGTTTAACACCACGCGCCTTGCCATCCTCGGCTGCGTAGTGGAGAACGGAATCATCGGCCCCGACCCAGAAAGAATGTGCCCCCTCATGGAGCTACCCCTCCCCCACTGCCTTAAAGCACTTAGGAGAACCCTGGGGCTTTTCGCCTACTATGCCCAATGGGTACCCAATTACGCGGACAAAGCCAGACCCCTCCTGAAAGCCACTTCCTTCCCCCTCACGGAGGAGGCGTGCGCGGCCTTCTCCCTCATTAAGGGAGACATAGCCAAGGCCACGATGCACGCAGTGGACGAGTCCATCCCCTTTCAGGTGGAGAGCGACGCATCCGACTTCGCCTTAGCCGCCACCCTAAACCAGGAGGGGAGGCCAGTGGCCTTCTTCTCAAGGACCCTACAGGGCCCCGAGATCCGACATTCGTCGGTCGAGAAAGAGGCCCAGGCGATCGTGGAGGCAGTACGGCGCTGGAGGCACTACCTGGCAGGCAAACGATTTACCCTCCTCACCGACCAGCGTTCGGTGGCTTTCATGTTTAATAACAAGCTGAAGGGCAAAATCAAGAATGACAAGATTTTGAGATGGAGAATCGAGCTCTCCACCTACGATTATGAGATCTTGTACCGGCCAGGCAAGCTGAACGAATCCCCTGATGCCCTTTCACGAATGACATGCGCCAGCGCGCATATCGATAGGCTTCAGACCCTCCACGACCAGCTCTGCCACCCCGGAGTCACCAGACTCTACCATTTCATTAAGGCCCGCAACCTGACCTACTCCATCGAGGAGGTCAGGACCATGACCAGGAACTGCCAGACCTGTGCGGAGTGCAAACCGCACTTCTATAGGCCGGACCGAGCAAGCCTGATCAAGGCCACCCGCCCCTTCGAGCGCCTGAGCATCGACTTTAAGGGGCCCCTCCCGTCCTCTGACCGTAATGTGTACTTCCTCAACATCGTTGATGAGTACTCCCGTTTCCCCTTTGCCTTCCCCTGCCCCGACATGACCAGTAGCACGGTCATTAAGTGCCTGAATGCCCTCTTCGCCTTGTTCGGGTTCCCGAACTATATACACAGCGACCGGGGCTCCTCCTTCATGAGCGAGGAACTCCGGCAATTCCTCCTAGAGAGAGGTATTGCAGCAAGCAGGACCACCAGCTACAACCCCAGAGGTAACGGTCAGGTGGAAAGAGAGAACGCGACGGTATGGAAGGCCGTCCTCTTAGCCTTAAAGTCTAAGGGCCTCCCAACCTCCCGCTGGCAAGAAGTCCTCCCGACAGCGCTGCACTCCATCCGGTCATTACTTTGCACGGCCACTAACACCACCCCCCATGAACGAATGTTCGTTTTCCCCAGGAAGTCGACTACGGGAACCACTCTACCAACCTGGCTGACCGCCCCGGGGCCGGTCTGGCTGCGGAAACACGTGAGGACCCATAAAACGGACCCCCTGGTCGAGAGGGTGAACCTCCTGCACGCCAACCCCCAGTACGCCTACGTGGCGTACCCAGACGGGCGGGAGGACACTGTCTCCCTACGAGACCTCGCACCCTCAGCCGATCCGGAAACACCGCCACCACCCCCCCCAACCTCAGTCCAGGTAGACGGCATGCCGGAACCCCACGAGCCCTCGCCGACCACGCAAACACCAGCATCAACACCGGATAAGGCACGAGCACCGGATAAGGCAACACCACCGCTGCGGCGATCGGAGAGGCTTACGAAGCCTCCGGACAGACTGACCTACCAGAATTGGTAGTACACTTCACCCCGCCGGACTTAATTCTAAACAAGGGGTGAATGTGGTAAACCACATTCACTATCGTATCACTGTTAGTAGTTAGCACTGTTCACCACTGTTCGTTATAACTGTATCACTGACCACTATTGTATCACGGTACGAGGTCGCCTCTTGCCACACTGCTATACCTGGGATGACCACTGCCGACTCCGCCTTGGCTCCACCCACCAGGCCAGGTATAAAGGTGAGCGACTGGCTGGTATTCCTCCTGCTTGGATCGGATCACCCACGAGA
Source organism: Somniosus microcephalus (assembly GCF_052327205.1). Classification (NCBI taxonomy): domain Eukaryota; kingdom Metazoa; phylum Chordata; class Chondrichthyes; order Squaliformes; family Somniosidae; genus Somniosus; species Somniosus microcephalus. The sequence continues at coordinate 442,113,513 of NC_140987.1, read as the reverse complement.
GTGGGCTGTTATTTAGTCAATAAAAACCTTTAGTCACCTTCGTAACTCTTCGCCTTTTATTGGAGGAATTGATAGGTATATCAGTAGGTCCATGGAATATGCTGCCCCAAAAAGCTGTAGAAGCTACATCATTACATAAATTTAAAACAGAAATAGACAGTTTCCTAGAAGTAAAGGGAATTAAGGGTTACGGGGAGCGGGCAGGAATTTGGTCATGAGTCTAGGTTCGGATCGGTCATGGCCCTGTGGGTAGCGGAGCGGGCCCAGGGGCCGTGTGTGGTAAACCACTTTTATCGTTCACTATCGTTACACTATAGTATCACTGTTATATCGTTACTCTATGGTTATCACTGTTCACACTGTTGTATCACTATATGAGGCCGCCTCTTGTCACACTGTTATACCTGGGCTGACCACTGCTGACTCCGCCCATGGCTCCACCTACCTGCCCAGGTATAAAGGTGGTCGACTGGCTGGTATTCCTCCTTGTTGGATCCGATCACCCACGAGGGTGGGCTCTGTTATTTAGCCAATAAAAACCTATAGTTACTTTCTTAACTCATCGCTTTTCATTGGATGAATTGATAGGTATATCAATTATATTGGCTAAATTTTAAAATGTCGTTCCCTGAGCAGCAAAGCGAGCAGCAAAGCGAGCAGCAAAACGACCAGCCAGACGCCAAGCTACAACAGCCACAGCAGCCGGCTTGGCTGTGAGCCCTCAGACCACCGTACCTGGATCTAAACCCACTGGCTGCAAACTCAGCCCTCGACTTCGAACACTGGCTGAGCTGTTTCGAGTCCTACCTGGGAGAATCCGGCGTGCCTCAGAGATCCAAGCTAAGAGTTCTGACCGCCCAAGTGAGCCCTAAAGTATTCGCACTCATCCGGGACCTTAAAACATACGAGGACGCCATCAACCGGCTGAAAAGACAGTACCAGAGCCCGGTAAATTCCATGTATGCCAGACACCTCCTAAGATCCCGCCTGCAACAGCCAGGAGAGCCCGTGGATGAATTTTTACGGGTGCTACAAGCACTCGGCAGAGACTGTAACTTTAAAGCGGTAACGGCGGCAGAAAATACTGAAGACAATGTCCGCGATGCCTTCGTGAAAGGCCTGCGGTCCGACTACTCATGGCAAAGACTACTGGAAGCAAAGGACCTCGACCTGGACAAAGCTGCAGCCCTCGCTCGCTCTCTAGATGTGGCCCATCGGGACCTCGAGGCATACTCAAGGTACTGTAACTCGCGACCCTGGGACATGGGACCGACCCCGACCGCAATACCCCCCGCAGCAACCCCCCCTGGGACCTACCTCAGCGTCAGCGTCCTGGACCCGATCGAGACCGCCACCCCCGGTACCGGCTCCGACATCGGACCCCCGCGATCGGGCCGCCGGCTGCTTCTTCTGCGGCCAGGCGAAACACCCGAGGTCGCGCTGCCCTGCCAAAAACGCGACCTGCTCGACCTGCTTGAAGAAAGGCCACTTCACAAAGGCCTGCAGAGGGGGATCAACAGAGGCCAGCAGTGCCTCATGCGAGCTGTGGGGGCGGCCATCTTCCATCAAGGCAACAGAGGCCAGCATCCCCACATGTGAGTCATGGGGGTGGCCATCTTTGATCCAGGCAACCGACACCAGCAGTGCCTCATGTGAGTTACGGGGGCAGCCATCTTCTCCGCCATTTTGTCCAACCTCGTGGGAGACGCCATTCTACCCACCACGCTCGACCACCACCGTGCCTCTAGACCCGACTACCGCCTCACCCGCAGACTACAGCAACTCGCTCAGCTATACACTAGCCTCCGTCACACTGGACCAAGCCCGCCCGCATCACCTGTCCAAGTCCATGATGGACATCAAAGTAAACGGCCACGCCACGACCTGCCTGTTCGACAGCGGAAGCACGGAGAGTTTCATCCACCCAGACACGGTGAGCCACTACTCCCTCCCTGTCCAGCCAACGCGCAACCGGATCTCGATGGCATCGAGGTCCCACGCCACAGACATCAGCGGCTACTGTGTTGTGACCCTGTCGGTTAAGGGTACGGAGTATAAAAATTTTAAAGTCCTCGTCCTGCCCCAGCTATGCGCTGCCGTCCTACTAGGGCTAGACTTCCAATCCCACCTCCAAAGCGTCACGCTAGCATACGGCGGACCCCTCCCCCCACTCACAGTCGACAACCAGCAGATTTTAAACCGCCCACCGCGCAACACCTGCGGCCTATCCACCCTCAAGGTCCCGCCACCTTCCCTGTTCGCTAACCTCACCCCCGACTGCAAACCCGTCGCTACCAAGAGCAGGCGGTACAGCGCCGGGGACAGAGCTTTCATTAGCTCTGAGGTGCAGCGTCTCCTGAAGGAGGGCATCATCGAAGGAAGCACCAGCCCCTGGCGTGCCCAGGCCGTGGTCGTTAAGACCAGCAATAAAAACCGCCTGGTCATCGACTACAGCCAGACCATAAACAGGTACACCCAGCTGGACGCATACCCCCTTCCCCGCATATCTGATATGGTCAATCAGGTCGCACAATACCGAGTATTCTCTACCATCGACCTTAAGTCGGCCTACCACCAACTCCCTATCCGCCCTGAGGACTGCCAGTATACCGCCTTCGAGGCGAATGGCCGCCTCTACCACTTCCTTAGGGTTCCCTTCGGCGTCACCAACGGGGTTTCGGTCTTCCAAAGGGAGATGGACCGGATGGTTGACCAGAACGGGCTGCACGCCACGTTCCCCTACCTAGATAACGTCACCATCTGCGGCCGCGACCGGCAGGACCATGACGTTAATCTGGAGAGATTCCTCCGTACGGCCCAACGGCTGAACCTCACCTACAATAAGGAGAAATGTGTGTTTAACACCTCGCGCCTTGCCATCCTCGGCTGTGTAGTAGAGAACGGAGTCATCGGCCCCAACCCCGAAAGAATGCGTCCCCTTATGGAGCTACCCCTCCCCCACTGTCCAAAGGCTCTGAAGAGAACCATGGGGCTCTTCGCCTGCTATGCCCAATGGGTGCCCAATTATGCAGACAAAGCCAGACCCCTCATGAAGTCCACATCCTTCCCCCTTACGGAGGAAGCGTGCGCAGCCTTCTCCCTCATTAAGGGAGACATTGCCAAGGCCACAATGCACGCAGTGGATGAGTCCATCCCCTTCCAAGTGGAGAGCGATGCATCTGACTTCGCCCTAGCCGCTACCCTTAACCAGGAGGGGAGACCAGTGGCCTTCTTCTCAAGGACCCTACAGGGCCCTGAGATCCGACACTCGTCGGTCGAGAAGGAGGCCCAGGCGATTGTGGCGGCGGTACGACGCTGGAGGCATTACCTGGCAGGCAAACGATTTACCCTCCTCACCGACCAGCGTTCGGTCGCTTTTATGTTTAATAACAAGCTGAGGGGCAAAATCAAGAATGACAAGATCTTGAGGTGGAGAATCGAGCTCTCCACCTATGATTATGATATCTTGTACCGGCCAGGTAAGCTGAACGAACCCCCTGATGCTCTGTCACGAATTACATGCACCAGCGCGCAAAGTGATAGACTTCAGACCCTCCACAACGACCTCTGCCACCCCGGGGTCACCAGACTTTACCACTTCATTAAGGCCCGCAACCTGCCCTACTCCATCGAGGAGGTCAGGACCATGACCAGGAACTGCCAGACCTGTGCCGAGTGCAAACCGCACTTCTTTAGGCCGGACAGAGCAAGCCTGATCAAGGCCACCCGCCCCTTCGAGCGCCTGAGCATCAACTTTAAGGGTCCCCTCCCGTCCTCTGACCGTAATGTGTACTTCCTCAACATTGTTGATGAGTACTCCCGTTTACCTTTTGCCTTCCCCTGCCCAGACATGACCAGTACCACGGTCATTAAATGCCTGAACGACCTCTTTGCCTTGTTCGGGTTCCCAAACTATATACATAGTGACCGGGGCTCCTCCTTCATGAGCGAGGAACTCCGTCAGTTCCTACTAGCGAGAGGTATTGCCGCAAGCAGGACCACCAGCTACAACCCCCGAGGGAACGGCCAGGTGGAAAGAGAGAACACGACGGTATGGAAGGCCGTCCTCTTAGCCTTAAAGTCTAAGGGCCTCCCAACCTCCCGCTGGCAGGAATTCCTCCCGGCAGCGCTGCATTCCATCCGGTCACTACTTTGCACTGCCATTAACGCCACCCCCCATGAACGAATGTTTGTTTTCCCCAGGAAGTCGACTACGGGAACCACTCTACCAACCTGGCTGACCTCTCCGGGGCCAGTCTTGCTGCGAAAGCACGTGAGGGCCCATAAAACGGACCCCCTGGTCGAGAGGGTGGACCTCCTGCACGCCAACCCCCAGTACGCCTATGTGGCATACCCAGACGGGCGGGAGGACACAGTCTCCTTACGAGACCTCGCACCCTTGGGCACTCCGGAGACACCACCTTCACCCCCCCCCACCACCCCCCCAATTCCAGCCCAGGTAGACGGCATGCCGGAACCCCACGAGCCTTCGCCGACCACGCAGACACCAGCATTAACACCGGATAATGCAACACCGCCGCTGCGATGATCAGAAAGGCCTACGAGGCCTCCGGACAGACTGACATACCAGAACTGGTAGTACACTTCACCCCGCCGGACTCAAATCTAAACAAGGGGTGAATGTGGTAAACCACTTTTATCGTTCACTATCGTTACACTATAGTATCACTGTTATATCGTTACTCTATGGTTATCACTGTTCACACTGTTGTATCACTATATGAGGTCGCCTCTTGTCACACTGTTATACCTGGGCTGACCACTGCTGACTCCGCCCATGGCTCCACCTACCTGCCCAGGTATAAAGGTGGTCGGCTGGCTGGCATTCCTCCTTGTTGGATCCGATCACCCACGAGGGTGGGCTCTGTTATTTAGCCAATAAAAACCTATAGTTACTTTCTTAACTCGTCGCTTTTCATTGGATGAATTGATAGGTATATCACCGTGTAGCCTGATCCTGCTCCTATTTCGTATGTCTAATTCTGTTAGATTCAGGAGATGGTTCTGTGATAGTAGATTGGCGGTTAGGATCAGATCAGCCATGATCTTATTGAATGGCGGAGCAGGCTCGAGGGGCCGATTGGCCTACTCCTGCTCCTATTTCTTATGTTCTTATGTTCTTATGTAACCTTCGTTGCACCCCCTCTAAGGCAAGTATATCTTCCCTTAGAGAAGGAGACCAAAACAGTGCACAGTACTCCAGGTGTGGTCTCACCAAAGCCCTGTACAATTACAGTAAAACTTACTTACTTTTGCACTCCAACCCCCTTGCAATAAAGGCCAACATACCATTTGCCTTCCTAATTGCTTGCTGTACCTGCATGTTAACTTTCTGGACTCAAAATTCATTATAGCCCAGGAATGGGCGGTATCATTAGAAAAGTTTGAGAATTAGCGCCAGGCGCTAATGCTTCAGACTGCACACAAAATTCATTCTCACTGCTCAAAGAAATGATTGGGGCACTAATTCAAGTCTTAAAGGCCTAGCTCATTGGCGTTAAACTTAAAGGATGGACCAATATCGGGTGCAGTCTAATCGCAACTCATCATTGCCACAGGCTTTTCCCAGTACTTAAAGGGGAGGTTCATTGATATTGTAGCACCGGCGGCAGCAGCGAGAGCGGCCCTGGATGGAGACTGAGCGCAGAGATCGAGGAGATAAGGAGCGGGGAGCAAGAGCGGCCCAGACATACCGGCAGCAGCAGCGAGAGCGGCCCTGGGTGGAGACTGAGCATGGAGACCGAGGAGTTAAAGAGCGGGGAGCGAGAGCGGCCCAGACACACTGGCGGCAGCAGCGAGAGCGGCCCTGGGTGGAGACTGGGCGTGGATACTGAGGAGTTAAGGAGCGGGGAGCAAGAGCGGCCCAGACTCACCGGCGGCAGCAGCGAGAGCGGCCCTGGGTGGAGACTGAGCGCCGAGACCGAGGAGTTAACGAGCGGGGAGAGAGTGGCCCAGACACACTGGCGGCAGCAATGAGATGTAAAAAGTAATCGAAGTATGATGTCACCAGAAAGCAGATAAGTGATTGGTTGGTGAATATTTCTCTCTTTATCGCTTTTTTCCAAACTTAATTTTTGTGGTTTAAAGTTTCTAGGGTCTCTGTTGTGTAGCGGGGAATGGTAGTAAACAAGGACCCTTGAGTATATCATTTAATTGTAGTGTAATTAGTGGTAGTGATTTGATTTAATTTAATTTGAATTAATTAAAGGGTAATTCATGGCAGGAGAGCTTGGTCCCATGGCATGCTCTTCCTGCACTATGTGGGAAATCAGGGACACTTCCTGTGTCCCTGACGACCATGTGTGCGGGAAGTGTATCCAGCTGCAGCTACTCACAAACCGCATTGCAGCGCTGGAGCTGTGAATGGATACATACTGGAGCATTGGCGATGCTGAGGACATTATGGATAGCATGTTTAGGGAGTTGGTCACACCGCAGGTAAAGGCTGCACAGGCAGGAAGGGAATGGGTCACCACCAGGCAGAGTAGTAGGTGCAGGCAGGTATTGTAGGGGTCCCCTGTGGTCATCCCCCTCTCCAACAGATATACCACTTTGGATATTGTTGAGGGAGATGGCTTATCGGGGGAAGGCAGCAGCAGCCAACTTCCTGGCACCATGGGTGGTCCTGCTGCACAGGAAGGGAGGAAAAAGAGAGGGAGAGCTATAGTGATAGGGGATTCTATTGTAAGGGGAATAGATAGGCGTTTCTGCGGCCGCAAACGAGACTCCAGGATGGTATGTTCCCTCCCTGTTGCAAGGGTCAAGGATGTCTCGGGGCGGCTGCAGGGCATTCTGGAGGGGGAGGGTGAACAGCCAGCTGTTGTGGTGCATATAGGTACCAACGATATAGGTAAAAAATGGGATGAGGTCCTAAAAAACTGAATATAGGGAGTTAGGAGGTAAATTAAAAAATAGGACCTCAAAGGTAGCTATCTCAGGATTGCTACCAGTGCCATGTGCTAGTCAGAGTAGAAATAGAAGGATATTTCAGATGAATACGTGGCTAGAGGAATGGTGCAAGGGAAAGGGATTCAAATTCCAGAGACATTGGAACCAGTTCTGGGAGAATTGGGACCAGTACAAACAGAACGGTTTGCACCTGGGCAGGACTGGGACCGATGTCCTAGGGGGAGTGTTTGCTAGAGCTGTTGGGGAGGGTTTAAACTAAAATGGCAGGGGGTTGGGAACCTGTGCAAGGAGACAGGGAAAGGGAAGCAAGGATAGAAACAAAAGACAGGAAGGAGAACAGCAAAAGTGGAAGGTAGAGAAATCAAGGGTGTAAATCAAACAGGGCCACAGTAAATAAGAATTCTAAAAGGACTAAGAGTGTTAAAAAATCAAGCCTGAAGGCTTTGTGTCTTAATGCGAGGAGCATTCGTAATACGGTGGATGAATTAGCTGTGCAAATAGATGTAAACAGATATGATATAATTGGGATTACGGAGACATGGCTCCAGGGTGACCAAGGCTGGGAATTCAACATCCAGGGGTATTCAATATTCAGGAAGGACAGGAAAAAAGTAAAATGAGGTGGGTAGCATTGCTGGTTAAAGAGGAGATTAACACAATAGTAAGGAAGGATATTAGCTCTGATGATGTGGAATCTGTATGGGCAGAGCTGAGAAATACCAAGGGGCAGAAAACGTTAGTGGAGTTGTATACAGACCCCCAAATAGTAATGCTGAGGCTGGGGATGGCATTAAATGGGAAATTAGAGATGCGTGCAATAAGGGCACAGTAGTTATCATGGGTGACTTTAATCTACATATAGGTTGGACTAACCAAATTAGTAACAATACTGTGGAGGAGGAATACCTAGAGTGTATACAGGATGGTTTCCTTGACCAATATGTCGAGGAACCAACTAGAGATCAGGCCATCTTAGACTGGGTATTATGTAATGAGAAAGGATTAATTAGCAATCTTGTTGTGCGAGGCCCCTTGGGGAGGAGCGATCATAATATGATAGAATTCTTCAATAAAATGGAGAGCGAAGTAGTTGACTCAGAGACTAGGGTCCTGAATTTAAATAAAGGAAACTACGATGGTATGAGGCACGAGTTGGCTAGGATGGATTGGAAAACGTTACTTAAAGGGTTGATGGTGGATAGGCAATGGCAAACATTTAAAGATCGCATGGATGAACTACAGAATTTGTTCATCCCTGTTTGGCATAAAAATAAAACAAAAAAGGTGACTCAACCATGGCTAACAAGGGAAATTAGGGATAGCATAAGATCCAAGGAGAGGACATATAATTTGGCCAGAAAAAGCAGCAAACCTGAGGATTGGGAGCAGTTTAGGATTCAGCAAAGGAGGACAAAGGGATTAATTAAGAGGGGGAAAATACATTATGAGAGTAAGCTTGCAGGGAACATAAAAACTGACTGTGAAAGCTTCTATAGATATGTGAAGAGAAAAAGATTGGTGAAGTCAAGCGTAGGTCCCTTGTAGTCAGAATCAGGGGAATTTATAAAGGGGAACAAAGAAATGGCAGGCCAATTAAATACATAGGCCTAGAAATTCAGTGGGCCTTGCACCCACTTAGCGCCTAAAGAGGTCTTTTGCGCCGGCGGGGTGGTAGCGCGGAAATTGAGTGCAGCGGTATTGGCGGCGGTAGCCGTTAGCGCTGCGCCGGGACCGATGACGTCATCGGTGTGCGCAGTGGCCCGTAACGCCCCGAAACCGCGCCGATCCCCATCTTTATTTGCGCCCGCCTCCTCCGAAGCGGGCGCAAACAGCGAACAGAAAACGGGGCCGTCCTGCTGCCATAGTGGGGCGCTTTAAAGCAGAAGGTGCGGCCGGCCGCTTTTTCGGCGGCCGCCTGCCCGCACCTCCTTCCCCGGCCTCCTCCAACCCCCCCCGCGGCATTGCCAGCTGGTTTCCGTGGAGCCCGGCACTTCTCCGTTGTGCCGGGCTCTTTTGCCGGCACTCGCGATAGGGGCTCCGGCCGTTGCAGGCACCTCCCCCTTAAGAGAAGGAGGAGGCCTGCAGTACCGCAGCCTGCCGCACCGCATCGGGTGGCGCTGCGGCAACTAGCGCGCCGATATTCAGTTGCAGCGCCCCAAACGGAGGCGGGCACACCCTGGTATAGCGCCCGCTTCCGAATTGGGGCGCAGAAGACGAATATACGGCGTGCGCTAATGCCTCCCCGCCCAGTGCTAACTTTTGGGCGCAAGCGAGCTGCCGGCGCCCAAGTGAATTTCTAGGCCATACTTTAGTTCTGTCTTCACAAAGGAGGACACAAATAACCTTCCAGAGATGTCGGGGAACATAGGGTCTGATGAAAGGGAGGAATTGAATGAAATCAGTATTTGTAGGGAAATGGTGTTAGGGAAATTGATGGGATTGAAGGCTGATAAATCCCCAGGGCCTGATAATCTACATCCTAGGGTACTTAAGGAAGTGGCCCTAGAAATAGTAGATGCATTGCTAGTCATCTTCCAAAATTCTATAGAATCTGGAACAGTTCCCATGGATTGGAGGATAGCTAATGTAACCCCACTATTTAAAAAGGGTAGGAGAGAGAAAACTGGGAATTATAGACCGGCAAGCCTGACATTGGTAGTGGGGAAAATGCTAGAGTCCATTATAAAAGATGTAATAGCAGAGCACTTGGAAAACAGTGACAGGATCGGACAAAGTCAACATGGATTTACAAAAGGTAAATCATGCTTGACTAATCTACTGGAATATTTTGAGGATGTAACTGGTAGAATAGATAAGGGCGAACCAGTGGATGTGGTGTATTTGGACTTTCAGAAGGCTTTCGATAAGGTCCCACATAAGAGATTAGCATTTAAAGTTAAAGCCCATGGGATTGGGGGTAAGGTACTGTCTTGGATAGAGAACTGGTTGGCAGGCAGGAAGCAAAGAGTTGGAATAAACGGGTCTTTTTCCAAGTGGCAGGCAGTGATTAGTGGGGTACCGCAGGGATCAGTGCTAGGACCCCAGCTATTCACAATATATATAAATGATCTAGGCGAGGGAACTAGATGTAATATCTCCAAGTTTGCAGACGGCACAAAGATGGGTGGGTGTGTGTGCTGTGAGGAGGATGCAGAGAAACTCCAATACAATTTGGACAGGTTGGTTGATTGGGCAGATGCATGGCAAATGCAGTATAATGTGGATAAATGCAAGATTATCCACTTCGGTGGCAAAAACAGGAAGGCAGATTATTATCTGAACGGCAATAGATTGGGAAAAGGGGAAGTGCAACGAGACCTGGGTGTCATTGTGCACCAGTCGCTGAAGGTAAGCATGCAGGTGCAGAAGGCGCTTAAGAAGGCAAATGGTATGTTGGCCTTCATAGCAAGAGGATTTGAGTATAGGAACAAGGATGTCTTGCTGCAGTTGTACAGGGCCTTGGTGAGACCACACCTTGAGTATTGTGCGCAGTTTTGGTCGCCTTATCTGAGGAAGGATGTTCTTGCCTTGGAGGGAGTGCAGCGAAGATTCACCAGACTGATGCCTGGGACGGCAGGAATGACGTATGAGAGAGATTGGGTCGATTAGGCTTATATTCGCTAGAGTTTAGTAGAACGAGAGGGGATCTCATTGAAACTTATAAAATTCTAACAGGACTAGACAGACTAGATGCTGGAAGGATGTTCCCGATGGCGGGGGAGTCCAGAACCAGGGGTCACAGTCTAAGGATAAGGGGTAAGCCATTTAGGACTGAGGTGAGGAGGAATTTCTTCACCCAAAGAGTGGTGAACCTGTGGAATTCTCTGCCACACAGTGCAGTTGAGGCCAACTAATTAAATATATTCAAGAAGGAGTTGGATATATTTCTTAAGGCTAAAGGGATCAAGGGGTATGGGGAGAAAGCAGGGACAGGATACTGAATTTGGATGATCAGCCATGATCTCATTAAATGGCGGAGCAGGCTCGAGGGGCCGAATGGCCTACTCCTGCTCCTATCTTCTATGTTTCTATGTTTCTATTCTCAGCATTGCTGGCCGTGCAGCTGCCTCAGCAAGGAGAAGCACAACAAGGAGAAGGAGCCGGAGGACTGAAGCAGATGTGCTCATGGCAGATCCACCTAAGTCGGGTGGTCTGGGTGATTGAATGCTTCAACAAATGCTACATACCACCATCTGTACCACAAGCTTCACACACTGCCCAAAGCACCACACCCCCAGCGCTCAGCCACCAACAATCTCTACCTACCAACACTCACGCCCACATCTTACGCCTTGCAAACAATGACAGCTATTTAACTATGAGAGACACAAGGGTTATTAGAATGAATGTGATATATTTATGCAATATATTTATTGATGGATTTTGCAATATTTTGTGGTCTCTCTCACTTCACCTTTGTGCCCAGGAGGACGCTGTGATATGGCATGACACCGGGATGGTATGATGGGGATGTGGTGAGCAAAAGGAATCTGGGGTTTAAGTCATCCTGGTGTGAGGCTGGAGGTCTCTTTGGAGGAGGTGGCAGAGTTCTATGACCACCACCTTGGTGATGCGAAGCCATCTAATACACTGCTTGTCGCTTAATTGAAGGCAGGAGAGGAGCTGTCGGAATACCCTCGGAGGGCAAGGCCTCCTGTTGACAGCCCTGCTGTCCATCCTCATCCCTCTGCGCACATGTTCCTGTATTTCTGGCTGCCTACGCTCCCTCCGCCATAGGTCCTGGAGGGTGAGTTGGCGCCAGTACAGCCCCCATTGATGTTGACAAGTGTAGCAGTTTGAATCTTTGAACAATACATGTAACTGCTGACGTAAGAAAACTACTAGGCACTTGGTCTAAGCGTTAAACAAAGCTTTAATCAACTGTTTTACAACATGGAGGTCTAGTTGTGTCCTTCACTAGTTCTTGTTAAGAATGTCCTGCGCAAGCTGGGCCCGTGCCCGAGTATTTATACTCTCCCTGGACAGCGCCACCCGTAGGCTGCTCAGTATTATTTCATAAGCCTTTCCTTCATGAATGACTGATTCATGTCAGCTACTTTGTAGTTGCCAGAAAACTGCTGAAAACTGTTGTACGCTCACTGACGTCATGGTGTGCCTGGCGTTGAAGTCCCCATGTGGTACCTTGTAGCGGCAACGCAACGAGGGGGCCGGGTTTGCCGTGCGTCGCTGGATTCGCCTCACCCCGGCGCTACTGCCCCAGCACCCCGTTACTGCCAGCTGCTGCCGCTGATGGGAGGCGCTAAGGTACAGAATTTTCCCCCCTCTGCGTTTTGTGTACAAGGACACCCAAACCCCTCTGGATACCAACATTTAATAGTTTCTCACCATTTAAAAAATTATCTGGCCCGGATTTTGCGGTCGGCGGCGTAATAAAGGATTACATCGCTGGCGTACAAACGGAATGTGCACTTACCTGATGGGGACCCTCCTTCGGGAACTTGCTGTCAGACACTGCGGAGTAGAGGGCAGCCTGGTGGCCCAGGGATCCTGGACCGCAGCCTGTGCGGAAACAAACCTGGGATCATGTGGGCCGGTGCTCCAATCAGGAAACAGAAGGTCTCTCCTTCACCCCGCCCTCACCAGTCTCTAACTCACGAGCCAACCAAATTTTTATTGTGGCAAAAAATTATTATATGTAAATATTTGCGACATTCAAGTAAAATGCAGCAACTTTCTATTCGCATCCAAAAATTTAAAATAGAGGATATATGCCAGGCTACAGTGGAATGTTATTTTGTACATCGTTGAAAATTTTTGGAAGAATTTTCTACTCTGGTGCGGGCTGAAGGTAAGTTTGAAAGACTGGTTTGTAGTTCAAGCTTTTAAAATTATAGATGTAGTTGGATTTCCAAAAGCTACCCCCTTAGGCTGTGCAAACAGGCTCCTGCGCCTGTTTGCACCAGTCGTAAAATTTTCAGGCGTAATTGCTGGGCAGTTGGTGTACAATTAGCCCAACTCCGCGCCAGCAATTGGGATTTCCATGTCGGTGCGGATCATCTGTCAAGTTGGAACTTGACAGATCGTAAGTTCAGGATTTAGCGGATGCGCTTGACTTGCTGTCTATTTCAAATGCGGTATGACGGCGTACTCTGAGAGTTCGCCGTCATACCGACCGCAAAATCTGGGCCTCTGTTTTTCTATTCTTCCTACCAAAGTGAATAACCCCACATTTCCTCACATTATATTCCATCTGCCACCTTCTTGCCCACTCACTTAGCCTGTCTATAGCCCTTTGCGTCCCCCTCACAGTTCACTTTCCCACCTAGCTTTGTATCGTCAGCAAACTTGGATACATTACACTTGGTACCTTCATCTAAGTCATTAATATAGATTGTGAATAGCTGACGCCCAAGCACTGATCCTTGTGACACCGCACTAGTAACAGCCTGCCAACCTGAAAATGACCCATTTGTTCCTACTCTCTGTTTTCTGTCCTTTAACCAACCCTCCATCCATGCTATTATATTACCTCCAACCACATGAGTCCTTATCTTGTGTAACAACCTTTCGTGTGGCACCTTATTGAAAGCCTTTCATAAAACACTGTTTTCTCTGCCTAATCATATTATTTTGATTTTCTAAGCGCCCTGTTAAAAAACTCATAATATGATTGGGCTGAGTCACTCTCCCCTCCGAGTTAGGTGGTCATGTGTTCAAGACTCACTCCAGAGCCTTAAACACAAAATCTGCGCTGATATTTCAGTTCACCACTGATGTAATGCATTGTTGGAGGTGCCGTTAAACTGAGGCCCCATTTGCTCTCCCAGATGGACATAAAAGATCCCACGGTACTATGTCGTAGAAGAGCAGCGGAGTTATCCCCAGTGTCCTGGCCAATATTTATCCCTCAACCAACATCACTGAAACAGATTATCTGGTCATTATCAAATTGCTGTTTGTGGGAGCTTGCTGTGCACACATTGGCTGCCGCGTTTCCTACATTACAACAGTGACTACACTCCAAAAAGTACTTCATTGGCTGTAAAGCGCTTTGGGACGTCCTGAAGTTGTGAAAGGTGCTATATAAATGTAAGTCTTGCTTTTATTTTCTTCTCTTCCTTGCCCTATCACTAACTCTTTATTTTTTCCTTCTATTCTCTTCAATGTTTTTGCTTCTTTCTCTCTCTTTTCTTTTATCCTTGTGCTCTTTGCATTGTCAGCCTTTGATTTGCATTACCCTACCCTACTCACTGATCCTTTCCTGCTCCACATCTTTTGCAATGCATCTGCTTTGACCATTCCCTGCCAGCATTCCTGCACTTTGCCTCATGATCACAACCTCATTTATTTTGCCTTTGGGTTTTTTTTTGTTTGGCCTTGGGATCAAGAAAGAAAGCAAGAGAATATTAAAATGAGCCCAGCATGCAGTAAGCCATAAATTCGAGCTAGCGGTCTGTGAGAAAGAGAAGTAATTGTGAGAGAGGAACGGAGATAAGAGGGCGAGCAAGAGGAGGGGAAAATAATATTTAATACTTTTACGATGCTCTTCTCGTCTTAGGCAGTCCCTCGGAACCGAGGATGACTTGCTTCCACATTAAAAATGAGTTCTCAGGTGACTGATGAGTCCAATGCGGGACCTACAGTCTCTGTCACAGGTGGGGCAGACCGTGGTTGAAGGGGCGGTTGGGTGGGGTGCTTGGGTTGACGTGCGCTCCTTGCACTGCCTGCGCTTGGCTTCCGCTTGCTCCCGGCGAAGAGACTCGAGGTGTTCGGTGCCTTCCTGGCTGCTTCTCCTCCACTTTGTATGGTCTTGGGCCAGGGATTCCCAGGTGTCGGTGGGGTTGTTGCACTTTTTCAAGGAGGCTTTGAGGGTGTCCTTGAAGCGTTTCCTCTGCCCACCTGGGGCTCTCTTGCCGTGTCGGAGCTCTGAGTAGAGCGCTTGTTTTGGGAGTCTTGTATTGGGCATGCGGACGATGTGGTCCATCCATCAGAGCTGATCGAGCGTGGCCAAAGCTTCAATACTGGGGCTGTTGGCCTGAGCGAGAACACCAACGTCGGTGTGCCTATCCTGCCAATGGATTTGCAGGATCTTGCGGAGGCAGCATTGGTGGTACCTCTCCAGTGCTTTGAGGTGCCAGCTGGCCTGCTGTACACGATGTTAATGATGTAGTGTCAACACTACTGTCATTGTGGTGCGATTGAGACCCACATTTTGACTCCTGACTTGCATTGTTCTAAAGCTGTTAGGATACAGCTGTGTGCAGACGCACTCAAATAGTTCATATTGGCTTGGATTTTGCAGTAAAAAATAACAGTGAGGCAAACCGTGCTCACCGTTATTAAAGTGTAAATTGGACAGAAACTTCCGGCGTCTGCACATGCGTAGTTAAATGCGGAAATAGAAACATAGAAGATAGGAGCAGGAGTAGGCCATTCGGCCCCTCGAGGCTGCTCCGCCATTTAATGAGACCATGGATGATCATCCAAATTCAGTACCCTGTCCCTGCTTTCTCCCCATGTCCCTTGATCCCTTTAGCCTCAAGAAATATATCCAACTCCTTCTTGAATATATTTTAAATGAATTGTCCTCAACTGCCCTGTGTGGCAGAGAATCCCACAGGTTCACCACTCTCTGGGTGAAGAAATTCCTCCTCATCTCAGTCCTAAATGGCTTACCCCTTATCCTTAGACTGTGACCCCTGGTTCTGGACTCCCCCGGCATCGGGAACATCCTTCCTGCATCTAGTCTGTCTAGTCCTGTTAGAATTTTGTAAGTTTCAATGAAATCCCCTCTCATTCTTCTAAACTCCAGCGAATATAAGCCCAATCGACCCAATCTCTCCTCATACGACATTCCTGCCATCCCAGGTATCAATCAGGAAGTTGCTGTCCGAGTTTCCCTGCTCCTCCAGGAGCTGCGCTACACCGGTACCTCACTGATAGACTCGGCATTAAAACACATGACGGGCGTGATGTTGCGGTACTTACCCACTAGATACCCACTAAACACGGCAGAAAAAGTTAGGGCTTGTCCATTTCCGTGTAAGTAAAATTTTAACGGCGTGATAAGCGATGTTCCCTCTTATTTTTTTGGGTGCGCGGTCCCTTTAATTGGCTGTGCGGCCCATTCAAATTTTCGAGCATTCGCGGTTTCTCCCATATAAAAACCGGTGAGCAGCCTACACAGGACCTCTAGAGTGCTGCGTGGCCACAAGGCAGCACAGCTTAGTGGAAACGTTGGTGATAAGTCTTAATTACTGCCAAACAACCTCTCTAGCACTGAAAATTAACTTTTACAAGCGTGGAGTCTCATTCCTTCAGATTTTAATTGTTGTTGGAGATTTTTAAAAAGTTAAATTTTTTTTTGTATCTTTTTCTTTGTTTCTTATCACTCTCTCTTAATCCCATCATGGCATCTGGGGAATTTAAATTCAGTTAATTAAATTAATCTGGAATCAAACTACCGGATTGTCGTAAACACCCATCTGGGTCACTAATGTCCTTTAGGAAAGGAAATCTGCCGTCCTTACCTGGTCTGGCCTATATGTGACTCTGGACCCACAGCAATGTGGTTGACTCTTAACTGCCCTCTGAGTTGTACCAAACCTACAAAGAAGTATCACCACACAGACTGCAGCGGTTCAAGAAGGCGGCTCCCCTCTCCCCCACCATCTCAAGGGCAAGTAGGATTGGGCAATAAATGTTGGCCTTGCCAGTGATGCCCATATCCTGTGAATGAATTTAAAAAAAATTGACATGGAATTCAATATTCTAACTGACACTTCCTGGTTCAGACTCTGCGCTGCTCATTAACGATTCTTCAATCTGATTGGTTAAGGAGATACACAGTTGCATGCCCTGTTCACACAGATCCCCTGTAGAGGGCGCTGCGCTGTTTTGGATTTCTAATCACAGCAAGTTCTTGTGCAAAAGTCCACAGAAAGCCCGAGGGCAAGTGTAAGTGCAATGAATGGCTGGCACCGTTCATTTGCCACTGGCCGCAAAATCCGGGCCCCTTGTTCACTTGCATTTTATGCGTTTTCCTGCACTTATCAGAAGATGTGACTCAGTTACACTATCGATAATGGGGGAAAATCTGTGACTTGAAGTGACCACATCAGTGCTCACAGGACATTGATCTTTGGGGCACAGCATAGACAGGATGGCCCCTTGCAGCCTGTGTCATGGATGGCACTTGGCATGTTTAATCAGTTTATGCTTTTTGGTGAAAGGAAGGCCACCAGATTTGCAAAATGACAATCCCATACTTGGGATTCACCCAATGCTTTCTTTTTTTGCCATCTGTTGTACCTCCCAAGTACCACCATCAGGGTTCCTACTTCACTACTCCATCCAGGCAACCACGGAATTTAAGGGGACATTCATACAGCACCTATTGTCTCACCATGGTCGCTAATTTGGCCACACACCACCCTGCTGACATTGCTTGGCTGCTGCCTGAGTATATCAGAGAATTTGTCCTCTCTAAAGATTTAAATTGAGGTGAGATGGGTTAACAAAGAGCCCCCTCGAACATTTACCAACTATTTTTAACACTATACTGGATTTACGCTCTATGCGACGTCAAACTGAAGCGATGCGAGTCTACCACCTCCAGAAGTCTCGCTCTGCTTCAGACTCAGGTTGGTCCCTGACTCTCATAGGAACAGGGGGAGGCCATTCAGCCCCTCTGACCTGCTCCACTATTCAATTAGATCGTGAGAAGTCACACAACACCAGGTTATAGTCCAACAGCTTTATTTGAAATCACAAGCTTTCAGAGCGCTGCTCCTTTGTCAGGTGAAGTGAAGAGATGCATATAGGCACAGCATATATAGTCAAAGAACACTGCCAGATGATTACAGGTAATCTTTCTAACTGCCCTTTATCCCACCTCGGCAGAGAGATAATCACAGCAATCAAAGGTGTGGATGGTGTCCAAACAGGTCAGTCAGGAAAACAATTAGATCGTGGCTGATCTGCACCTCAACTTCATTTACCCGCCTTTGCCTTATATCCCTTGATACCCTTACCTAACAAAAATCTAACCACCTCGATCTTCATGTTAGCACAGCACCCACAGCCTTTTGCGGGAAGAGAGATCCAAATTTCTACTGCCCTTTGCGTGCCACTGCCAAGCTGGAATTGCCTTATACCCGATGCTAACCTTGCAGTGTCAATGCAGTCCTACAGACTTCTGTTACTTGCTTTGGGGGAGCAGGGCAATGGGACATTGGCAAATCGGGGATATCACGCCAGAAGGCACGGAGGGATTTTAGGTCTATGAGATGGCTTAATGCTCGAGGTCATACAGTCATAACGGCACAGAAGGAGGCCATTCGGCCCATCGAGTCTGTGCCGGCTCCCTGTAGTGCAATCCAGTCAGTCCCATTCCCCCGCTCTATCCCCGTAGCCCTGCAAGTTTATTTCCCTCAAGTGCCTCTCCAGTCTCCCCTTGAAAACATTGAAGTGTCTAGCAGGCACCTCAAAGCACTGGAGAGGTACCACCAACGCTGCCTCTGCAAGATCCTGCAAATCCATTGGCAGGATAGGCGCACCAACATCAGTGTTTTTGCTCAGGCCAACATCCCCAGCATCGAAGCTCTGACCACACTCGATCAGCTCCGATGGACGGGTCACATTGTCCGCATGCACGATACGAGACACCCAAAACAAGCGCTCTACTCGGAGCTCCGACACGGCAAGAGAGCCACTTCAAGGACACCCTCAAAGCCTCCTTGATAAAGTGCAACATCCCCACCGACACCTGGGAATCCCTGGCCCAAGGCCACACAAAGTGGAGGAGAAGCAGCCGGGAAGGCGCCGAACACCTCGAGCCTCTTCGCCGGGAGCAAGCGGAAGCCAAGCACAGGCAGCGCAAGGAGTGCACGTCAACCCAAGCACCCCACCCACCCGCCCCTTCAACCACCGTCTGCCCCACCTGTGACAGAGACTGTAGGTCCCGCATTGGACTCAGCAGTCACCTGCGAACTCATTTTTAATGTGGAAGCAAGTCATCGTCGGTTTCGAGGGACTGCCTAAGAAGAAGAAGAAGAAGTCTATCCAAAGCCACTGCATGTGCCTTTTCATTTAATGGCACCATGATTGAAAGCTACCCCATTCAACTGCAGCCGGTAGATCTGTTGATATATAGACACTGAGAAAGAGAGAGTGAAAGAGATACAATGAATTGGCAGCCTGACCTGACGTATTTCCCCAACCCTGTTGCACATGAGCTGTTGAGTTTGGTAAAACTTTACTAGGGCAAGGACTACGAGTTCACTTACCAGGGGAGCTGCGCTGTAAAGTTACTCTACGTCAGTTCCTTGCCTTTTCTCGGGAAATGTCACGAAGTTGTGTGTGTGTGTGCGGTTTTTTTTTGTGTTCCTGTTAAGATTTTCTTCTGGCCCGTTCATTTCCTCTCGCTTTGTTTTCCGGGTTCTGCCTGGCTGTGGATGTCGGTGCTTCCTGTATTTGTGAACGTGTGTGCAGCTGGGAGGCGAGACACTGTGAACTGACAGCACCGATATGATCCTTTAACATTTAACGGAGGGGGGGTGGGGGAAAGAAACATTCCAGTCGTTTTGAAGGAACATCTTTTTTTTTAAAGTGGCACAAAGATGGCTAAAGACTTTCCAGCTAAAAGTCTCGATAACATTGATCTTTCCTGTTTGCGGGTGAGTTGCTTTTTAACCTGGCAGTTTATAGAGTGCAAGTTATATTTCGATCATCAGCAACTTGATGCTAGCTGTTGTGGCTCCGAATTTTTTTTTTTTTTTTAAAGTTACTGGCAAATATGAATGGGGTTTGTTTATTATGATGCCGGAGCCATGAAATCTGAGTTGATAATCTCTAATGAATGGGGCTGATTTGTGTAACTAGTATCAAACCTCAGCGCATGACAGTGCAATGAGTCTAGCACTAAAAAAAAAGTCTCACTCACGTTAAATCGTGGAGTACAGTCTCGGTCAAGAGTGACTCGTTACCTGAGCATGCAATTACATTCCACTTTATAAGGAAGGTTGATCCTGAGGTTCGCTTGCAGAAGATCGTGACTGACTCTCAATATCTGCAGCTGGAGTCGCCCTCCAGGGAACTGATGATCAACATTGAGTTAGCAAGGGAGTCCTCTTTCAGTGTTTAATTTGAGAGTTGTTGGGGGGGCTTTTTGCAATCAGTTAGAATTGGAATGATACACCTCTGTTAACATAGGTGAATGAATGAATTGTTTTTTTTTAATATAATATTTCTTTAAGTGCAATTTCCTTTCCTTAGGATCCTGCAGGGATTTTTGAGTTAGTCGAAGTGGTTGGCAATGGGACGTATGGTCAAGTCTATAAGGTTAGATTTTGCTTCCTTTTCACAGAGTGTGCGGCAATTAGTGACTTGTTGAGTT
This sequence comes from Somniosus microcephalus, assembly GCF_052327205.1. Taxonomy (NCBI): domain Eukaryota; kingdom Metazoa; phylum Chordata; class Chondrichthyes; order Squaliformes; family Somniosidae; genus Somniosus; species Somniosus microcephalus. Next base: position 442,093,226 of record NC_140987.1, on the reverse strand, counting down.
TAATCAATTTAATGTGGGCAATTAATTTCAGATGCTCCTAAAATGTGTACATTCATAAATTATAATCTGTGTTATCCATGTCCATGTTTTAATTTGTTTACACTTCTATTATATGTAAGTGGAGGTTTGGCACAGCGGGACAACACGCAGTCCTTCTATCTGTGGCACCTGGGTCTGAATCCAGGGTTGCCAACTCTGGCTGGACATATTCCTGGGGGCTTCAAGACATTACCTCTCTCCTCCAACCGCCCCGCTCGGTCGAACAGCCTTTATTCCCCATCTCCAATACTATTATAACTAATAAAATAAACGTGTTCGATGAACAAAGCTATCGTGTTTTTTTACGCCCCTATGATTTCTCTGCCGGAGTTGCTCGCTGCAGTGTCCAGGAGATCAAGTTTTAATTCCTGGAGACTCCAGGGCAATCCTGAAGAGTTGGTAACCCTGATCCGGTGAGACTGATGTGCCGAAGGTCTCTTGTCTTGTGGGGGATCTTCGCACAATGGGTTTTACAGCAGGCATTGTCCTGCAGTGCAAAAAACTTCACAATGTGGCACTAATTCGCAATAAATTGGTTGTCTCCTTCAGAGAGCTTACAGGTGGGCTGGTGTGAGGAACCCGAATGTCATTCTGTTGCATAGGGAGGGTGGGGCTTCCTTGGCCCTCATTGTGGACCCTGGGGTCATTTAGACACAGAAGGCTGGGTCCCATGTTTCCACAGGGGAGTCGTGCCAATATGAAAGCAAACAGTTGGGTGGCCCAGCAAGCCACCTGATTTTAAATTTTCTTTTTCTCTCCAAGAATGTTGCCTTTCACTGCTTGGCCACATTCTCATGGTGCTAGCATAGGCCCCTCTTCAATCTTTGCTCTCTGGAGCCCCCTCGGCCTATCTCTGAGCCTAACAGGCAGCCCTTGCATCCAGCATTCCAAGAGTGAACAGGGCGGGTAATAGAGTGGGGTCTGTGTTTACCGCATGTTTATCAACGGGACCAGGCAGTATAAAACAGTGAGCAGAGGGTGATGCTCAGATAGTTTCTGCCCCTGGCTCTGCCTACCCCATATGTACCGAATAACTGGTGGGGGTGGGGAGATGGAAAGCTGAGGGCAGTGTGCTCCTTTACACTGTAAAATTGTAAATTCCTTAAGTTGTGTAGAGACTTAGATTTAAAGCTGTCTTCTGGATGCTTAATGGATGTGTTAGTACTTCCCTACCCAATAGTGTGTTGTGTACAGTATCAGGTTGTAGTTTGTAGGTTCAACTGTTTAATACTTTAGTGCCAATTGACACATATTGGGTCTTAATATGTTAAGAACATAAGAAATAGGAGCAGGAGCAGGTCATTCGGCCCTTTGAGCCTGCTCCCCCATTCAATAAGATCATGGCTGATCTTCGATCAGAACTCCACTTTCCTGCACTATCCCCGTATCACTTGATTCCCTTAGTATCCAAAAATCTATTGCTCTCTGTCTTTAATAGACTCAGCCCTCTGGGGTAGAGAATTCTAAAGATTCACAACCCTCTGAGTGAAGAAATTCCTCCTCGTCCTAGTCCTAAATGGCTGACCCCTTATTCTGAGACTGTGACCCCCTAGTCCTGGACTCTCCAGCCAGGGGAAACATCCTCCCTGCATCTACCCTGTCAAGCCCCGTAAGAATTTTATATGTTTCAATGAGAACGCCTCTCATTCTTCTAAACTCTAGGGAATATAGGCCTAGGCTACTCAATCTCTCCTCATAGGACAATCCCCCCCATCCCAGGAATCAGTCTAGTGAACCTTCGTTGCACTCCCTCTAAGGCAAGTATATCAGGGGTCACGGGCTAAGGATAAGGGGTAGGCCATTTAGGACTGAGATGAGGAGGAATTTCTTCACCCAGAGAGTGGTGAACCTGTGGAATTCTCTACCACAGAAGGCAGTTCAGGCCAATTCATTAAATATATTCAAGAAGGAGTTAGATATATTTCTTAAGGCTAAAGGGATCAAGGGATATGGGGAGAAAGCAGGGACAGGGTACTGAATTTGGATGATCAGCCATGATCTCATTAAATGGCGGAGCAGGCTCGAGGGGCCGAATGGCCTACTCCTGCTCCTATCTTCTATGTTTCTATGTTTCGATATCCTTCCTTAAGTAAGGAGACCAAAACTGTGCACAATACTCCAGTTATGATCTCACCAAGGAGGAAGACTCATTGAATATTTTAAAATTTCGCTATCCAGTAGCAACATGCGATACTAGTCAGTAATATTGGGAATGATAATAGTTTTATTTTACTCTTTTCAACGATACTTATTCTCCATTCTTTATTTTACCTGACTTCACCTGTGCCAAGCCCCCCCAGCCGACTGTTCCCCATGTTAGCAACTTGTATCTTTTGCTTCCATCAGTTTTATTCTAACAGGGGCCTAGGTGATTCCTGTTTGCTTAACAGCTCCCTCTAGTTGTCAGGTTCAGATAGGATACTGCTTGGGGATCCAACGGGTTTGTATCCATGTCCCACAAGTGCGCGGCACAGCATATTCACGTACAAGCATACAGTGTGGCCAAGTTACCTCTGATATAGTGTGACAATTTTAAAACCATAGTGGATCTGTGACTTCTATGCAGTGAGCTACTGAGAGATGGGCAGGCGATGGAAGCAATTTTTCTGATCAGCTCAGGGAAATCCAAGATTTATCAACAACAACTTGCATCTAAGTAGCGCATTTAATGCCGTAAAACATCCCAAGGCGCATCACTGGAGCGTAGTCAGACAGCAATAAAAATTGACACCGAGCCAAAGGAGGAGACATCCAGACAGGCGGTCATAGAAACATAGAAGATAGGAGTAGGAGCAGGCCATTCGGCCCCTCGAGCCTGCTCCGCCATTCAATGAGATCATGGCTGATCATCCAAACTCAGTACCCTGTCCCTGCCTTCTCCCCATACCCCTTGATCCATTTAGCCTTAAGAAATATATCTAACTTCTTCTTGAATATATTTAATGAATTGGCCTCAACTGCCTTCTGTGGCAGAGAATTCCACAGGTTCACCACTCTCTGGGTGAAGAAATTCCTCCTCATCTCTGTCCTAAATGGCTTACCCCTTATCCTTAGACCGTGACCCCTGGTCCTGGACTCCCCGACCATCGGGAACATCCTTCCTGCATCTAGTCTGTCTAGTCCTGTTAGAATTTTATAAGTTTCAATGAGATCCTCCTCTCATTCTTCTAAACTCCAGCGAGTATAAGCCCAATCGACCCAATCTCTCCTCATACGTCATTCCTGCCATCCCAGGTATCAGTCTGGTGAATCTTCGCTGCACTCCCTCCATGGCAAGAACATCCTTCCTCAGATAAGGCGACCAAAACTGCTTGCACACAATACTCAAGGTCAATAGCTTGGTCAAAGAGGTAGGCTTCAAAGGGCGACTTACAGGAGGAGAGAGAGGTGGAGAGACGGAGAGGTTTAGGGAGGGAATTCCAGAGCTCGTGATTTATCAGTTTAAATCAACCAGGATTCAGCTGCCCATTCTGTGCATGTGCAGTGCCATTTTGGTCATGCTTATCGCTATTTGCCTTTAAATCCACCTACATCATCAGTGTGCCAGCCTTTTGACCAATCTGGAGTTCTTGCATTGCAAATCGTATTTTTAAAAATAAAAAACAAAATCCACTTTATATCGTGCTGCACTGTTTGGGTTTTGATTTCAAATCGGTCTGAATTTCAGACATTCATAACTAAATTTAAACTTGTACGTCCCCCCCATATGGCTCGGTTCTGCGATCAGATATATCAAGTAGCAAACAGTTGGGCCTCGGGCCTCACAGTCAACATACAACAACCTTGTTTTCCCTTCAGTCCTAATTTTATACCAAATGCTGTGGTCGTAATAGAATTCAATTGCTTTCTGTTCGATTGTTTGCTCAGGTTGCTGCTTCCTTTCCCATACGACTGATTGTTGTATCCCCGGGTCCCAGTTCTCCATCTTGAGCTCACTTGGAGTAAAGTTTAGTGTTTCTAATTTCTGCTTGCGTCAAAGCAAACTCGAGTTTTGTCACTGGCTAACAATCAGACCTGCTGTTCGGACGTGTGACGTATTTTGTCATTTATTGGCGAGCCCACCCGAAAAGGTGCACTGGAATTAGAATAAGTCACTTCAGGAGAGATGTTTCTGACTCTCGTGAACAGGAAATGTTTTTCCCAACACTGGGAGGAAATGAAGACTCTTTGCCACGATGTTGGGGGAAGAATTTCCTGTGCAGTTGCAGAGAATGAAAGTGACTTGGGGGGTTCCAATTCCTTCTGCATCGCAAAACCCAGAAGTTTAGAACATAAGAAGATAAGAAATAGGAGCAGGAGTAGGCCATTCGGCCCCTCGAGCCTGCTCCGCCATTCAATAAGATCATGGCTGATCTTTGAACTCAACTCCACTTTCCTGCACTATCCCCATATCCCTTGATTCCCTTAATATTCAAAAATCTATTGAGCTCTGTCTTGAATATACTCAACGACTGAGCCTCCACAGCCCTCTGGGGTAGAGAATTCCAAAGATTCACCACCCCCTGAGTGAAGAAATTTCTCCTCAGCTCAGTCCTAACTGGCCGACCCCTTATTCTGAGACTGTGACCCCTGGCTCTAGACTCCCCAGCCAGGGGAAACATCCTCCCTGCATCTACCCTGTCAAGCCCTGTAAGAATTTTGTATGTTTCAATGAGATCACCTCTCATTCTTCTAAACTCTAGAGAATATAGGCCCAGTCTACTCAATCTCTCCTCATAGGACAATCCCCCCATCCCAGGAACCAGTCTGGTGAACCTTCGTTGAACTCCCTCTATGGCAAGTATATCCTTCCTTAGGTAAGGAGACCAAAACGGTACACAATACTCCAGGTGTGGTCTCACCAGGGCCCTATATAATTGTAATAAGACGTCTTTAACTCTTATACTCATAAAAAAAACATGAGTTTCGCTAAAAGACATTGTGACTCAGCATATCCGTTTTTCCTGACAAAATTAGGGAAATATTTATCTTAAGACTTTGAGTGAAAATGTTGGTCGAGTTGTTTGTCCTGCCAGCATTTACTGGATTTTGAAATTCCTTCCCCTTTCTGTTTCTGCACTAGGAACATTGGAACCATGATTTCTTTAGGTGTGATTGCCTTGGGCGTGTATGGCTTCTAGGCTTTCAGGCAGGATTTGAGTGGGAATAATCACAGCCTCCAAGTGACAGATCTCCCCTCCGGGTTCCATTAATGAGCTCGACTGTAAATGAATCACAAACATTTCCCTGAGCTGCCTTGCAATTAGCTTACTAGCTCTGCCCACAAAGGTTTGGCTAAATTGCAATGTTACATTGTCAGCTGTGCCATCTTGGAGACAACTAACTCCAAAGGGCCTCAGCTTATCTCCCCACCCCCTTTTCCCATTGGGCAACTGACAGGCGCCAGGTTTGACTTCAGCAGATACCAGCAACTCCTGGCAATGGGTGAGCAGCACAACGCACTATAAAATGATTGCATTGCCTCTATTTTCCTCACCACAGCTTAGGCATACACCATCCCCATTAAACAGCGGTTTCATGAGTTAGTACAGCAGATCATCAGCAGTAACTGTTGAATCCAATCTCCAACCCAATCATGGTTATTGTAGGGTCCTGGATATACAAGTATGTGTTCTCATACACAGTCTTCAGGTAATGCCTTTCAGTCCAATGCCTTTGAGTCTCCTCATTAGCTATATAATTGACATCTGCTTCAGTATAGTGCAAGGACATGTGCAAGATTACTTTGAATGTGCCAGTCACCTTGATGTTCTAGAAGTCTAAGTCCAGTGTTACATACCAGGCTCACTCATTACTAATTGCTTAATCCAGATCCTGATAGGCTTTGTTAAATATGCCCACGTTGAGACTGACTCCCATTGAGAAGGCACGTTTGTGTAGACCAAGACACAAACCCAACCACCGCACCACCACCCCCCTCCCCCCAGCCATCCATTTCTTCTTTTTGCCATAAATTCACCTTGGATCTTGTTCTTGGAGCTCACACCCTAGGAGGAAAAATTAGAAACACATTTTAAATGTCACAAGGCAACCTGCATTTGATTTTGTTGTTGAAGAAAGATGAGGAGATCCCTTTGCCATTGGTGCCGAAGAAATATGTCCAAGCTAAAGCTGGCATCCAGCAGAATCCCCAGATACTGATAGGAACCACAATTTGGACAGACACCTCTTGCATCTTCCAGGCAATACCTTTAAGGCCCCTTCTGGAGCCATGCAAACCTGTAATGTACCTAGAAAGAAAAAGAAGAGACTTGCATTTCTATAGCACCTTTCACGACCACCAGATGCCCCAAAGCACTTTACAGCCAATGAAGCACTTGACGTAAGAAAACTACTAGGCACTTGGTCTAAGCGTTAAACAAAGCTTTAATCAACTGTTTTACAACATGGAGGTCTAGTTGTGTCCTTCACTAGTTCCTGTTAAGAATGTTCTGCGCAAGCTGGGCCCGTACTCTCCCTGGACAGTGCAACTTGCAGGCCGCGCAGTATTATTTCATAAGTCTTTCTTTCATGAATGACTGATTCATGTCAGCACTTTTCTGAGTGTAGTCACTGTTGTAATGTAGGAAACGTGGCAGCCAATTTGCACACAGCAAGCTCCCACAAACAGCAATGTGATAATGACCAGATCATTTGTTTTGGTGATGTTGATTGAGGGATAAATATTGGCCAGGACCCCTGCTCTTCTTCGAAATATTGCCATGGGATCTTTTACATCCACCTGAGAAAGGAGATGGGGCCTCGGTTTAACATCTCATCTGAAAGATGGCACCTCCGACAGTGCAGCACTCCCTCAGCACTGCACTGGAGTGTCAGCTTAGATTTTTGTGCTCAAGCCTCTGGAAGTGAGACTGTGAACCCACAACCTTCTGACTCAGGAGCGAGGGTGCTACCAACTGAGCCACTGCTGACACCTAGGGAATTTACTATCATATCCCACTGGTTAGTCAATTATTCTAGAGCGCGAGTAGAGCACATTAAATCCCCAGGCAAATTTGCCAACACAGCCTCATCTTTAAAAAGAAGCACCACAATTCTTAAAGGAATACTGGAACAGAAACTCTGAGATTGTCACTGGACATTTCAAATGAGAAGTAATCCGACCCAAATAATTTTGTTTATTTTTGTCAAAGAGCACCTATGCATTGGGCACACAATGTGATGGATGCAGGCTCCATCCTTGCATCATGTTAGAAAATATTTCTACATTATATCTTTTCGTATGAGTTTTTAACCAGGCCAATGTAGTGGGATTTTTAAAATGGAAGCTATTTCTTCTGGTTCTGGTGAGATGTCCTTTGTCCTATAGCAGGAAGGCGTGACCTCAAACTTAGAAGTGGGAAAGTAAAAGCACAATCTGGATTTACAGGCGGTGCAAAATGTACGGAATGGACTGCCAAAGGAGGCAGTGGGGGCTGATTGTCTTGACAAATTCAAGAGAGAGTTAGATAAATACCTGGTGAGAAATTTGTCAGAGGCGATGAGAGAGGTATCGTGGCACAGGACAAGCTCAGTGGACTGTAGTAGTCCATTCCAGTGCTGTACATTCCTAAATTAATTTTGTCTTGGGACCCTATGGGCTGGATTTTCATTGAGGAGGCGGGTAGGAAGCGGGACTACAACTTTCAGGGTTGTAGTCCCGCCTCCATTGAGTTGTAGCCAACCCATGCGATTTTGACTTGATTGACCTTGTTGAGCCCCCCCAGCGGGCTCAGCAGGCCAATTAAGGGCCACCCAGCAACAGGTGATGTCACAGATTGATATTTCATCTGTCAAGATCTTTTGACAGATGAAATATCAGCGTTTGACAGCTGTTTGAAGCTGTCAAACACTGACAATCTGTACTCTTTGACAATTCCTTCCTCTCAGGATGATTTAGAGATCTCTCCGGAACAGAAAGCTGAATGCTGCAATTTTTGACAGATCGCGGCCATTCTGCTTTCTGTCCGGTAAGATGAGGGACTCCCAAGACCTGAAGGAAGGAAGGCTGTAAAGGTAAGTAAAGGTTAGTAGAACTTCTTTAAACACTTTACACACACCAAACACACTTACCTCTTCACTCATGCACCCATCACTCACCTGAACACCGGACATCTCGAACCCCCCAAGTCCTTCAGCCCGACAGCCCGCCTCGCTAACTTGGCGTGGTTTGGCGCTGTCGGGAATCCCACACTTCAAGAATAAAAATAGGGATTAGGCTAAAAACTGCCTGTTAACTACCTGATAACAGGCAGTTAATTGGCACTACTCCCCTTCCTGCCTCGGGGAGGCGGGTCCCAGTGCGGGTCGGGTACCCGCCTCCTTTGAAACTGGCATGGAGGCGGGTTGGGGGCGGGATGGGTTCGTGCCCCCTGATTTGGGGATTTTAACCCCCCACACGCCTCCAATCCCGCCTCCACGGCCCAATGAAAATCCTGCCCTGTAGGTAGAATGAGTCAGCAATTCTGCCTGGAGGCACAGAGATTCCCTCTGGTCTTGGCGATGGCTTACTAACACATAGGGGTAGAAATTGACGTGCGTTGTGCCAGTTTTTCAGGCATAAAACCAATTTAGCAGGCGCTGGTGTTGGTCGTACTGTCGCATTCGCAGGATCTATTTCTTAGGTGCCCTGGGTGAATGCCTAAAACCGGCGTTAGGGCCCTAATTTACATTTTCAGGGGGCCTAGCACCTGTTAAAGGACCGCTTTAATCACCGATGAGTGGGCCAGGCCTCGGGCCCGCCCCACTCCGGATTCTTCGGCTGCTCCCGCAGACAGCAGCCAAAGGTAAGAACTTCAAAATTTATGAAACACCTCCCTGTGGAGCAGGAGTGCTACCCGCCCCCCGCCCGCCCCCGTCCCCCGCCCCTTCCACAGGAGTCGTGATCACCTCCCCCCCCCCAGGACCTATCTGATGTCGCCCATTGAGCGAGCAGCCTGTGGAGGCTCAGTCAGTGCCGGCAGCTCGTCCCAATTATTCAGATGCGACCTAAGGGACCAATTTCTATCAAGCCTCGGGCCTCCTGCTTCCAACACGTGCTACGTCCCCTGCACCAAATCCGGGCCTGGAAAGGGGCCCAGACTAATTTCCACTCCATCATGTTTCACAAGTTACAAGCCTGTCTTGATTCTGACTTAGTAGCCAATTCATGGAGACAGTTTTCCACTTCCGGGTGATAGAAACAATTAATAATGTTTATTGGGTTGTTAAGAAAGAGATTGGGTCTTATCCAAAGACACGTGACTATTGTAACAGGTTTGTTTATGATCGTAAGGCATCAGAAGAAATCTGGTCCAGATATTTTATTGACGTCAAGGATGAAGCGGATGAGTTGTAGGATGGCGTCTGGAGATTGGCTGTTGTTGGTGTTGAGTACTGAGGCTGTCGCAGCGATGCCGTCATCGTGGGGGATACTGGTGTAGAGTGCCGAGATGTCCATCGTGGCGAGGAGTGTTCCTGGTTCAACTGGTCCGTGGGTGCTGAGCTTCTGTAAGAAGTCTGTAGTGTCGCGACAGAAGCTGGGGGTTCCCTGTACGATGGGTTTCAGGATGCCCTCGACATATCCAGAGAGGTTCTCACACAGGGTTCCGTTGCCTGATGTGATAGGATGTCCAGGTGTGTTGGTTTTGTGTATCTTTGGGAGGCAGTAGAAGTCTCCCACGCGGGGAGTACATGGGATGAGAGCATGTAGGATGCTTTGAAGGTCTGGATCGAAGGTTTTGATCAGTCTGTTGAGTTGGCGGGTGTGTTCTTTGGTCGGATCTGCGGGTAACTGTCTGTAGTGTTCCTGGTTGTCCAGTTGTCGGTATACTTCTTTGCAATAGTCCGTTCTGTTCTGTATGATGATGGCACCTCCTTTGTCTGCTGGTTTGATGACGATGTTGCGGTTGGTCTTGAGAGCGTGGATGGCGTTGCGTTGTGCTCGGGTGACATTCTGGACTGTCTTGTGAGTGCGGCTGATGAATCTGGCGTTGATGCATCTCCTGACAGCTTGAGCATACATGTCAAGCTTAGGGCAGCGACCCTCCGGAGGGGTCCAATTTGACTCTTTCTTCTTCGGTTGCTGCACTGCGGATCCCTCTGTCTGCTGTTCCGGATCATTGATTGTCTCATTGGGTTCGCTGCTGACATCTTGGGATTTGTGGAAGAATTCCCGGAGCCTCATTCTCCTGATGAATTCCTCTGTGTCTGCCGTGAGACCGATGGGGTCCATTTTGGTGGTGGGGCAGAAATTGAGCCCTCGGCTGAGAACTTCAATTTCGTCTGGTTGAAGGGTGTGGTCGGACAGGTTGACGATGGATTTCCCTGTGGTTTCAACCGTGGTACCGGGGGAGGCTTGGTTGCCAAGGTGGCCTTCGAGACACACGACAACGCAAAATCGTCGAGCAGAAACTGATAGCCAAGTTCCGCACCCATGAGGACGGCCTCAACCGAGATCTTGGGTTCATGTCACGCTACATGTAACCCCACCTGATGCAGGGTCATCCAGACTCGAGTCGACATTGGCTTGTTCTCTCTACACAGATGCGGCCGGACCTGCTGTGATTTCCAGCCAAAAAAAATGTTTTTTGTCTGTTTTTTTGTTTTTCATACAGACCCCAGCATCTGCAATATTTGACCCCTTGTGACCCCACCTCATTGTTCTTTGATGTAATGTTTCCCTGACTGACCTGTTTGGACACCATTCACACCTTTGACTGCTGTGATTATCTCTCTGCCGAGGTGTGATAAATGGCAGTTGGAAAGGTTACCTGTAAACATCTGACATGATTCTCTGACTATATAAGCTGTGTCTTTATGCATTTCTCCACTTCACCTGAAGAAGGAGCAGCGCTCCGAAAGCTTGTGATTTCAAATAAAGCTGTTGGACTATAACCTGGTGTTGTGTGACTTCTTACATTTGTCCACCCCAGTCCAACTCCGGCATCTCCACACCATGGCTATATCTTAAGATCACATGTTTCAACTATTTGGTTAGAATCATAGAATGGTTACAGCACAGAAGGAGGCCATTCGGCCCGTCGAGCCCGTGCCGGCTCTCTGCAAGAGCACTTCAGCTAGTCCCACTCCCCCGCCCTTTCCCCGTAGCCCTGCAATTTCTTTTCCTTCAGGTACTTATCCAATTTCCTTTTGAAAGCCACGATTGAATCTGCCTCCACCACCCCTTCAGGCAGTGCATTCCAGATCCTAACCACTCGCTGCGTAAAAAAAGTTTTTCCTCATGTCGCCTTTGGTTCATCTGCCAATCACCTTAAATCTGTGTCTTCTGGTTCTCGACCCTTCTGCCAATGGGAACAGTTTCTCTCTATCTACTCTGTCCAGACCCCTTATGATTTTGAACACCTCAACGCAAAGCTACAGGGAAAGGGTGGGGGAGAGTGGGACGAGGTGAAGTGCTCTTGCAGCGAGCCGGCATGTGCTTGACGGGCCAAATGGCCTCCTTCTTTACTGTAACTGTTCTATGATTCTATGAACACCTCTATCAAATCTCCTCTCAACCTTCTCTGCTCTAAGGAGAACAAACCCAGCTTCTCCAGTCTATCCACATAACTGAAGTCCCCCATCCCTGGAACCATTCTTGTAAATCTTTTCTGCACCTCTCTCAGGCCTTCACATCCTTCCTAAAGTGCGGTGCCCAGAATTGGACACAACAGTCCAGTTGAGGCCGACCCAGTGTATTCTCAACCTGTCCTGCCACCTTCAATGATTTGTGCACATTTACCCCCAGGTCTCCCTGTTCATGCACCCCCTTTAGAATTGTACCCTTTAGTTTATATTGCCTCTCCTCGTTCTTCCTACCAAAATGTATCACTTCGCACTTTTCTGCATTAAATTTCATCTACCACGTGTCCGCCCATTCCACTAACCTGTCTATGTCTTCTTGAAGTCTATCACTGTCCTCCTCACTGTTCACTATACTTCCAAGTTTTGTGTCATCTGCAAATTTTGAAATTGTGCCCTGTACACCCACATCCAAGTCATTAATATATATCAAGAAAAGCAGACCCCTAGGGAACCCCACTGTGTACCTTCCAACAGTCTGAAAAACAACCGTTCACCACTACTCTCTGTGTTGCAATTTTCCAAGATATAATTAAAGAACTTCAAGAATCCAAAACACTGTTCTTTTGAACTCATAAATTAATATAAATACTGGTAAGAAAAATGCTGCATTGTTCTAATTCTGTTGATTTTGTTTTGGTTCTGCGTCAATTTACATCTTACAATAAGTACAACTTGTAGTTTGGCCTTCATTATATTTTGAGAAACTCCCTACCCTTGACTTTCTATTCTCTATCTATTTCTACTGATGGCTGTTCAGTAACCCTGCTAGGAAATGAGCATGTGTTGCTGTTGAACATAGGAACAGGAGGAGGCCGTTAAGCCCCTCAAGCCTGTTCCGGCATTTATTGAGATCATGGCTGATCTGTGACCAAACTCCATATGCCCATCTTTGGCCCATATCCCTTAACACCTTTAGTTAACAAAAATCTATCCATCTCAGATTTAGAATTAACAATTGTTTGCCGTTTGTGGAAGAGAGTTCCAAACTTCTACCACCCTTTGTTGGGTGAGAACAGTATCGCACTGGGCTGTGATGCTTCCTTCTTGGTCATATTGATGCTGATATTGGCTATCTGGGCAAATATCAGCAAGTATTGGACTGAAGAGGGTGAATTGGGTGAGATACTAGAGGGCTGCCAATGTGTGAGGAGCAGAGCCCAGCATGAAGTAGGATCTGCAGGATAGGGGAAGGATGGGTCCTGAAAATATCTACACGATATTCTTATCATCCAGTTTAGTCACCTTCTCTGCGAACTTCAGGAGGTTTATTTCTCGAGACTCTGCTGACTGCCTTCATGAGCTGCATGTTGATTGATAGCATTTTGTAAAAAGTTGTCGAGCATTTTCTCCATTACAGATGTGACACGAACCGGTCTATAATTCTCTGCTATGTGCCTCAGTCCTTTATTTTAATAAATATCAGGATCACCATAGTTAGTTTCCTGAACTCTGGGACAGCACCTGTATTTAGGGAGTTGAAAGAAAACGTTAGTCAGAATCTCACCTATTTCTTCACTCGGTTGCTTGCAAGTTAGTCAGCTGGTCAAAATATCTTGCACTTCTGCAGAGCTGGCATCGGGAGATGGCACGGATTTTGTTGGCAAGCACCACTCAACCTGATACAATCATCTGGTTGATGCCATTAAGTTGAACCATTATTCCTCTTTCAACACTTCTGGCATGAATTCTTTGAAGTCACGTGAACAGGAAACAAGAGGTTAGCTGTTAGTTGCTGTAGTCGCTGCAGGAACAAAAGGGTGTGATGTTTGATTTGACCAGTTGGTTGGGAAACAAGTCATGAGTCAACCAGATAGTTTTTTTTATGCCCTCATGGATATTACAGAGCTTAGTGTGAGAAATATAGTTGGCATATACTGAAGTGGAATCAGGAGTTTATCAAATATATGAGGAAGTCCATGCATGTTTCTGGCTCGTGTTTACCAGACAGCACTCAATCGCTGCTACATCCTAGGTTTTAAAAGCAAAATTGAACAGCGGGAGGCCTTCAAAGAGATGGTTCAGGTACAGAATAGACACATTCCTATAAGGGGGAATGGGAGGACATCTAAAGCTAGAGCTCCCTGGATGGCAAGAGATATTGGGGTGCTAACTTCGCCGGGAGGAAGGGTGCTACTGGAAGCACCCCGCGTCCCTCTTGGGGCGCTGCAAGCGCTGCGGCACGTCGCGCCGCGGTACTGCAGGCCTTCTTCCCTCATTAAAGGGGAGGGGCCTAGCGCAGCGCATCCCAGCACCCAGCTGGGCCACCAGGGATCGGGAGTGCCGGCAAACGAGCCCGGCACTCAAGAGGAGTGCCGGGCTCACAGAGAGCAGCTGGCACCCCGCGGGGGAGGGGGGCCTTCATGGGGGCCGGGGGCAGGTGCTGGCAGGCGGCCAGCAACAAAATTGGCCGCCCGCCACCTCCCCTTTAACTAGCGCCACCCCGGCTGCAGGTAGGCCCCCCCCCCCGACCCCGGCGGACATAGCGTCCAGCGGTAAGTTGGGGGGCGCCACTCAATATTTCAGCCGGGGCGGGAGCGGGGAGCTGCGCACGGCGATGACGTCATCGCCGGCGGCGAAGCGCCATGCGGCGCTAACAGTTAGCGCCGCTGCTAACCTCCCGCTGAATTTCGTGGGAGGCGTTAGCAGCGCTCGTTGATTTGCACCCCTCTTAGGGCGCTAACAGGAGGCGCAAATCAACCGAATTTAGCCCCCATAGAGATTAAAATGAGACAGAAAAAGGAGGCTTATGATAATCGTATGGTCCATAACACAGCAGAGAACCAAGCTGAATTTAGAAAGTACAGAGGAGATCTAAAAAAGGGAATAATAGTGCCAAAGAGAGAGAGTGCGGGAATAGATTAGCGGCTAACATAAAAGGGAACCCAAAAGACCTTTATAAACATATAAATAGTAAAATGTTAGACAAAGGAAGGCTGGAGCCAATTAGGGACCAAAAAGAAGATGTTCTTGTGGAGGCAGAGGGCATGGCTGAGGCCATCAATGTGTACTTTGCGTCTGTCTTCACTAGAGAAAAGGATGCTGCCAGCGTAGCAGTAAAGGAAGAGGTAGTAACAATATTGGATAGGATAAAAATAGATGAAGAGGAGGTACTTAAAAGGTTGGCAATCCTGAGAGTAAAAAGGTCACCTGGATGGGAGGCATCCTAGGTAGAAATTGCGGAGTCTCTGGCAACATCTTCCAACCCTCCTTAGATATGGAGATGGTGCCAGAGGACTGATGTGTGAAAAAGGGGAGGGGGAAAAACCCGGCAACAACAGAGGCCAGTCAGCTTAACGTCGGAGGTGGGGTAATTTTTAGAGACAATAATCTGGGACAAAATTAATTGGTATTTGGGAAAGTATGAGCTAATAAACGAAAGCCAGCATGGATTTGTTAAAGGCAAATTGTGTTTGACTAACTTGATTGAGTTCTTTGAAGTATCAGAGAGGGTTGATGAGGGTAATGCTGTATACATGGACTTTCAAAGGCATTTGACAAAGTACCACATAATAGACTTGTTAGCAAAATTAAAGCCCATGGGATTAAAGGGACAGTGGTAGCATAAATATGGAATTGGCTAAGGGACAGAAAGCAGAGAATAGCGGTGAATGGTTGGCTTTCAGACTGGAGGGAAGTAAACAGTAATGTTCCCATGGGGTCAGCATTAGGACCGCTGCTTTTTTTGGATATATATTAATGACCTAGACTTGTGTATACAGGGCGTAATTTCAAAGTTTGTAGGTGACACGAAACTCGGAAATGTAGTAAACAGTGAGGAGGATAGTAACGGACACCAGAAGGACACAGACAGACTGGTGAAATGGGCAGACATATGGCAGATGAAATGTAACACAGAGAAGTGTGAATGGTAGATTTTGGTAGGAAGAATGAGAAGGGGCAATATAAACTAAATGGTACAATTTTAAAGGGGGTGCAGGAACAGAGACGTTTGAAGGAAACAGGACAAGTTGAGAAGGCTGTTAAAAAGCTTGTGGGATCCTTGGCTTTATTAATAGAGCCATAGAGTAGAAAAGCAAGGAAGTTATGCTAAACCTTTATAAAACACTGGTTAGGCCTCAGCTGGAGTATTGTGTTCAATTCTGGGCACCACACTTTAGGAAGGATGTCAAGGCCTTGGAGAGGGCGCAGAGGAGATTTACTAGAATGGTACCAGGGATGAGGGACTTCAGTGATGTGGAGAGACTGGAGAAGCTGGGGTTGTTCTCCTTGGAGCAGAGAAGGTTAAGAGGAGATTTGATAGAGGCGTTCAAAATCATGAATGGTTTTGATTTAAGGTGATTGGCAAATGAACCAGAGGCGACAGGAGGAAACATTTTTTTACGCAGCGAGTTGTTGTGATCTGGAATGCGCTGCCTGAAAGGGCGGTGGAAGCAGATTCAATAGTAACTTTCAAAAGGGAATTGGATAAATACTAAAGGGAAACTATTTACAGGGCTATGGGGAAAGAGCAGGGGGGGGGGGGGTGGGACCAATTGGAGAACTCTACCAAAGAGCCGGCACAGGCACGATGGGATTGCTTCCAGCTATACGACATGTTGGGAGCCAGTGGCACCAACATCCAACTAAACCCAGTGTAAAAGAGGCTTTCGTTGTAGTATTGTTACTCTGTCCCTTGCAACATATAAATATGTTACTGGACGAGTAACCGAGAGCACTGGACTAATAATCCATACATGAGTTAAAATCCCACCGTGGCAATTTGAGAATCTGAATTCGGTTGTAAAGCCAAAAACTGGAAATAAAAAAAAACTGGAATCAGTAAAAGTGACCATGAAGCTGTCGGATTGTCGTACAAACCCAACTGATTCACTGATGTCCTTTTTAGGGAAGGAAACCTGCCGTCCTTACCCGGTCTCCCTATATGTGACTGCAGTCCTAAAACAATGTGGTTGACTCTTAAATGCCCAATGACGTGGCCTAGTGAGCCATTCAGTCGGGGCAACTAGGGAGGCAATGAATGCCAGCCTTGCCAGCGATGCCCACATCCCAAGAATGAATATATAATATATATAAAAATAGGTAATAACATTACTAATGGATTGCAAATTGTGCTTAACTGGGCAACTGTTCAGGATACTGAGTGTTATTTTATGGCTACACTCATCAACACTCATAAAGTGCTGATTTTGGGTCAAGTGCATTAACATACTGAGCAAGACATTGGTTAAGAGAAGCTGAGCAGCTACTTAATCTGCTATTTAAAGTGTGGCGAGTGCTCAGCAGCAATTCTCAGTAGTACAGCATTCAACGCGGTGCGTGGGATCGGCAGTGCATTGGGAATTGTTACTTTCTGTTGGGAATCAGTTCTAATATGGTGCAGCATGTGCTCAGGTCCAACTGGTTTCGCCAGCTTCTATGTTGATTCAGTCTGGATCAGCAACAGCTGTACGATAGCAAAATACTGCGGATGCTGGAAATCCGAAATAACAACAGAAAACGCTGGAAAAACTCAGCAGGCCAGGCAACATCCGTGGAGAGAGAAACAGAGTTAACGTTTCAGGTCGAAGACCCTTCGTCAGAACTGAGAAAAAAGCAGGAAATGAAACGGATGAAAAAGCAAGTTTGGGGGCTGGGAAATGGGGGAGGGGATGAAAGAACAAAAGAGAAGGTCGGAGAGGTGAAGAGACATTAAGAGATATTCAAGGCGAGACGAGATGGTAATAGGACAGGTAAAGGGACAAAGGATGGCTCTAGATGAAGTGTGAAATGCGCTGGCAGAGTGACAGACAGCTGCCATGTGGGAGAGAAAATAGGAAAAGGCACAATCCAAAGGTGTGGATAAAAAATATATAAAAATGTAATAGGGGCCGAGGTTATGATCTGAAATTGTTGAACTCATGACAGGGGGAGACTTTTTTACGCAGATTTATTAGTTACTTTCAAAAGATAAATACTTGAAGGGGAGAAAATGACAGGGCTATGGGGAAAGAACAAGAGAGTGGGACTAATTGGATTGCATTTTCAAAGAGCCGGCACAGGCACGATGGGCCGAATGGCCTCCTTCTGTGCTGTATGATTCTATGATTTTCCATTGTTTGAGCCCAGAATGGTGCTAAAGGAGGGGCACTCCTTTACTTTGCAAGAATTTATTTTTTATAAGTGGTACATTATTAGCAAATTGTCTGCCCTCTCAGGTTTCTGCATACTGGTTAGCCTCTGGAATCAATTTATTCCAAGTCTAAATATTACACGGAGAAAAACATGTAAAACAATAGAAAAGAACACCAATATAATCCTATATTTTAATCAAAGGAATGTTCCATTTGTAACCTTGGAGAGATTTTACCCTCATTGAGATGTTAGTGTTCGAAAAGGAATACTTTCCTACTCTTGACACTTCAGGTCAAGGAAAGCGCAGGCCACATGTAGAATAAATTTCTACCTATTCTACCCAAATCCATACTTGAATGTAAATTGGAAAGGAACTCCCCCTCCCCCCCCGCCCCCCCTACTGCACTACGGTGGCCCTGAGATTATGCAGTGGGATATTAGTGTACAGGATTACTGTAAGATTCTTCTTGGCTTTTTCAGCACATGTGTTAACTAATTCATTTTAAATGGGTTAACACTCCAAGTAATTTCAAGGCTTATAAATATTCCCATTTTCTTTCCTGGACAACAGCATTAACTCCAATGTACAAATGAAATCTTGCCTTCTATATGATTTACATTTATCTACATTTGATATTTCGCAATCACCCAGCAGAACTGAGCCGACAGCAATAAATTATGCGATGCTGTGCAAAAAAAATGAAAAATCCCATCATTAATTCATTCAGAGCTACTAATCTGAATTAGGACTGTTGCGTGATTCATTCGTATAGGTAGGAGAATCTAAAGGTTAATTTTGCGGGGCTCTGCTCCAGGTACAGAGCCTTGCTTGACAGCAGTGCAGAGGTCAGCAAGCCCAATACACGGTGCTCCCGATTTTCTGGTGATGTTCATGCTCGATTCTCAGATATGCAGTTCTATCAAGTGAGGTTCCATGGAAAGAACCTCATCTCACAAAAGCTAAGCTACAGTTTCTTCATTAGCAGAGCAGCACAGTATTTGCCACTTGTATGGTTAAGAATCACACCCAGTATCAGAGAGGGACCGCAAGATAACTTCTAAATATCTTTATTAAGGCAAGACTATTTTGTTGTAATTGGCATAGCAAAAAATGTGGCATGAGTTCACTAAGCTGCTGAGTGTACTGAATGATTTAAGCACTTATCATTACATACTTGTGACAGCAACATTGCAGTGGGAAGGAAATTAGGTCAGTTGTCATTAATCCATAGCAAGTTCAACCTTCTCTATGTAAACAAAATACTGCATCAACTCAGCTGCAACAAGTTAGTGTGTGTGCCAGTCAGAGAAGTGGCTCAGCAGTCACACAGTGGATATAACTATTGCTTGCATCTGCGCTCACTTGGAGGTCGAACTCTAAACCATCGTCAACACCTTCACCGAAGCGTACGAGAGCATGGGCCTTACACTAAATATCCGTAAGACAAAGGTCCTCTACCAACCTGCCTCCGCCACACTGTACTGCCCCTCCGATTATCAAAATCCACGACAAGGCCTTGGACAATGTGGACCACTTTCCATACCTCGGGAGCCTACTGTCAACAAGGGCAGATGTCGACGACAAAGACCAACACTGCCTTCAGTGTGCCAGTGCAGCCTTCGGTCGCCTGAGGAAGAGAGTGTTTGAAGACCAGGACCTCAAACCCGGCACTAAGCTCATGGTCTACAGAGCAGCAGTGATACCTGCCCTGCTGTATGCCTCAGAGACATGGACCATGTACAGCAGGCACCTCAAAGCACTGGAGAGGTACCACCAACGCTGCCTCCACAAGATCCTGCAAATCCATTGGCAGGATAGGCGCACCAACATCAGTGTTCTTGCTCAGGCCAACATCCCCAGCATCGAAGCTTTGACCACGCTCGACCAGCTCCGATGGACGGGTCACATTGTCCACATGCCCGATACGAGACTCCCAAAACAAGCGCTCTACTTGGAGCTCCGGCACGGCAAGAGAGCCCCAGGTGGGCAGAGGAAACGCTTCAAGGACACCCTCAAAGCCTCCTTGAAAAAGTGTAACATCCCCACCGACACCTGGGAATCCCTGGCCCACAAAGTGGAGGAGAAGCATCCGGGAAGGCGCCGAACACCTCGCGTCTCTTCGCCGGGAGCAAGCGGAAGCCAAGCGCAGGCAGCGCAAGGAGCGCACGTCAACCCAAGCACCCCACCCACCCGTCCCTTCAACCACCATCTGCCCCACCTGTGACAGAGACTGTAGGTCCCGCATTGGACTAATCAGTCACCTGAGAGCTCATTTTTAATGTGGAAGCAAGTCATCCTCGGTTCCAAGGGACTGCCTAAGAAGAAGAAGAGTAACTATAGCCACCTGTTGTCAACTTTGCATTCTCCTCTCTGTTTAGGGTTGGAGGTATTCCTGGAGGTCTGACATTCTGACCACATAATTGAGGTGTATAAAATTATGAGGGGCCTAGATAGAGTGGATAGGAAGGACCTATTTCCTTTAGCAGAGAGGTCAATAACCAGGGGGCACAGATTGAAAGTAATTGGTCGAAGGATTGGAGGGGAGTTGAGGAGAACTTTTTTCACCCAGAGGGAGATGGTGGGTCTGGAACTCACTGCCTGAAAGGGTGGTAGAGGCAGAAACCCTCATCACATTTAAAAAGTACTTGGATATGCACTTGAAGTGCTGTAACCTACAGGAAACTCTTTGGTATCCGGCACCGACGGGACCGGCGTGTTGCCGGTTCATCAAACATTCTGGATGACGGAGAGGGTTATCTACCGAGGCTATTTTTAACAAAGAAAAATTAAAAAATCAAGAAATATGCAGTATAAAGTAATTGGGTACTCACCTACAGAATGTTGTGTTAAATGGATGGTGGAAGATGCTTGATTAAGTACAGTACTGCCAGTTGCGGGTAATGCAATGCAATGACTACCAGCAGCGTGGGGGACACACAGTACCCCTGTAAAATGGCGGATCAGAAGAGACTACCGGCAGCGCGGGAGAGTCAGACTCCTGTTACAGGGGTATTGAGGTGTTCGGACTGCCGACAGCGCCAAGAAGCCGAGTAGTGGCAGTTTGGTGAACTACCCCCACTGATTAACTCGGCCACCGCGGGAGACTCGGACTCGGCAACATTTCCGGTTATTGAGGTGTTGTTTTCGGAGTGAGAATTTTGCCGGTTAATAGAGAATTCCGGATATTTAGGTGCCGTTTAAACGAGAGTTTCCTGTACATTGCAACGGACCAAGAGCTGGAAAGTGGGATTAGGCTGGGTGGCTCTTTTTCAGCCGGCACGGACACAATGGGCCGAATGGCCTCCTTCTGTGCCGTAAATTTCCATGATTCTGTGATGCTTGATCACTAGGCATCTGCAAATGTTATTGCATTTACCCTATAATGGTTGGGTTCCCCTGCGGTTGAATACCTTTGTTCGTGGTCTCGCGCCAGCAGCTGTTGTGTGAGAATTTCCGAGAACCAGGAAGTCACCCGCCGGCAGGAGAAGAAGGGGAATCAGAAGGTGGAGAAGAGGAGAAAACTGCGGGAGGTACCTTGAGTCCACCAGTAACGAACACGATTTGAAGAAGCACAGGGAAAATCTCCCAGCAGCCGGACCAGTATTCATCCCTCAACCCACAGTGCCGAAACAGATGAACTGATCCTTCATCTCATTGCCGTATTTTTGGGAGCTTGCTGTGCACAGATTGGCCTTGGTGTTTGTCTGCCAAAACAACAGTGACTGCCCGTCCAAAGCTGTTACTTAACTGTGGAGCATTTTGGGATAACCTGAGGATAAAAAGATGCGAATGCAGTTTCTTCCTATAATTTCATCCTTGTTCCCCATGTAACAACATGTTGAAAGCAGTAAGCGCTTAACATTGTTTTTTTCATGTAAACCCTTTGCCACAGGCTAGATGCTGGGTTGCTACATTTCACATAGGAGGCCCAAAGCTTGTTTACATAATTGAAGGATTTTAGTATGAACATTTTTCAAAGTTGACTGTTGAAGCTTTAGTTATTATAATTAGACTTTCTTTACAAACAAAGGGGACCTCCCCAACAAATTCTGTGACTTGTCCCATTTGCTTTGAAGGCAGAGATCGGTTTGCTGCAACGTGTGTTTGCGTACTCGTACCACTAACCCACACCCTTTGCTTTTGGATTCCTGCTAATTACAGAGCCCGAACTACCGGGGAGGTGGGGGGTGAGGTGTTGTGGGGGAACGAGGCGGGTGGAACAGTAGAGTTCAGCAAAATAAATAGGCACACCACATGCTACTGATCTTGACCATCGCTGCAGAACTGCAACTTGCAAATGCATGTTGTGAGGCGCATTTAATTCTTTTGCCAGTGTTGAGTATTTATAGTTCCCGTCCATATGTGTGGAAATGTTATTTCTGAGCTAAATGCAGGTTACTGTAATTTCGAGATGTGTTTTGGTTATTGCTGTTTTGAATTTTTGCAACTTTAGCAGCCAAAGCACACTGTGATTGAAATATAGTTAGTCTGGATGGCAGCCAAATACTTTGTTGCAGAACAGACTGGGGGGAATGCCAGCTCACAGTCTAGTATTGATTTAATGTTTATGGTAAAAGTCGTAATATGTATTTTGCGGTAAGTAGACATGAAATAATCTGCACTGGCTAAAAGCTGAAGCTCAAGCGATGGTTTTCACTTTTGAGATCATGCATGCTTTTCTCAGAATGTTCATCGTGCAATAAAATAAAAGGCGAGCCAGCTCAAGTCATTCAGAAAGGTCTGAAAGCCCTTTGCAGACAATGAATGACTTTAAAGTGCAGTGGCTGCTGTTACATAGACAGTTTTGCACCTGATAAGATCCCACAGACACAAATCAGATTGTTTAATCTGCTGTTGGGGATGTTGGTTGAGGGAGGAATGTTGGCCAGGACACGAGGCGAATCCCCTACCCTTCAAATAGTGCCATGAGAGCTTTAATCTTATTTGAACAGGCAGGCGGGGCCTCGGTTTAGTGTCTTATCCAAAGAATGGCACCTCTGACAATGTAGCACTCCATCAGTACTGCACTATGCACCAGCCTAAATTTGTGTGCTCAAGTCTTGAACCCCCACCTTCTGACAGGAGTGCTCCCAACTGAGCCAAGACTATTAAAAAAAATCTTACATTTCTATAGCACCTTTCAGGACCACCTGGACATCCCAAAGTGCTTTACAGCCAATGAAGTACTTTTTGAAGTGTAGTCACTGTTGTAATATAGGAAACGTGGCAGCCAATTTGCGCACAGCAAGCTCCCACAAACAGCAATGTGATAATGACCAGATCATTTGTTTTAGATGTTGATTGAGGGATGAATATTGGCCAGGCCACTGGGGAGAACTCCCCTGATCTTCGTTGAAATAGTGCCATGGGATCTTTTACATTCACCTGAGAGAGCAGACGGGGCCTCGGTTTAACATCTCATCTGAAAGACAGCACCTCTGACAGTGCAGCACTCCCTCAGCACTGCATTGGAGTGTATGCCTAGATTTTTGTGCTCAAGTCTCTGGAGTGGGACTTGAACCCACAGCCTTCTGACCTCAGAGGCAAGAGTGCTACCAACGGAGCCACAGCTGGCACTTTATTTTTTTAAAGCAGGGGAGTTATCCCTGGTGTCCCGGCCAATATTTATCCCTCAATCAACATAACAAAAGCAGATTATCTGGTCAATAAAGTAGACTTTATAGCATTCACATTTCTTTTTTCAAAAGACTTGCGATAAATAGGATAATATATTTCACATACATTGTGAAAAATGTGCATATACTTGGGACAGGATATTTCTGGTTTTGGATGCCTGATTTAAGTTTTTAATGTCATGCCGCACGACCACTGGGAGAACTAAGGACATCCTCTGATTGGGCTTGGGTACATTTCCATCCATTACGTAGTGAGCCATCAGATGAGCATCTGAAACTCCCTCTTGCACAACGTATCAAGGTCCGGGGCACATATTGAAAACAGGAGCTGACAATGCAGTCAAGCCATTTTAATCTTACGTCGGATAACTATACCCTGACAGACTCGGGAACTCGCTCTGAGGATGGCTCTCAGCTCTGCCAAGGTATAGGGGAGGTGTACATTTTTCCAGGGTTTGATGTGAGGGATTAGACAGCTGCTGTGGGTGAGCAGCCATGCTTGTGATGAGCGAGCACCTAGAGGTTACATTTTTCTCTGTTAAGCTCAGGAAAAGCTATTTGCCTAACCTGTCACTATAAGATGCTTACTAGTAAGGGATGATATTGTAAGCAGGTGCTCCCAGTGAGGAGTGGCATTCACAAGGGGTGCGTCTTGCAAGAACAGCTCCCCATTAGTGCCTCTGCATTGTGAAATCAGCCCAGTAATGGCCCTAAAGGAACAATGCATGTGAGTAGGAGATGGTGTTGGCTAATTCTGAAATATCAAGGTCTTGCGATGCCCTTACGAATGCAAATACATCAGGAAGCAACCTTCAAAATTAGTTAATTGTTTGATTACTTTTACAGGTACACTGCAAGAATAATTGGAGGTTTATTTTTAATGGAAAATAGAAAACTTGTGGTGTTGAGGTATAATCTCGCATTTAGCCTCTTGATCTGTCTGGGAGGAGAGTGGTTGGACCAGTGCTGCAGGGAAACCTTCTTTCTGTGTCCCTCCATTACCCTGCCTGGAGCAGCACAGTTGGGAGGTTTGCCTGATACATAAAGGGTCAATGCCAACACCGATGGTTCACAATCCTCACCGATGACTTGCAAAATTCCTGCTAGATGTCTGCAGGAAACAGAAGGCTTTTTTGTTAAACCCTATCTATCCCCGATTGTCAGACTGTCAAAACAGTCATGTGGTTTGAAGGATGCGAAAAGATGCAAAAATGCCTTTAGTTCTCCTAAGCTTCTAATTAAATTATAATATCGTAGAATAAACATTTTCAAAACAAGTTAACGTTTATTTAAATACAAAGTACAATTCAGGACCTGAATTTTGGTGCCCCACTTATTCCAATACCAGTTATCCTTGAATTCCACGTTAACTTAAAAATAGGATTTTTTTTCTACCTTGAATTGGTTCCTATAACCATATTGATCAGAATTGCAAGGGGTCTGCAGATTAAAGGAGCTCGATTCATTCTCAAAAATGTTGAAAAATACATTAATTTAAAGTGCGCATTCTCCTGCTACTGTTTGTTTCTTTTTCACTCTCTATATTTTTTGTACCTCTTTCTTCCTTTGCTGTTCTTTTTAGTCACTCGCTATTTTGTTTCCCTCTTTCCTCCTTTCTCTTACTCCCCGCACAAATAGTTGGTTACACTGCTCCCTCTCCATTACTCACAGACCAGCACAAGGTGATTCATCGACTATACTAGTCTTTCTGCCATCCTCACGCATTGACCAGTTTCTAATGCTTCCCCCTTATATCCTTCACAATCCGGCAGCAGTTGAGTCACTCCTTTTAAAAGTTGAAACATTTCCTCTCAACACTTTATTGATTCAACAAGTCATGGTCCCCATAGAGTGGCATTTTTATTTCTATACCGATTGAACACTACTAAGAAAATAAATACTGTCCATGAATCTCTCTTCCAGTGGCCAGTACTCATAAGTAGCAAGAATTATAGTTGCTGACTATATTTTTGAGGTCAGTAACTTTCTTAATGCACTAACTTTCCAATACTGGGGATGTTCTCCATGGAGCAGAGAAAGTTGAGAGGAGATTTGATGGAGGTGTTCAAAATCATGAAGGGTCTAGACAGAGTAGATAGAGAGAAACTGTTCCCTTTGGCGGAAGGGTCGAGAAACAGAGGACACAGATTTAAGGTGATTGGCAGAATGAATGGTTAGGATCCGGAATGCACTGCCTGAGAGGGCGGTGGAGGCAGATTCAATCGTGGCTTTCAAAAGGGAGTTGGATAAGTACCTGAAAGAAAAAAATTTGCATGGCTACGGGGAAGGGGCGGGGGAGTGGGACTAGCTGAAGTGCTCTTGCAGTGAGCCGTCACAGGCTCGACGGGCCGAATGACCTCGTTCTGTGCTGTAACCATTCTATGATTCTATGAATATTGTTCATTTCTTTGCCCATTAGCTATTGCACAGATTAGTGAGATTCGAGTACTGTTGTTATTAGACACCAATAGAAAAAATTTCTATCAAATTCAAACAATAAGCAAGAAGCAACTGGAATCCCATTTGCAGAAGCAAGATATGAAAGTTTAATAAACCAAAGTCACACAGTTCTGCTTTATGGTGTTATGAATTTAAAATTCACTTCCATTAAAAAAACATCAAAAAGTAAATTAGTTTGGTAATGAAAAACTTTCTTTTTCAGATTTTTTAAAAGTGTGATGTGATTAATGTTCCTTTAATAAAAAAGAAATAGTTTAAAGTCGGGTTGAGAGAGTAGAATTCATACAATTTACAAGAGGGATCCTTGTATTGGGTTCCTCTGGGAGTTCTGAAAATATAACAGCATTTTATTTTAATGAAACAGAAAGAATATTACACCACAGAACTTATACACTCAAACTCCATGCATCATTTCAGTGTTTAAATATAAGTGTCCCTTCAAAAAGTACTGCTTTTTACATAGAAGCATTTCTAGCCATTCATTTGTATTTCTACTAGTTATCGGAGTATAACCCACTGTTTAGCACATACAGCACTGGCAAGTGCAGATCTGGCACATTCAGGTGACATGACCTGGGTGCTGCTACAACTAGCTTTGTTCCTATTGCTCACTTCCCAGTACTTTTGCTTCAGCCACTCTTGACACCATTAGTTCCACAACTGCCAGAATCAGGGTGTTGCAGACGATTGTAAAATGGCAAAGGGGGCAGGCTGGGTGTTGATCACTGACTGACTGTGGCATTGCAACGAATGACGATAAGATCTACTTGTTCTCCTGAAGTGAGGGAATAAATAACATGGGAGAAAATCCCGTTCTGTTTAATTTTGCTTGACTGAGCATGGATGGGAGAGCGGAGGGCTGTAATTCGGAAGGGCTAATTTAAGGTAAGTAGCCAACCTTGCACCAGGTTATAATGAGGTCGGCCAATCCTTGCTGAGCACCATTTGTCGTTCCCATTTGACGCCAACATTCATTTGGCATTCTGACATGGCGGTGACTTTGGAGTCATCTGATATCATTGGCAAATGATGTACTGTACTAAAAGCCCAAACTCTTGAGATTATTTTGACTGGTACTCGAGATTTAAAAAGACTATTGACTAGAATAAGTATGTGGCAAAAACATTCCTGTTTAATGTTAACTAACCCTGACATCAAAATGATTTTTAATTCAACTTTTTGTTTCCATGAATCTGTCTTTTGGTTAGGTGTTAGTAGGGAGTGTCAAAGTGATCGTGGGGAGTGTCAAAGTGATTGCTCATCATCCCCACTGCCCCCTCCCCCAACTTTCAAAACTGTTCTAATGACATCTCTCCTTAAAAAAAGCCTACCTTTGAGCCCTCGGTCTTCTCCAGGTATCGTTCCCTCTTTTTAAAATTCGATCACGGGATGTGGGCATCGCTGGCAAGGCCAGCATTTATTGTCCATTCCTAGTTGCCCTTGAGAAGGTGGTGGTGAGCCGCCTTCTTGAACCGCTGCAGTCCGTGTGGTGAAGGTTCTCCCACAGTGCTGTTAGGGAGGGAGTTCCAGGATTTTGGATGATGAAGGATCGGCGATGTACTTCCATGTCAGGGTGGTGTGTGACTTGGAGGGGAAATTGGAGGTGGTGGTGATCCCATGCACCTGCTGCCCTTGTCCTTCTAGGTGGTACAGGTCGCGGGTTTGGGAGGTGCTGCCGAAGAAGCCTTGGCGAGTTGATTCAGTGCATCTTGTAGATGGTACACGCTGCAGCCACGGTCCGCCGGTGGTGGAGGGAGTGAATGTTTAAGGTGGTGGATGGAGTGCCAATCAAACGGGCTGCTTTGTCTTGGATAGCGTCAAACTTCTTGAGAGTGTTTTTGGAGCTACACTCATCCAGGCAAGTGGAGAGTATTCCATCACACTCCTGACTTGTGCCTTGTAAATGGTTGCCACCGTATTTATGTGGCTAGTCCAGTTAAGTTTCTAGTCAATGGTGACCCCCCATGATGTTGATGGTGGGGTATTCGTCGATGGTAATGCTGTTGAATGTCAAGGGACGGCGGTTAGACTCTCGCTTGTTGGAGACAGTCATTGCCTGGCACTTCTGTGGCGCGAATGTTACCTGCCACTTATCAGCCCAAGTCTAAATGTCGTCCAGGTCTTGTTGCATGCGGGCACTGACTGCTTCATTATCTGAGGAGTTGCGAATGGCACTGAAAACTGTGCAGTCATCAGCGAACATTCCCACTTCTGATCTTATGATGGAGGGAAGGTCATTGATGAAGCAGCTGAAGATGGTTGGGCCTAGGACATTGCCCTGAGGAACTCCTGCAGTGATATCCTGGGGCTATGATGATTGACCTTCACCCACCACAACCATCTTCCTTTGTGCTAGGTATGACTCCAGCAAGTGGAGAGTTTCCTCCCCGATCCCCATTGACTTCAATTTTACTAGGGCTCCTTGATGCCACACTCGGTCAATGCTGCCT
Source organism: Somniosus microcephalus (assembly GCF_052327205.1). Classification (NCBI taxonomy): domain Eukaryota; kingdom Metazoa; phylum Chordata; class Chondrichthyes; order Squaliformes; family Somniosidae; genus Somniosus; species Somniosus microcephalus. The sequence continues at coordinate 442,065,024 of NC_140987.1, read as the reverse complement.
TGATGTCAAGGGCAGTCACTCTCACCTCGCCTCTGGAATTCAGCTCTTTTTGTCCATGTTTGGACTATCGCTGTAATGAGGCCTGGAGCCGAGTGGTCTTGGCGGAACCCAAACTGAGCATCAGTGAGTAGGTTATTGGTGAGTAGGTGCTGCTTAATAGCACTGTCGACGACACCTTCCATCACTTTGCTAATGATTGAGAATAAACTGACGGGGTGGTAATTGGCCAGATTGGATTTGTCTGCTTTTTGTGGACAGAGCATAACTGGGCAGTTTTCCACATTGTTGGATAGATTCCAGTGTTATAGCTGTACTGGAACAGCTTGGCTAGAGGCGTGTATAGTTCTGGAGCACAAGTCCTCAGCACGACAGCTGGGATGTTGCCGGGGCCCACAGTCTTTGCTGTATCCAGTGCGCTCAGCCGTTTCTTGATATCACGTGGAGTGAATCAAATTGGCTGAAGACTGGCTTCTGTGGTCGTGGGGACCTCAGGAGGAGGCTGATATGGATCAGCCATTCGGCTTCAGCCTTGTCTTTTGCACTCGTGCTGGGCTCCACCATCATTGAGGATGGGGATATTCATGGAGCCTCCTCCTCCCGTTAGTTGTTTAATGGTTCACTGCAGAGCTTTGATCTGATCCGTTGATTGTGGGATCGCTTAGCCCTGTCTATAGAATGCTGCTTCCGCTTTTTAGAATGCATGTAGTCCTGTGTTGCAGCTTCCCCGGGGTGGCCCCTCAATTTTTAGGTACGCCTGGTGCTGCTCCTGGCATACTCTTCTACACTCCTTATTGAACCAGGGTTGGTCTCCTGGCTTGATGGTAATGGTAGAGTGAGGGATATGCCAGGCCATGAGGTTATAGATTGTGTTGGAATACAATTCTGCTGTTGCTGATGGCCCACAGCACCTCATGGATGCCCAGTTTTGAGCTGCTAGATCTGTTCTGAATCTATCCCATTTAACACGGTGGTAGTGCCAAACAACACGATGGAGGGTGTCCTCAATGTGAAGACGGGACTTCATCTCCACAATGACTGTGCGGTGGTCACTGCTACCAATGCTGTCATGGACAGATGCATCTGCGACAGGTAGATTGGTGAGGACGAGGTCAAGTAGGTTTTTCCCTCGCGTTGGTTCTCTCACCACCTGTCGCAGGCTCAGACTGGCAGCTATGCCCTTCAGGACTTGGCCAGCAGTGGTGCTACCGAGCCACTCTTGGTGATGGACATTGAAGTCCCCCACCCAGAGTACATTCTGTGCCCTTGCTCCTCTCAGTGCTTTTTCTAAGTGGTGTTTAACATGGAACAATACTGATTCATCAGCTGCAAGAGGGCGGTAGGTGGTAATTAGCACGAGGTTTACTTGCCCATGCTTGACCTGAAGCCATGAGATTCATGGATCCTGAGTCAATGTTGAGGACTCCCAGGGCCACTCTTTCTCCAACTGTATACCACTGTGCCACAACCCCCTGGTGGATCTGTCCTGCCGGTGGGACAGAACATACCCAGGGATGGTGATGGAGGAATCTGGGACATTGGCTGAAAGGTATGATTCTGTCAGGCTGTTGCTTGACTAGTCTGTGGGACAGCTCTCCCCATTTTGGCACAAGTCCCCAGATGTTGGTGAGGAGGACTTTGCAGGGTCGACTGGGCTGGGTGTGCCATTGCCGTGTCCATAGCCGGTGCCGAGTGGTCCGTCCGGTTTTATTCTTACTGTTTCCGTAGCAGTTTGGTACAACTGAGTGGCTTGCTTGGCCATTTCAGAGTCAACCACATTGCTGTAGGCCTGGAGTCACATATAGGCCAGACCGGGTAAGGATGGCAGATTTCCTTCCCTAAAGGGCATTAGTGAATCAGATGGGTTTTTAACGACAATCCGATAGTTTCATGGTCACCATTGCTGACACTAGCTTTTAATTCCAGATTAATTTAATTAACTGAATTTAAATTCCCCAGTTGCCGTGGTGGGATTTGAACTCACGTCTCACGGATCATTAGTCCAGGCCTCTGGATTACTAGTCCAGTAACATAACCACTATGATACCGTTCCCTCTTGAACCTTCCTTTCCTCCAGCTCTGGAACATGCTGGCATGACCCAGTTCCGTGCCCACCACTTCCAGTTCGAATCCATTCGATGTATGCCCCCAAATTTCAGTTCTACAGGTAGGTGAAGCTTCTAGCTGGCAGCTTGGACTCAGAAAATTAGCCCCCAAAGTGCAATCTTACACTAAAATTCCACCTTTTCCAATTATCTGCTGTGGCTTTAATATTTGGACTTTGGCTCTGCTTCAAAGGACCTGAATTCTAGTCCCGTTGAAGCCAAATCAGAACCTAAAGTTGTAATCAATTCAAATGAACTCTCACCTCCGATGTTGAAACTGTCCTTCAGCATTGCAACAGATGCGGTGGCATAAGTATGAGAGAGTACGGGTTAACAGTAAACACTTTCAAAATAAAATAGCTGGAAATGTGTCATACAAAGGGATTTTGTTAAAATGCTATAGCAGGGTTTGAACCAGAATTATAGCATTTACATCTGACTGAAGAGGCAGAGCTTGTGCAATGAGATGTCTGCGGTTGTTTTTTTTTTAATGAACTGATGCGGACTGCAATGCTGTGCGTGTGAAACAAGTGTGGGACATTCATTTCGTTTGTGAAGCCCCTTGTTTAATGTTGAATTTAACCTACTGTGGGAGCCCTCTGTTAACATAGAAAGATCACTTTGGGCCGTATTTTCCAATCGGAGGCTTCCTGCGTGCGGAGGCCTCCGATCTGGAAAAAATCTAGGGACTTACCTGAGGGCTCCCGAGGTCCGGACACTTCCACTCCCGGGCCTCTCCAAACTCGAAATGCGCAGGGCCCACGTATCCCAGAGGCGCATGCGGTTCGCAAGTGTCCCTGGGATCACATGGACCATGGGGAGCCAATAGAAGGGAATTTCCCTCCATACACTTGACAGATAGACCTGTCAAATATATGAATGGAGAGCACCCCAAAAACACTGTAAAACATTAAATACATTTTTTAAAAATCACATTTTTACAATTAGTTGAAATTACAATAAATTGAATATTTTAAACAAAAATGTCATTTTTTGAAATAAATAATTAAAGTATTTTTAAATGATAAATGAGTGAAAAAAAATTTTGTTTTACTTTTTTCAAATCTTATGCTGGTAAAAGTAGGCCTTACGCTTTTACCAGGCATAAGGTTTCTAAGGGTTTTCTGCGGGCGGAGGTTTTGCAGAAAGCGGAACTGTCCTCCCGCAGAGGCCCTTCTCCAGGGCGGGCGTCTGATCTGTCAAGACGGAAATACCGGTTTTCAGCGCGTGCACTTCGCATGCCTGAAACCGGCATTTCCGATGTCCCTACGGGTGTGTACACAGCTCGTACCCACCCGTAGCGATCGGAATATATGGCCCCATGTGTTTAACCTCATAGAACATTAGCACACTCCAATTTGGAAAGACACCTCATTCAGAATTGTGGAGCCACAGGTTGGAAACCCATTTGAATCCGCCAGTTGCCAGTTTGATGAATTGTGCCAGTCTGTCGCTCAACTACTGGAGGAGACCCCTCACAAGATTGCAAGATAGATAAAGATAAGCGAGGCCACCTTAACTCATCTATCGATAGCAAAATACTGCAGATGCTGGAAATCCGAAATAACAACAGAAAATGCTGGAAAAACTCAGCAGGCCAGGCAACATCCGTGGAGAGAAATTAGAGTGATGTTTCGGGTCTAACCCTTTTTCAAACTGGAAAGGAAATAAAATAGATTGAAGGCAGGGCTGCGATAGGACAAAAGAAGTAAAAGAAGTAAAAGAGACATTAAGAGGTATTCAAAACCAGACGAGATGGTAATAGGACAGTGGAGACAAAAGACGGCAAGATTAGCTCATCTATCCATGGGATACTGTGCCCCCTCACAGTGTCTAACAAATCATTCCAGTTTTTAACCCCCACTACCTATCCAGAAGTCTATTCCATAGTTCTGATGAAACGTCTTCGACCTGAAACGTTAACTCTGTTTCTCTCTCCACGGATGCTGCCTGGCCTGCTGAGTTTTTCCAGCATTTTTCGTTGCTATTTCGGATTTCCAGCATTTTGCTATTGTCTATTCCATAGTGTTGTTCAATTTGCGAGAAGATGATTTTTCTGACAAAATTTCTGACGTTAGTTCTGTTTGCTTTTGTTAGTTTAAGGTAGTATTCCAGATTTACCTTTTCTATACCATTTATTATCTCGGGCATCTCTTTCATGTCACTTCACAATTTTCAAGACTGAAAGTCCTCAGTTTCTCCAGAATTCCTTCTAACTCAGTCTGTGATTATCGGGAGTCATGGCCTGTCTTTCAGGTGAGACGTTAAACCGAGGCCCTGTCTGCCCTCTCAGGTGGACATAAAAGGTTCCATGGCACTATTCAAAGAAGAGCAGGGGAGGCCTCCCCAGTGTCCTGGGCCAATATCTATCCCTCAACCAACACTTAAAAACAGATTATCTGGTCATTATCACATTGTTTTTGTGGGCCCTCGTTGTGCGATTGGTTGTCGCATTTCCTACACTACACAATAGTGACTACACTTTAAAAGCACTTCATTTGGTTATAAAGCACTTTGAGACATCCTGAGGTTGTGAAAGGCACAATATAAAGTCTTTCATTTCTTTTCTCTGTACCATCTCCAGGATCTGAACATTCACAGGGGCCCAATACTTTTGGGTAGGTCTTGATCGAAATAGCATAGCTGAACTGGAGCGAGATTCGGCTGCTCCATACTACAAGTTTTCAGGCTGAACTTACGCACGCACTGTGAATTTTGTGCAAAAACTGCAATATGACGGATAGAAACGATTCTGCGATCCAGCATTCTCAGGGATTGCGTCTCGGGAAATCTTCCAGCTACTCATTTTCGGTCCATCGGTTTTCGTGGTTGAGGTAATCACGGCTGCACCCCCATGATTTCAGAAAGTCCCCATCCTGCGAGAGAAACTCCTCCGCTAGGAGAGCCAGATTATGGAATCATCCCTATCGGCCTTCACTGGAGCCATGGAAACAAGGCAGTCTCATGTTTTTCAAAAGCGAAAGCAAACTTCGTGAGGTAACTGTCAAATCACCACACCAGAGAAATCCCAAGCAGAACCAGTATTGTGGATTATTGACCCAGGAAGATGACTCTGCTCATTTCCCCCCTCCCCCGACACTGTGTTTTATGACTAGGTTGTGGACTTTGCATCAACAGCGAGCAAATCACAGCAAAGAGGCAACACGGTCACTGCAGCTCCAAACAAGCTTCCAAGGGAAGAATTGCTCTGGTTACTCTGTGTAGTGATGAAGTTATTATGTATATTGCCATTGCATTTATGACATTGCTACACATGGGGCTACATTTTCAATTCTCCATTGAAATCGATGAAACTGAAAATTAAAAGTAAAAGAAAGACTTGCATTTCTATAGCGCCTTTCATGACCACCGGATGTCCCAAAGCGCTTTACAGCCAATTAAGTACTTTTTGAAGTGGAGTCACTGTTGTAATGTAGAAAACGCGGCAGCCAATTTGCGCACAGCAAGCTCCCACAAACAGCAATGTGATAATGACCAGATAAACTGTTTTAGATTATCCCACATTTTGTGGAATTTTTCCCACATTACAACAGTGACTACACTCCAAAAAGGTACTTCATTGGCTGTAAAGCACTTTGAGACGTCATGTGGTCATGAAAGGCGCTATATAAATGCAAGTCTTACTTTTTTCTTTTGAGATGTTGATTGAGAGATAAATATTGGCTAGAACAATTTGGGTAATTTCTATAATGGGCAGCCATTTAATGTTAGTTTAATGTCTGGGCGACAAGTTGAAAACCTACCCCATAAGTGCCCAAATCAATTGGCCACCCTTTTATTCAACTGCCCCCCACCCACCCTCCCCGCACTTATTGATAAGAAAAACAGATATAAATGTGAATGGGGAAAGTGTCCAATTGGTTTTAAGTGGTACCTGCTTTTATGAGCAGTTGCAATTACAATGTGATTGGAGGAGAAGTGGTTTGAGAAGTTATATTATTATTGCCCTCCTCTCCTTTGTGGGTAAGAAAAATGGGACATTCATCCTGCTATTTAAAAAAAATATATATTTCTTAAATGGGCTTCTTTAAAAGAAAAATGGAACTCTTCCTGCTTAATAGAAACATAGAAACATAGAAGATAGGAGCAGGAGTAGGCCATTCAGCCCCTCGGGCCCACTCCACCATTTAATGAGATCATGGCTGATCATCCAAATTCAGTACCTGTCCCTGCCTTCTCCCCATACCCCTTGATCCCTTTAGCCTTAAGAAATATATCCAACTCCTTCTTGAATACATTTAATGAATTGGCCTCAACTGCCCTGTGTGGCAGAGAATTCCACAGTTTCACCACTCTCTGGGTGAAGAAATTCCTCCTCATCTCAGTCCTAAATGGCTTACCCCTTATCCTTAGACTGTGACCCCTGGTTCTGGACTCCCCGCCATCGGGAACATTCTTCCTGCATCTAGTCTGTCTAGTCCTGTTAGAATTTTATAAGTTTCAATGAGATCCCCTCTCATTCTTCTAAATTCTAGCGAATATAAGCCCAATCGACCCAATCTCTCCTCATACGTCATCTGCTGTCTTCTGAAGAGCGAGAAAGAAAGAACTATCATTTATAAAGCGCCTTCCACGAATGCAGGACGTCCCAAAGCGCTTTACAGCCAATGCATGATGTAACGATGTGGATAATGGTTCTCTGAGTTTGTGAGCAAATGGAGTCCTTGGGGTGGGCACTGGGTGTAATCTGCCTGGTGCAAGAGAGGTAATATTGTTGTTGCTTATTTTTTTAAATTAAACCAGCCTTGATTGTAATCAACGTTTGATAGCAGAGTTTGCAGAATTAGAATGAAGCTGCAAAATTGTCTCTCAGCAAGAAATTAAAGTTCCCAAAGCTGATTGATCTTGAGTGCAGAGCACATGATAAGCCTTCCTATGCCTTGAGCTGTTATTGCAGATGAATAGAGCTGCTAGTGTTGCATATTAAAACTGTCTTACAGTTCCCTGTTTTTCCAGACAGTACTTCAGTGCGTGACGGCGCTTGCTCAAAGCACATTGGAAAAAGGCTTTATTTGAAAGTCCCCAGTATGACCACAAGCAAAATTCCACCATTAAATCATGAGTTAATAATGAAAGGCTGTTTCTTGGCCCCTGGAGTTTGTGTCTTAAGTTTCAAATCAATGCTGAGTAAAATTGACCTCTTGTTTATTATTCCAAACAAGAAGGTGTTTGTAGAGGAAGCTGCTTTAACACTGTGCAACATGTCGTTTCCCACTTCACCATTGATGGCCTCTCCATCAGCCACTCCGGTCCTACCCTCAACCCCCCTGCCTTGCCACCTCCATCCCTGCCTTCAAAGGTCCCCGTGGCACCTTTCTTAGGAACATAGGAATTACGAGACAAAAGAAGACCAAGGTCTATCTAGTTTACCATCTACCATCCTGGTAGTCGCATGATACAGCGATAATGGAGTCCTTGACTAATAAAGAAAAGAAAGACTTACATTTATATAGCACCTTTCACAAACACCAGACGTCTCAAAGCGCTTTGCAGCCAATGAAGTACTTTTGGAGTGTAGACACTGTGTAATGTGGGAATCGTGGCCACCAATTTGAGCACAGCAAGCTCCCACAAACAGCAATGTGATAATGGCTAGATAATCTGTTGTAGTGATGTTGATTGAGGGATAAATATTGGCCAGGACACCGGGGAGAACTCCCCTGCTCTTCTTCGAAATAGTGCCATGGGATTTTTTTACGCCCACCTGAGAGAGCAGACGGGGCCTCACGTCTCATCTGAAAGATAGCACCTCCGACAGTGCAGCGCTCCCTCAGCACTGTACTGGAGTGTCAATCTAGATTTATGCGCTCAGGTCCCTAGAGTGGGACTTGAACCCACAACCTTCTGACTCGGAGGCGAGTGTGCAACCCACTGAGCGACAGCTGACACTTCAGTCCCTATCATCCCACATATGGGCCGAATGGCCTCCTTCTGTGCTGTATCATTCTATGACTCTAATTAGTCTGCAACAGACTCAGACATGATGCGAGGAAAACCCCAGTGATGGAGAGCTTCTATTGAGGATACTTTAGCATCCTCCTGCCTCCTTCCCTTTCTCCCTTCTGCCCGGTGTCCTCTTACTATCTACTACCCTATAAAGCACTCTGAGCGGTCTTTCTGTACACTATAGAGATGTAAAAGTTGCTGTTAATCATTCTTATGTGTTAACTATATACATCTCATCTCTTTATTGTTTTTAGTGTTTTATTAAAGTGCAACAGAGGTTAGGCACAAAACACTAGGCAAATGTATAAATCAATAGGGTCACAGTCTAAGGATAAGGGGTAAGCCATTTAGGGCTGAGATGAGGAGGAATTTCTTCACCCAGAGAGTGGTGAACCTGTGGAATTCTCTACCACAGAAGGCAGTTGAGGCCAATTCATTAAATATATTCAAGAAGGAGTTGGATATATTTCTTAAGGCTAAAGGGATCAAGGGGTATGGGGAGAAAGCAGGGACAGGGTATTGAATTTGGATGATCAGCCATGATCTCATTAAATGGCGGAACAGGCTCGAGGGGCCGAATGGCCTGCTCCTGCTCCTATCTTCTAATGAAGGGAATGAATGTACAAACCTCAAGCTAGCCTTCAGGACTAGGTTTTCAAAAGCTGGACCTCTTTTCCTTCACGCTACATTTATAACATTGATTTTCTGTAAACTTCTGAAGGTGGAATTTTGGAAACGTGAAATACCAGAGAACAGTTACTCAGTCACCGTGGCCCGGATGAAATGTTTAAAGAAGGGTTGTGTTATATGTTTTGATTTTGATGCAGAAGTGCGACTGCAGCCCTCAATTTAGATTAATGTGAGCTGACTGTGGAGGGGGATTGGGGCGGGGCGGGGGGAGAAATGAGGAAACAGTTTTTTACTCAGCAAGTTGTCATAATCTGGAACGCGCTGCCTGAAAGGGCGGCCAAAGCAGATTCAATAGTAACTTTTAAAGGGGAATTGAATATATACTTGAAAAAGAATCGTTGGCAGGACTCTAGGGAAAGTTGGACCAATTGGATAGCTCTTTCAAAGAGGCACAGTGGGCCGAATGGCCTCCTTCTGTTTCTGGCATTGTGAATCAAGGCGGACTGAGCAATTCCCACACATTTGTAGCCGTCACCTCTTTCCAAGCTGACACACGACATATTAGCAGTTGGGCTGGAGGGAGACAGGACTCGCTGGGTTGGGAGCGTGCCAGAATTATTTTCACTCGTTTAACCCAGAGGCATGAGTATGCATCACAGCCTCTTTTTAAAAAAAAAATTTGAACAACTATACTGCTCCTCACGGAAAAAGGATATAGTAGGAGGTGAATCACTGATAGGTTGACAATCCATCCTATCCAGGTCAGCAGAAGTAAACTGACAATATCCTGCAGGGCGTAGTCAGATCCGAATGTTATCTGGACCGTGAGCGGTGGACATGTCTCTCACTAACACGTTAATCAGATCTTACCATGCTCAGTGGAAGATTCGGTTTAAGCAATGATCCTTCATGATTTTATTTTTGGAAAGATTAAAGCCCCTAATTTTCTTCAGCAATAAGAATTGACGACGACATATGTGGCAGCGTGGAGGAGCTGTTGTTTCCATGCAGAAATACATTTACTCTTTGTAACATTGTCAGTCATTTCACGTCAAGCCAAGATTTTTAGAATGATTGTAATTTAGGATATTTCTACTGCAGAATTATGATGACAGTCCCTATGGGTGTGAAGCTGTCCTTAACAATGGGCCAATGTGCTGTCGGGTTAAGGTTAGGGTTAGAGACAGAAGCTGGGGCCTGGACTCAGCTTTTTAGTACACGGGGGGAACGCAGCCATCTAGTACCACAACAATTTAAGCATCAGCTGTGGCTCAGTGGGCAGCACTCTCGCCTCTCTGCGTTAGAAGGCTGAGGGTTCAACTCCCACTCCAGAGACTTGAGCATAAAACCTATGCTGGCATTGTGAATCAAGGCAGACGGAGCATTCCCACACATTTGTAACTGCCACCTCTTTCCAAGCTGACACACGACATATTAACAGTTGAGCTGGAGGGAGACAGGACTCGCTGGGTTGGGAGCGTGCCAGACTTATTCTCTAACTTTTCCAGTTCTAACGAAAGGTCCCCGACTCAAAACGTTGACTCTGTTTCTCTCTCCTCGATGCTGCCTGACCTGCTGAGTGCTTCCAGTATTTTCTGTTGTTATTTCAGATTTCCAGCATCCGCAGTATTTTGCTATTGCATAAAATCTAGGCCGGCACTTCAGTGCAGAGCTGAGGGAGTGCGGCACTGTCAGAGGTGCCATCTTTCAGATGAGACTTTAAACCGAGGCCCTGTCTGCTCTCTCAGGTGGATGTGAAATATCCCATGGCACTTGTTATAAATCTCATCATCATGAAGAAACATCTCATGAAATAACACTGGACAGCCAGCTGGTGGTGCCGTCCAAGGAGTATAAATACTCGGGCGTTGTCCAGCTTGCCCAGGGACATTCTGTAAGACAGGAACTAGTGAAGTACAACTAGACCTCCATGTTCTGAAACAAGTTCATTAAAGCCTTGCTTTATACTCGAACCAAGTGCGTAGTGAGTTTTATTACGTCAGCACTATTTCGAAGAAGAGCAGGGGAGTTCTCCCTGGTGTCCTGGCCAATTTTTATCCCACAACCAATAGCACTAAAACAGATTATCTGGCCATTATCACATTGCTGTTTGTAGGCTCTTGCTGTGCACAAAATTGGCTGCCGTGTTTCCTACATTACAACAGTGGCTACACCTTCAAAAGTACTTCATTGGCTGTAAAGCACTTTGGGAGGTCCTGAGGTCATGACAGGCACTATATAAATGCAAGTTGCATAGGATTACATAGGATATACAGCACAGAAACAGGCCATTCGGCCCAACCAGTCTATGCCGGTGTTTATGCTCCACTCGAGCCTCCTCCCGTCTTTCCTCATCTAACTCTAGCAGCATAACCCTCTATTCCCTTCTCCCTCATATGTTTATCTAGCTTCCCTTTAAATGCATCGATACTATTCGCTTCCACCACTCCCTGTGGTAGCGAGTTCCACATTCTCACCACTCTCTGGGTAAAGAAGTTTCTCCTGAATTCCCTATTGGATTTCTTGGTGACTATCTTATATTGATGGCCGCTAATTTTGCTCTTCCCCACAAGTGCGTACACTCTGTCGGCTCTATCAAAACCTCTTCTTTCTTTCTTCAGTGTAAAGGCATTGAATGGTGAGTGGCGATGGTACACTGAGGGCCAAGGTTTGTCTGAGCCTGGCCGTTAGAAGCACAGTACAATATCACATTGCACAGGAAACTTGACAAGTTCCCAAAAGTAAACCATCCTCCAGCTCTGAGCTCTCCATTGTAATGAGCAAGAGGTCAGTCAGTCCGCCTGAGGCTTTCCAGACACGACAAATCTGCAATTGTCTTCTCTCGAATGATGTTTACAGTATAGAATCTCACACCTACTTTGTTCAGGAATTAGATTAACTTGAATGCCTCTTGCTGACTTCCTCCATTGTTTATGGGACAATGACGATGTCTATAAAACCGATCTAACACACTTGAATCTATATTAATCCCCTGATGGCTCAGTGGGTAAATGCATTGCTTGGTGTTGTACCGAATTCTGTAGATCAGGAATGTTCCAGTTTTGACCCTAACCCATGGGTGACACTGGGACATTCTAAATAGCCTGACCAGCCCCAGCCTAAGAATGGGAAAAACAAATCAGCCAGGGTTCCTGCCACTTGATGACTAGTGAGCCCTGCTAGAACAGAACATGTGTGTGGAAACTGGGTAAGAACAACTGTGGTCTCAGCTATCATGGCCCTTCCATCATCCAATAACCTGCCTCAATTTAATAGACGTACTGAATCCAAGGAAGACTTGGCCTTTGTCAGGGCAGAACATGTAAGCGGAGAAAATGAGAGGAAGAAATCATAAAATCTTACAGCACAGAAGGAAGCCAATCGGCCCATCGTGCCTGTGCCGGCTCTTTGAAGGAGCTGTCCAATTAGTCCCACTCCCTTGCTCTTTCCCCATATCCCTGCAAATTTCTCCTTTTTAAGTGTATATCCAATTCCCTTTTGAAAGTTACTACAGGTTGAGCATCCCGAATCCGGCAAGCTCGGGACCGAGGCCGAGCCGGTGTTCGGGTTTTGCCGGACTTCGGAACGTGTTTCTGATGTCCGAAGTCTGGAAACGCCCGAGCCCAGGTTATGATATTTCAGGACTTCGGACATCAGAAACACGTGCCGAGTCCGGGAAATGCCTGGGCCCAGGTTGCGCTATTTCCGGTTTTTGGTAAGCCTCCCTCAGGGTGTCCGGATTCCGGAACATTTTTCGGATTCCGGTCCCCTGCCACCAATCGTCCTGGAGTCTGGACTCTGGAACATTATGGATTCCGGAACTCCAGATTTGGGACGCTCAACCTGTACTGAATCTGCTTCCACCACCCTTTCAGGTAGCGCATTCCAGATCACAACAAATCACTGGGTATTATTATATATTCGGGGGCCTTTTAAGAAAAATAATTTGTTCTGACCTCTATTCTGTTAACTAATGTACATTTCATACTGTTTTAACAAGGTGGTAATGTCTGTTTAATAAAAGATACATTTTTTAAAATAATTGTAATTTTATTTTTGGATTTGGTATTCAGGAGAGATTGAAACCAAAGTATGATAGCAAAATACTACGGATGCTGGAAATCCGAAATAGCAACAGAAAACGCTGGAAAAACTCAGCAGGCCGGGCAACATCCGTGGAGAGAGAAACAGAGTTAATGTTTCAGGTCGAAGACCTTTCATCAGAACTGGGAAAGAGCAGGAAATGGAAAGCAAGTTTAGGGGCTGGGAAAAGGGGGAGAGGCTGAAAGAACAAAAGGGAAGGTCAGTGATAGGATAGAAAGCCGGAGAGATTAAGAGACATTGAGAGACATTAAGAGATATTCAAGGTGAGAGGAGGTGGTAATGGGACAGGTTAAGGAACACCTCTAGACGAGGTGTGAATTGCGCTGGCAGAATGAAGGACAGCTGGCATGTGGGAGGGAAAAAAAAAAGGGGCCAAACAAAAAGTGTGGATAAAAAAAAGAAGAAAATATATATATGTGATAGGGGCCGAGGTTATGATCTGAGTATCTGAAACAAGAGTATCAGGGCTGCAATGTAATCTTGAAGGTGAAGCCCTGAATCTGAGAAGCTTTGTTTTGGCCTGTTTTTGGAGCCCCTTGTACCACTCTGTGCCCTGATCTGGTTTCCCCAGTTCTCCTAATCTCGCCCCTCTGATGTCTGGGTTAATCCCTACTGTTTTGATGCAACATGACAATGTTTTGCTGCTCCGACTGGAGGAGGGTCTGAGCCAATAAGACACCAGCTTTGTTCCATCAATAATAGGATTCTCTCTAATACAGTCTGTCAAATTCAGGAAGTAGATAAGCAGCCCGTCAACAGTCTGGCTCGTGAGCAGAGTATAGTGACCATAATAAACGAGACTGAAATGGGAATATTGCACGATTCAGAATGTGACAATCTATTAAACGTGTGAGTGTCTTTACTTTGAATTAGAACAAGAAGCATTTACCACTGTATCAGATTATTTACCAGTGAAACAGTGACGTATAAACTCAGGGTTCTCTCCAGCTAATGGCTTCAGGGGCTGATGTCCAGGAAACACATTGGCTAGGAAAACACTGATGAGATATCAGAATAAATATGCTGATCGGGCTTTTCACACATAACCATAGTTCCTAGTTGAGTTTGATTTTGTCAAATAAATTTCGGTAGGTTTCCAGTCTCATTTAGATGTGTCACGTGGCTCAGTCAGTATCGCCCTCGCCCCTGAGTCACAAGTTTGGGGATTCAAGTCGGGATACCGACCCGCTGTAAATCTTTTTGATTTTGACAGCGGACCCGCCTCCAAACCCGCAGTCTGAGCTCTGGTACAATTCCGTCCCAGGGACTTGAGCGCATAATCTAGGCTGAGACTCCAGTGTTGTGCTGAGGGAGTGCTGCACTGTCGGAGGTGCCGTCGTTCAGCTGGGCCGTTAAACCAAGACCACGTCTGCCCTCTCAGGTAGACGTGAAGGATTCCGTAGCGCTATGCGAAGCAGAGCGGGGGAGTTCTCCCTGGTGTCCTGGCCAACATTGATCCCTCAACCAGTAGCACTAAAAGCAGCTTATCTGGTTATTTTCATGTTGCTGTTTGTGGGAGCTTGCTGCGCGCAAATGGGCTGCCATGTTTCCTACATTACAACAGGGACTACACTTCGAAAAGTACTTGATTGGCTGTAAAGTGCTTTGGGATGTCCTGAGGTCATGAAAAATGCTACATAAATGCAAGTCTTTTTTTTCTTTCATTCTATGAGTTTCCCAAGCCCAGCATCAACACGCTTCTTTTGAAAGGAAATCACAGATTTCCTGGTTTGGCATTAAATTGTATTCAAATGAAGGAGACGTTTCCTTGAGGCTGCTCTGTTTCAGCGTCCTTTCAACAACAAAAATACGGCTGTCTTTTCAGATTTAATACTTTAGATTTTGTTTCTAGCTTGAAGAATGTGATACAAGGAGTGTACAGGAGGAGAGCGGTGAAAGGAAATGGTACCTTTGACTCTGTAATGGGGTAAATGTTGCCAGGGATATTTTAATCACATTTGGATTTCCTTCTTTCCCTTAAGTTATTTTGGGACACTCAAACTATTTTCTTTTCCCAAGCAGGAAAGTCAGAAAAATGAGCAGTAAAGAATTGGAATTAGACCACATTTATTTTTTTTCCCAGCACCAGTCACGACATGCATGGCCTGCAGATCCTGTCCATCTGCCTATTGTTGCATCTGAAACAGATTCAGAGAGAGTGTATTTATCAAGTAGAGGTTTAGTTGAGTTCAAATGCCATGTGGGTGACGCAGGTTCTAAATCTGCAATTGATTTTGGTGGTTCACGGATAACTAACAAACATGCGTGAAATACATGTTGGGGGTTACTGCAGTTGACTGGACACTGGATGGGACTGGCAACCTAGAGGTCGTGAGTTCAAATCCCACCATGGCTTGTGGTAAAATTGAGTTCAGTAAATCAATTGGTTAAAGACCCAAAATAACTATTATGTCCGTGTATGATTGAGACACGGACAGCAGGAGTTGAACAAAACAAGTCTTTACTGAAAGGAGTCAATTGGGAAAGTGAAACTACAGAGGCTTACTAGCGCCTTTTATACAGGGGTGGTCACTGCCGGTACTGCAGTCTGAGACCAGTTATTCTCTTAAAGGTACATACACAACAATTCCTCCCCTTTTAGATAAACAGTACATAACATTCATTTAGCAACTAAATGATAACTAATTACAATCACAATTACGGTTGCTAGATACATTGGTTGAGGTTAAGCAATTATAAGTTCAGTCTTTGAGGAGGCTTCCTGATTCTGTCTGGATAACGCCTCTTTGGGGTATCAGGTTCTTCTGGCAAGGTTGAGTCGGGATCAATGTCGTTGTTTGGTTCATCTGCTTCCAATATCACCGATTCTGCGGTAGCTGCAATTGGTACGTCAATTTCATTGCCAGGTGTATCAGATCGTGGTGTGGAGTTGACGTTTTCCAGTGACTCTAGAATCTGGTCAGCATGGCGTCTTACAATGCTCTCTCCCACGTCCAGAGTATACATGAGAGGTCCTTGCCGTGTACAAATCGTTCCTGGCTGCCATTTCTCAGTGCGGTAGTCCCGGGCCAAAACTGGTTGACCTATCTTAAAACTCCTGGTCGGTCTTTCATTCATATTCTGAAACTGCCTGTTCTCCACATCTCTTCGGACGTTTGGCTTAACCAAATCCAAGCGGCATCGTAGTCTTCGATTGAAGAACATCATGGCTGGAGTTTGGTTGGTAACCGCATGTGTCGCATTCCGGTAGGCAAACAAGAAGTTGTCCACCTTGTGTTGTAGGGGTATATCTTCATTACACATTGCCTTGATAGCCTTCTTGAATGTTTGAACAAACCTCTCGGCCAATCCATTAGTGGCTGGATGATATGGGGCAGATGTGTAATGCTTAACACCGTTGTTCATTAAGAACCTCCGGAACTCTTCAGACACAAACTGTGGTCCATTGTCAGAGCAAATCTGTTCAGGCAGCCCATTTCTGGCGAATATGGTTCGTAAAACTGTGATAGTTTTTTCTGTGGTGGTTGAGGACATTTTATTACCTCTGGCCACTTTGAATGTGCATCCACCGCAATTAAAAACATCGAGTCCATGAAGGGACCAGCAAAATCAATGTGCACCCTTTGCCATGGAGATGAGGGCCACTCCCATGGATGTAGAGGAGCTTGTGGTGGGGCGTTTTGGACCTTCTGGCATCCTGCACAGCTCTTGGTCATCTCTTCGATTTCTCTATCGATTCCCGGCCACCACACAAACGCTCTGGCTAAGTTCTTCATTTTTACCCCACCCAGATGACCCTCATGAAGCTCATTGAGCACTCTATCCGTTAACTTAGGTGGAATTACTACTCTGGATCCACACATCAAGGTTCCTCTGCACACTGACAATTGTTCTCTTCTCGGCGAGAATGCTGGCAGCAGTGGTTCGCCATGTGCTGGCCAGCCCTTCACCGTTAAATCATAGACCCGTGATAGTGTCGGGTCATTTCATGTTTCCTTTTCTATGTTTGCATTCATCACAGGGAGACATTCAACTATGGTCGAGTGGAATATCTCCATTGGATCCCCTGCAAGGTCTTCTTCTTCCACCGTCGGCAACGGTAGGCGCGACAATCCATCAGCATTCCCATGCTGTTTAGTTCCTTTGTACTCGATGTCATATTGGTGTGCCCCGAGGAAAAGGGACCACCTCTGCAGCCGTTGCGCTGTCATTATCGGTACGCCCTTCTGAGGGTTGAAAATGGAGACAAGAGGTTGATGATCGGTTAGTAGAGTAAATTTTTGACCGTGCAGGTAGTGATTGAACTTCTTCACCCCCCACACTAGGCTGAGGGCCTCTCTGTCAATGTGGGCATAGTTACGCTCGGCAGAAGTTAACGAGCGTGACGCAAAAGCTATCGGCCTCTCTAAACCATCAAGGAATTTATGTGACAGTACAGCTCCAATGCCGTAGGGAGACGCATCACACGCCAGTCTGATCGGCAGTGCTGGGTTGTAGTGAGCCAATACTTCTCTTGAAGTGATTATCAAATCAAATCAAATCAACTTTTATTGTCATTGTTAGTGCAATTTGGATTAGGACACTTAAACATTTCAACATACATTTGTACATATATATTAGCATAAATATGACCATAATAAAGTGAATAAAGTGCATCGGCAGATGTGCAGGCTTTAGTGTTTATTTGTGGAGTTCAGTAGGATGACAGCCCTGGGAAAGAAGCTGTTCCTAAATCTGGTCGTACGGGTGCGAATGCATCTGTAGTGTCTTCCAGATGGTAGGAGGGCGAGCAGACTGTGGCTGGGGTGGGTAGGGTCTTTGATGATGGTCCGTGCCCTCTGTAGGCAGCGTTTCTGATATATATGTTCTATGGTCGGTAGCCGCGTGCCGGTAATGCGTTGGGCAGTTTTGACTACCCGCTGCAGGGCTTTCCGGTCATGGGAGCTACAGCCGCCATACCATACCGTGATACAGTTTGTCAGGATGCTCTCTATAGTGCAGCGGTAGAAGTTAGAGAGGATCGGGGGTGACAGATTACATCCCTTCAGCCTCCTCAAGAAATATAGGCGCTGCTGGGCCTTCTTCACCAGAGAGGAGGTGTTGAGGGACCAGGAGAGGTCTTCCGTGATGTGGACTCCGAGGAACTTAAAGCTGGCCACCCTTTCCACCTCCGCCCCATTGATGTGGATGGGGGTGTGACTTCCGCCTTTGGACTTCCTGAAGTCCACGATTATTTCCTTTGTTTTCTTGGTGTTAAGGGCCAGGTTGTTGTCGGCGCACCACTTCACGAGATGCTGGACCTCCTCCCTGTAGGCTGACTCATCATTGTTGGTGATCTGGCCTACTACTGTGGTGTCATCTGCAAACTTGATGATGGTGTTGGAACCATTAACAGCCACACAGTCGTGGGTGAAGAGGGAGTAGAGGAGGGGGCTCAGCACACATCCTTGTGGGGCCCCCGTGTTCAGGGTCAGCGGGGGGAGGTGTGGTTGCCTAATTTGACAGACTGGGGTCTGTTTGTTAGGAAGTCCAGGGTCCAGTTGCAGAGGGAAGTGTTCAGGCCAAGAGTTTGGAGTTTGGTGGCCAGCTTGTTGGGGACGATAGTGTTGAATGCTGAGCTGTAGTCTATAAACAACATTCTGATGTAGGTCTCCTTACCATCTAGGTGATTCAGTGCCGAGTGTAGAGCAGTAGTGATTGCATCCTCCGTTGATCTGTTTGCCCGATAGGGAAACTGGTGTTGGTCAAGGGAGGCAGGAACATTGGCTTTGATGTGGGCTAAGACCAGTCTCTCGAAACACTTCATTATGATGGGTGTGAGTGCGACAGGTCGATAGTCGTTCAGACACGTCACAGCCGCTTGTTTAGGCACAGGAATGATGGTGGCGGTCTTGAAGCATGTAGGGACTACTGCCTGGGCCAATGACAGGTTGAAGATGGCGGTGAAGACATCAGCCAGCTGATCAGCACATTCCTTGAGTACCCGTCCAGGGATGCTATCCGGTCCAGTAGCCTTTCGTGTGTTCACTCTGCGTAAAGCGCCCCTTACGTCGGAGGTCGACAGAGTGAGCACCTGGTCTTCTGGGGGTGGCAAGGCTTTGGTAGCCGGCTCCTTGTTGTCCCTGTCGAAGCGAGCATAGAAGTTGTTAAGCTCCTCCGGGAGGGAGGCGTCGCTGACCGGGGGACTGGTGTTTTTGCCCTTGTAGTCAGTGATGGCCTGGATGCCTTGCCACATGCGCCGGGGGTCTGAGTTGTTGCGGAAGTGGTCCTCTATCCGCAGTGTCTGTTTCCATTTGGCAGTCCTGATACCCTTTTTTAGGTTGGTCCTAGCTGCTCTGTAAGCCGCCGTGTCGCCAGATTTAAATGCTGCGTCGCGTGCTTTCAACAGTGAGCGGACCTCTCCGTTCATCCAGGGTTTCTGGTTGGGGTATGACCTGATATTTTTGTGGGTCGTGACGACCTCGACGCAGCTGTTGATGTAGAATAGCACTGTGGATGCGTATTCCTCGATGTCATTGTGGGCAAACATGCGTTCGAAGCAATCCTGAAGCTCCGATACTGCCCCCTCTGGCCATACTTTCACTGCTCTCATTGATGTTCTCTCTCTTAAGTCCTTACTCTTCTGAAAGGCCTGCTTACAGTCATTGCTCCATTTCCATGCTACTCCCGTTCGTAGTAGGGCGTTCAGTGGGTGCAGAATTGTCGACAAATTCGGCAAAAACTTATGGTAGTAATTCACCAATCCGAGGAATGACCTCAGTTACGACACATTTTCAGGTGCTGGGACCTTAACAACCGCTTCAATTTTGTCAGGGGACTTATGTAACCCTTCTTCATCAATCACGTGGCCACAATACGATATCTGTTTCTTAAAAAACTCGCACTTGGGGCGGTTGGCTCGTAGCCCATGTTCCCGTAGTCTAGTGAGCACCTGTTCTAGGTTGTTAAGGTGTTCACTGTCATCTTCACCTGTCACAAGGATGTCGTCCAAGTAACACTGAGTCCCCGGAATTCCTTGCAGGACTTGTTCCATCGCTCTTTGCCATATCGCTGGAGCCGATGCTACTCCGAATACCAATCGATGATACTGGTAAACACCTTTGTGAGTGTTTATCGTGAGATATTTCCTAGAGGACTCTTCAACCTCCATCTGCAGATATGCTTGTGCTAGGTCAATTTTTATAAAACGCTTCTCTCCAGATAGTGAGGCGAAGATGTCTTCTATCCTTGGAAGAGGATATTGTACTGTGTGAAGGACTGGGTTCACTGTCACCTTGAAGTCCCCACAGATGCGAACCTTCCTTGGCTCCTCAGACTTATTGCTTAACGTTTTCTTCATGACAGGAACGATGGGTGTCGCCCACTCGCTCCATTCGGCCTTAGACAACACGCCTGCCTTCTTCAGATTCTCCAGCTCTGCCTCGACGGCTGGGCGAATTGCATATGGTACCGGTCTTGCTTTGAAAAACTTGGGAATTGCATTCTCTTCTATTTTTATCGAGGCGGTTACGCCTTTAAGAGTGCCCAGTTCTTGTTGAAATACCTTTTTGGCGTTAGCTAAGATTGTTGACAATCGTCCAGGAGTGACGTCTTCATCTTTTTTACCATCCACCGTCATTGCATGAATGGAGTGCCAATCTAAGCTTATCTTCCTGATCCATTCACGTCCCAATAACGGTGGTCCACCATTTGGCAGTATGTAGAGATACAATGTCCGTATTTTCTTGCCGTTGTATTTGACAGGCACCCTTATTTTTCCTCTGGGGTATACTTTTTGCCCCGTATATGTCGTCAAGACGATGGATGTCTCTCTCAAGGGTATGTGTGAGAATAGCCGCTCGTAGTCTCGTCGATTCATGACGGTTAGCGCTGATCCTGTATCCAATTCCATTTTAACTTGGGACCCTGCTATCGTGAGGGTGACCCAAATGGTTCGGTGATCCTCTTTTGCGATTACATTGTGAAGTTTGAGACAGCTTAGTCTCTTGTTCCCGGATTCACTATCGCTCATCTGGTCTTCGGAACTACTGTCCGTCATCTTTTGTACTTTCTTGTACGGTTCCTTAGTAGCCTTTTTGTTGTCACTGGTCTTCTTCCCAGACCTGCAAACTCGTGCAATGTGTCCCATCTTTCCGCATTGCCTGCATATTTTGTCCTTGGACCAGCAGTCCTTCTGGTCATGGTTAGTTCTGCTGCAGCGATAACATTTTGCAAATCCCCGTGTCATTTCGTGGGTGCCGTATTCCTGTGGCTTTTGTTGTATTTCTGCAGCTCCCCTGGCTGCTGCTTCGTACGATACTGCCACGCTGAAAGCCTTATCTAGCGTCAGCTCTTTCTCTGAGAGTAACTTCTTCTGTGTTCCTTCATTCAGGAGTCCACAGACAAATTTGTCCCGTAGGGTATCTGCCAGTCCTGCTCTGAACTGGCAGTGCTTTGATAGCTTGCGTAGTTCCGTAAGGTACTCAGCATTGCTCTCATCTTTATGCTGAGTTCTCCTGTGGAATTTAAATCTTTCTGCTATCAACAGCGGTGCAGGGTTTAGGTGTTCCTGTAGGACAGCAACAATTTCATTAAAACTCTTCGCCTTCGGTTTGGCTGGAGTAATCAGGTCCCGCAATAGGCCGTACATTCTAGCGCCCATTAAGTTTAGCAATACCGATGCCTTTTTCTCATCAGCTATTTCGTTTGCCTCGCAATATACCTCGACTCTTTCCACAGACGTGGTCCAGTCCTCTATTGTATTATCAAAGGCAGTGATACAGCCAGTCTTCGGCATCTTGAATATCTAAAATGGCGCCTCCTGCACTTTGCCTTCTTCCCCCGATTTAACAAAATGGCGCCTCCCGCGCTTTGCCTTCTTCCCCGCTGATTAAGATGGCGCCTCCCGCACTTTGCCTTCTTCCCCGCTGTTGCTAGCGCTGCTTTCCGCGGTTTCCGTTGTAACCTGCAGCTCCTCGCGGTTTCCTGTGCGTTTAATATTTCTTTTTTTTAAAATTATTTTCCCGTCGTGGAACAACCCTTTGGGACTCTTGCCTCCCTCTTCTCGGGTCTATACGCAGCCTGGCTTCGTAGCACCGGCCGCGCCCTGTGTGCTCCACCCTCTCTCTCTCTTCCCGACAACGCTGCTCGGCCCCGTTGCAAGCCACCCGCTCGAGTTCACGACCGCCGCAGCCCAGGAAGGATCAGTGTACTACCTGCCACCAGCCCGATTAGCTGAAGCACCGTTGACAGGAACCAGGCCCCGCTTTCGGCAGCTTCTCCAGCAATCTGCAACTCCGCTAACACAGGGGCGGATGCCCACGGTCGACGCCCGTTTCTACTGCTTCTTTCTTCCTTCTGGCCTCGACTTCTGCTCACTTCGCTTCAGGAATGGATCCCAGGAGGTGGTGCAGACTGTAGGTAAGTTCGTATCTGCTCGTCGCCAGTATTATGTCCATGTATGATTGAGACACGGACAGCAGGAGTTGAACAAAACAAGTCTTTACTGAAAGGAGTCAATCGGGAAAGTGAAACTGCAGAGGCTTATTAGCATCTTTTATACAGGGGTGGTCACTGCCGGTACTGCAGTCTGAGACCAG
The DNA here is from genome assembly GCF_052327205.1 of Somniosus microcephalus. Classification (NCBI taxonomy): domain Eukaryota; kingdom Metazoa; phylum Chordata; class Chondrichthyes; order Squaliformes; family Somniosidae; genus Somniosus; species Somniosus microcephalus. The sequence continues at coordinate 442,042,682 of NC_140987.1, read as the reverse complement.
TTATTCTCTTAAAGGTACATACACAACAATAACAACAGAAAATGCTGGAAATACTCAGCAGGCCAGGCAGCAACCGCGGAGAGAGAAACAGAGTTAACGTTTCAGGTCTGGGATCCTTCATCAGAACTGGAAAAAGCTGGAAATGTAACAGATATTAAGCAGGTGCAGAGACAGGGCGGGGAGGGGGGTCTGCGTTTAGGAGGGGAGGAAGGAATTGAAAGAACATACTGTGAAAATGTTGCAAATGGGAATGGCAAAATCATACTGCATGAAAAATGGGGGCAGGGATTATTATCTGAAATTGTTGAACTCGATATTGAGTCCGGAAGGTTACAGTGCCTAATCGAAAGATGAGGTGCTGTTCGTTGAGCTTCATTGGAACAGTGTAATAGGCCGAGGACGGCGAGATCAGAGTGGTTTAAGACCCAACTTGTTGACTAATGTTCTTCCTTCTACAGAAGGGAATCTACCCTTTCTGACCTCCCATCTCACCTCGTATGGTTAACTCTAACGTTCTTAAGCATCTTGTAGGCGTGGGCAATAACTGCGGTATTTTCCATATCTCAAGAAAATACAATGACGTGGTATTGGTGTGAGAAGGCATCAGTTGTTGTTGGGATGTGGCAGGTTACAGCAGTTGCATGAATCTTTGTTGATGAGCTAACTGAAGGGCGATAGGATCCAGGGATAGAGCTGGGAGATAATGAAGGGCGCAGCCAGGCATGTTGTGAGGTAGATCTGGGAATTAGCCCAAGCAGATCTGAATGACTGAAGGTTGGAACTGAAAGATGGTGAAAGACAGAGCCCGAAGAATTAAGTTGAACAAGAGTGTACTGGGAAGAAAGATGGATCAGAGATGATGACAGAGAAATAAAGAGCAAGGTAATTAGAAAATTGAGATAGAAACACAGGAACCGAAGTACGCCATTTAGCCCCTTGAGCGTGTTCCATCATTCTATTTAGGAAGGATATATTGGCCTTGGAGGAAGTCCAGCGTAAGTTTACCAGAATGATAGCCGGACTGCAAAGGTTAAGTTATGAGGAGAGATTACACAAATTAGGGTTGTATTCCCTAGAATTTAGAAGGTTAAGGGGTGATCTGATCAAAGTTTTCAAGATATTAAGGGGAACAGACAGGGTAGATAGAGAGAAACTATTTCCGCTGGTTGGGGATTCTAGGACTAGGGGGCAGAGTCTAAAAATTAGAGCCAGACCTTTCAGGAGTGAAATTAGGAAACACTTCTACACACAAAGGGTGGTACAAGTTTGGAACCCTCTTCCGCACACGGAAATTGATGCTAGATCAATTGTTAATTTTAAATCGGAGATCGATAGCTTTTTGTTGACCAGAGGTATTAAGGGATACGGGCCAAAGGCGGGTATATGGAGTTAGGTCACAGATCAGTCATGATCTCATTGAATGGCGGAACAGGCTCGATGAGCTGAATGGCCTCCTCCTGGTCCTATGTTCCTAATTAGATCATGGCTTATCTGTACTTCAACTCTATTTACCCGTCTTTGTTTCATATCCCCTCAAAACCCTTACCTAACAAAAGTCCATCAATCTCAATCTTGAAAGTTTACACCTACAGCTTTTTGGGGAGCAAGTTTAAGATTTCCACTACTCTTTGTGCGAAGAAGTACCTCCTGATTGCACTCCTAAATGGCCTAGCTTTAATGTTGATATTATGCCCTCGTTCTGGATTCTATTACCAGAGGAAATAGTTTCTCTGTATCGACTCTATCAAATCCCCATATCATTTTAAATACCTCAGTTAGATCACCCCTCAACCTTCTAAACTCAGGGGAGCACAAGTTTATGCAATCTGCCCTCGTAATTTAACCTATAGAAAAACAGGAATGGGAGAAATAAGAAACCATAAAACAAAGATGAGATTTTTATTAAAAGAAGAGAGAAAAAAGTTGTCACAAGAAAATGAAGAAGAGAAATGATTCTTTGTCTTTCATCCCACATAAACATAGGAAGCAGAATCCACATTTATGGGTCTTACGCTGGCCTATGAAGGATAATTAGGAGCTCAACCTAACTGCAAGCTATTGTAGATCAGGGTGTTTAAAAATGAGTTTTGCTGGAGGTCCTTAGTAACGTAGACAAGCCTTGTCAACTTTTTTGTAGTCTTTAGAAACGGCATATCATTGTGTGTTGTAATGAGGTATGGGTTGTAGGGGATTCCCTCATTAAGAGTCAGGAGGTAAAACCCAGCTCGCTGCTAAAGAAGCAAGTGCTACAACAGAGCCTTTTAATGAGGACAGATAATACTTAAAAGAAAAAAAGTGCCACACTGAAATCTGTTTCCTGCGCGAGCCTCCAATTTATGCCTTGCTCCTGAATTAACCCACTAAATTGGCACTTTCCACTGCAGGGGGAGGGGTGGGGGACTTGTTTTGTTTTGTTTAAGTACTAAAGTAGAAATAACTGTTAATAGTAACAGACAGGCATAGATATTACAGCACAGAAGGAGGCCATTCGGCCCATTGTATCTGTGCGAGCATGGTTGGGGTGGGTGAGAGAAATCCTTGCCAACGGCTGCAGAGCTGTCTGGCGGTCACGCACAGCCCGGCAACGAATTTTCGTATGGGAGATTTATGCGCAAAATTTTGAATGGGCTGCACAGCCCGTTAAAGGGACTGCGCACCCCCCAAAAAAATTAGGGGGAACATTGGTGTTTTAAATCTCATCATCATGAAGAAATGACTCATGAAATAACACTGGACGGCCAGCTGGTGGCGCCGTCCAAGGAGTATAAATACTCGGCCGTGGGCCCAGCTTGTCCAGGAACATTTTGTAAGACAGGAACTAGTGAAGTACAACTAGACCTCCATGTTCTGAAACAAGTTGATTAAAGCCTTGCTTTATACTCAAACCAAGTGCGTAGTGAGTTTTATTACGTCAGTTGGTCCTTGCCGTGCTTATATTCTTCCCCCCTTTTAAAGGCCTAATTTCACAGAAACAAATTCTGTCGATCTAAATATGAAAATCAGATGAAGTAATAGAACTGCTTTAGACACAGAGCTTTGAATCAAACATGCTCTAGAACAATAAACCAAACTAACAACACCCCAGCCATGTTCAGAGGATGTAAGGATGTCCTGCCGGTGCTAGTTTTATGCAACAAAACCTCTGGTGTGTCCAATGTGGACAGAGTGATGTCAAATGAGATTCGACTCCCAAAGGTAGGTGGCTCAGAATTAGAAGTGAACACCTTTTTGTTTCATGGTAACAAGATGGCCCATCTCTAGACATTGCAACACCTGTGACCTGCAGTGCCACAGTACAGTGATATTGCTTCCCTTAACTATGTAATAGTCCACATGCAACCTCCCACACACACATTCCTCTGTGTACCTGCGGTGAGGGGGGTGGAGGGCAGATGGTGGAGTTGTTTAGTCTTGATGCCCCGGCCATCATGAGTATGGGGTAAGCTTGATGGACAAGCTGGTCTTTTCCTGCCTGTCAATTTTGTTATGTTCATACCTCCGCATCCTGAATACCAGCTTTGACATTCAGAATCATGAGGGGTCTAGACAGAGTAGATAGAGAGAAACTGTTCCTATTGGCAGAAAGGTTGAGAACCAGAGGACACAGATTAAGGTGATTGGTGGAACAACCAAAGGCGACATGAGGAAAAACATTTTTTTAACGCAGTGAGTGAGTGGTTAGGATCTGGAACGCACTGCCTGAGAGGGTGGTGGAGGCGGATTCAAACATGGCTTTCAAAAGGGAATTGGATAAGTACCTGAGGGAAGAAATTTGCAGGGCTACGGGTAAAGGGCAGGGGAGTGGGACTAGTTGAAGTGCTCCTGCAGAGAGCCGGCACGGGCTCGACGGGCTGAATGGCCTCCTTCTGTGCTGTAACCATTCTATGATTCTATGATAATGACCTATGAGATAGGTTGACAAGTGACCAAGGAATAGTGTTTAAAATACAGAGAAGCCCTACTTTTGTTCCTTTGCAGCTAGAGTGTCTCCTACTCGGGAGATATTCGCACTTCTCAATTGAGGTACTCTCAGGGTTCCAGCTCCAATAAACTCTGCTGGTTCAGTGGAGTCTCCACACTAGCTGAGGTTAGGTCTGTGAAGAAGGAGATTCTCTGCTACTTTGTTCTTTTGAATCCCATGTCAAGCTCCCTATTGGTGCCGCAAGGTGGAGCCTGTTTCTCAGGGTGTTCTCGGGGAATTCAGCAGATCATCTCCCTGACCTCTCGCAGATCACTTCCGGTTCTGGGAAGCCTGGTATTGAGGTGCAAACCCCTGATTACTTAGGGCAGGCCTCTCCTTGGTATTGTTTCAGGGCCAGGACAGTTTCTTAATTTCCCAGAACCACCTGAACCCATTCATGATTTTAAGTTTTGTGCTTAATTTTGCTGATGGAGGCCCAGCAAGCAGAGCACAGCCTGTAGTGGGAGGTTATGAATCAGCCTGTGTATGTGGAGGCCAAACTCATCTGGCCCCGGACTGTTTTGTAGCATCAACTGTGCTGGCATAATGAATTTCCTTCGCTCTGAGTGCTCTCCAATGCCGTGGGCAGTGCTACAGGATTATCTGGTATTTCTACTGGGTCTGGTCCAACCCAATGTTGGGTTGAAGCATGGAGTCACAACCCCCAGTTGGACTCGGTCACGTGCGGGCTGCGGGCTTCGACTGGGACTGAGAATTCTGGTCTTAATCACTGGGGATCATGGGGCCTTGTTAGTTCCCTACATTACAACAGCGACTTCATTTCAGAAGTGCTTCATTGGCCGTGAAGCATTTTGGGACGTTCTGTGGTTATGATAGGTGCTATATCAATGCAAGTTCCTTCTTGCTTTCTAGTTAGACATGTGAGTGACCCTCGAGGCTGAATGGCCTACTCCTGTTGCTGTGTGTCCTGTATTCAGATGGTGACATCTCTTTGCAGGAGTACTTTCTTGAAGCAGAGTGGGCCATGGTGTTTGTTTTTGTACAATCATCTATAGAATCATTGAATCATAAAAGCTTACAGCACAGAAGGAGGCCATTCGACCCGTCGTGCCTGTGCCAGCTCTTTGAAAGAGCCGTCGTGCTCAGTCCCAACACCCCTGCTGTTTGTCCGTAACCCTGTGAGCTCCTCATCCTCCAGGACCGTCCAACTTCCTTTAAAGTCATTGATGGAATCAGCATCCGCCACCTTTTCAGGTCGAGCATTCCAGATCCCGACAACTCTAAGTGAAAAAAACGTCTCCTGCGCTTCCCTCGATGAGTATTTATTAAAATAAAAGCTTATTAAATGAATTTTGGAACATGAATTGATCCAAATACAGATTTGTATTTCATAAGAAGTTAAAATAACAACACCCAGAACCCAACTTTACATTAATCGCTAAGTTGGAGATCTTTTACCAGTCCAATATTTAGTCGGCTTCGTGCACTCTCTCATGTGTCGCTTGGAGGTTTTTTTAAGCTGATGTTTTTATTAGATTTTTTTTCTCACTTCCTGCCCTTTCTTGAGAATCTCTGTACCGCACCCAGCTGAGAGGGTGAGTTGTGGCCAGACTGCTCACAAGTCTTAGCAAATATTCCTTTGAAACTGGCAGAGTACGAGACTGGGCCACTTGACTCTTCCTCATTTTGGTTCCTCTTCAAGCCCTGTGGTGAACATAAGAAATAGGAGCAGGAGTCGGCCAGTTGGCCCTTCGAGCCTGCTCTGCCATTCAGTAAGATCATGGCTGATCTTCTACCTCATCTCCACTTTCCCGCACTATCCCCATATCCCTTGATTCCCTTAATATCCAAAAATCTATCGATCTCTGTCTTGAATATACTCAACGACTGAGCATCCATAGCCCTCTGGGGTAAAGAATTCCAAAGATTCACCATCCTCTGAGTGAAGAAATTTCTCCTCATATCAGTCCTAAATGGCTATCCCCTTATCCTAAGACTGTGACCCCTGGTTCTAGAATCCCCAGCCAGGGGAAACACCCTCCGTGCCTCTACCTGTTAGATCCGTGGTTCAGTGGATAAATAATTACATGGATGCTGTACATAAACAAATAACAGGTCTTTACTGGAGGAGGTTAATCTCTAGACTGGGATACAGAGGCATGCGCACAGCTTATATACCGGTGTGGTCACTACAGTATACAAGAGCTGTAAAAAGTAGTTCTGACTTAAAGCTACAATTCCTCCCTTTTTAGATTAATAATACCCCCTTAATATTCAAATAACAATTACATTTTTACATGTACATTCAATAACAAAAGTCCATTTATAGATTCAGTCTTTGGGGCGGCTTCCTGACCCTTTCGGGATAGCGCCTTTCCGGAGGTTCTTGTTCTTGGTGCAGAGGCGATTCTGACCCCCTTTCATCGGGTAGTTCATCGGGTTCCACTGCTACTGGGTCTGAAGTAGATACTACCGGTATGTCGGGTTCATCCCCAGGTACTCGAGACATGGGGTTGACGCATTCCTGTGATGCTAAGATCTGATCGACGTGGCGTCTCACAATGTTCTCCCCTACATCCACTGTGTACATTAATGGCCCCTGCCTTGTACATATCGTTCCGGGTTGCCACTTCTCTGTTCGATAGTCCCGGGCCAAGACTGGTTGCCCTACATTGAAGCTCCTTGTCGGCTTCTCGTTGATGTGCTGGAATTGTTTGTCCTCAACATTTCTTCGCACATTTGGTCTGAGCAAGTCCAGACGAGATCTCAACCTTCGGTTAAAGAATATCATGGCCGGGGTCTGGTTGGTAACTGCATGTGTCACGTTTCGGTAGGCTATTAAGAAATTGTCCATCTGATGCTGTAGTGGAATTTCCTCGTCGCACATGGCCTTTATCGCCTTCTTAAAGGTTTGTACGAACCTCTCAGCCAATCCATTGGTGGCTGGATGATACGGGGCGGATGTGTAATGCCTTACCCCATTCCTTTTCATGAATTTTTGGAACTCGTCGGACACAAACTGTGGTCCATTATCAGAGCAGATCTGCTCTGGCAACCCGTTTCTGGCAAATATGGTCCGTAGGACTGCAATCGTTTTCTCTGTAGTGGTTGAAGACATCTTTATCACCTCAGGCCACTTTGAATGAGCATCCACTGCTATTAAGAACATTGAGTCCATGAATGGACCAGCGAAATCAATGTGCACCCGTTGCCATGGAGAGGAGGGCCACTCCCATGGGTGTAGAGGGGCATGTGGTGGTGCATTTTGGACCTTCTGGCATCCTAAGCAGCTCTTAATTAGGTCTTCGATTTGTTGATCGATTCCCGGCCACCACACATAAGCCCTAGCTAGGCTTTTCATTTTCACTCCCCCCAGATGACCTTCATGTAGCTCATTTAGCACTCTCTCCCTTAACTTGGGTGGAATCACCACTCTGGATCCACACATCACTGTCCCCTGGCATACTGACAGCTGTTCTCTTCTGGATGAGAATGCTGGCAACAGTGAGTCGCCATGTGTTGGCCATCCCCTCACCGTTAATTCATATACCCGTGACAGCGTCGGATCATTGCGGGTCTCCTTCTCTATATCCGCGTTTGTTACTGGCAATCAATCGTTCAATTATCGGCGAATATAATATCTCGATAGGGTCCACTGCTGGTGCTTCCTCCACAGTAGGCAGTGGCAGGTGCGATAGCCCATCAGCATTCCCATGCTGTTTCGTGCCTTTATATTCTATTTCATATTGATTCGCCCCTAGAAACAGGGACCATCTTTGTAACCGCTGTGCAGTCATTACTGGCACGCCCTTCTTAGGATTAAAGATGGAGACAAGTGGTTGGTGGTCAGTCAGCAAGGTGAACTTCTGTCCATGCAGATAGTGGTTGAATTTTTTTACTCCCCATACTAGGCTGAGGGCCTTCCTGTCAATCTGGGTGTAGTTGCGCTCGGCTGAGGTTAGTGACCGAGACGCAAAGGCTACTGGCCTCTCCAACCCATCTGGGAATTTGTGCGACAGCACCGCTCCAATGCCGTAGGGTGATGCATCACATGCCAAACGAATTGGTAGTGCTGGGTTGAAATGGGCCAACACCTCTTTTGATGTGATCAATTCTTTACACTTCTGGAAAGCTCGTCTACGTTCGTCATCCCACTTCCATGGTACCCCTGTTTGCAGTAGGGTGTTCAGCGGGTGTAATACCGTAGACAAATTTGGTAAGAACTTGTGGTAATAGTTTACCAGCCCGAGGAACGACCTCAGGTGTGACACATTTTCCGGTGCTGGAGCCTTGACTACTGCCTCCATCTTGTCAGGGGACTTATGTAACCCCTCTTCATCGATGACGCGGCCGCAATACGAGATCTGTTTCTGGAAAACTCGCACTTGTGGCGATTAGCTCGTAGCCCATATTCCTTTAATCTGGCGAGCACCTTCTCCAAGTTAGCGAGGTGATCACTGTCATTTTCGCCCGTGACCAAGATGTCGTCCAAATGACACTGGGTCCCTGGAATCCCTTGCAGGACCTGATCCATCGCCCTTTGCCAGATAGCCGGAGCCGAGGCTACTCCAAACACCAGCCGGTTGTATTGATAGAGACCTTTATGGGTGTTGATCGTAAGGTAATGTTTCGAAGCTTCTTCTACCTCCATTTGCAAGTACGCCTGGGCTAGATCAATTTTGGTGAAGCGTTTACCACCAGATAGCGAGGCGAAAATATCCTCAATTCGTGGAAGTGGATATTGCACCGTGTGAAGGACTAGGTTCACTGTCACCTTAAAATCCCCACAGATGCGGACCTTCTTTGGTTCCCCAGGCGTATTACTCAACGACCTCTTCATTACAGGAATGATGGGTGTAGCCCACTCGCTCCAGTCCACTTTGGACAGCACTCCTGAATGTTCCAACCTTTCCAGCTCTGCTTCAACCGCTGGTCTGATCGCATAAGGCACTGGTCTGGCCTTCAGAAACTTTGGGCTTGCATTATCCTCTATTTTAATTGTTACTGTTATTCCTTTTAGTGTTCCTAGTCCCTCCTGGAAGACTTCTTTTGCATCAGTTAGCATTTTTGACAGTCATCCAGGTGTGACGTCGTCATCCTTTTTGGCCTCCACCTTCAGTGCCTGTATGGAATGCCAATCTAAATGTATCTTCCGGATCCATTCACGTCCTAGCAGTGGTGGTCCTCCATTTGGCACTACATATATATCCATTTTAGGTATTTCCTGACCTTTATATGTCACTTTCACCCTTATTTTTCCTTTAGGGTAGACTTTTTGCCCCATATACGTCTTCAAGACAATCTCTGTAGCTTTCAAGGGTATGTGTGAAAATAGCCGCTTGTAGTCTCTTTGATTTATGACTGTTAGAGCTGACCCTGTGTCCAATTCCATTTCTACTTGGACTCCGTCTATCTTGAGTGTATCCCAGATAGCCTGGTGATCCTCCATTTCGGTTACATTATGTAGTTTCAGACAACCCAGCTCCTTGCTTCCGGAGTCTGTGTCACTTTTCTGTTCATCTGAACCACTGTCCATCACCTAGTGTACCTTTTTGTACTTCTCCTGTGGAGATTTCTTACTGTTGGTTTTCTTCCCAAACCTGCAGACTCTTGCTATGTGTCCTGCTTTCCCACACTGTCTGCACACTTGGTCCTTGAACCAACAATCTTTCTGGTCATGTGTTGTTCTGCCACAGCGATAGCACTTCCCTGTTCCATAGGTCATTTCGTTGGTGCCATATTCTTGCGGTCTCTGTTGTATCTCTGCAGTGCCCCTTGCGGCTGCTTCGTATGATACTGCCATACTGAAAGCTTTGTCCAGCGTAAGGTCCTTTTCTGATAGAAGCCGTTTCTGGGTTCCTTCATTTTGTAGCCCACACACAAACTTGTCCCTTAACGTGTCTGCTAGTCCCGCTCCAAACTGGCAGTGTTTTGATAGCTTGCGCAGTTCCGTTAGGTACTCAGCATTGCTTTCGTCTTTGTGCTGGTTCCTTTTATGGAACTTAAATCGTTCTGCTATCAGCAGCGGTGTGGGGTTTAAGTGGTCCTGTAGGATTTCTACCATGCTTTCAAAATTCTTGTTTACCGGCTTCTCTGGGGTTATTAGATTTCGCAGTAACCCATAAGTTTTTGCACCCATGGAATTTAACAGAACCAGTGCTTTATTAGCATCTGGCACTTCATTCGCCCTGCAGTACACCTCAATACGTTCCACATATGTCGCCCAATCTTCGACTTCATTGTCGAACGTAGAGATACTGCCACTCTTCGGCATCCTTGGTTGTGCGTTAACTATCACCAATGGCGCCTCCCGCGCTTCCCCTTCTTCTCCGCTGGCACAAAATGGCGTCTCCCGCGCTTTCCTTCCTTCCCGCGCTCGCCCGTCTTCTCCGCTGCGGCTTCGCAAAATGGCGTCTCCCGTGCTCTTCCTTCTTCTCCGCGGCTCAATGGCGGCTCCCGCGCTCTCCCTGCTTCTCCGCGGCTCAATGGCGTCTCCCCTTGCTTCGCCCCGCGCACCCTGATCAGCCCGTGATCCCTGGCTGTGCTCTGCGCGTTCTTCTCTTGATATTTATCGACGCCGCTCAGTCTAGAGCCCGGCTGTTTCTTACCCTCTCGCTCTCCGGTTTGCAGTATTTTTCCTCGGCGCCGCTCGGTGATCAACCCCCGGCTGCGCCGTGCTCTCTTCACCCTCTTTCTTACCCCGTCGACGCTGCCCGGCTCTCTCTGCCGTCGGTCGGCTCCAGCCGCCGCTGCTTGGGAAGGGTCTGCTCTGGACCTGTCGTCAGTCTCTTACTGCTCGTTGTGGCTGGGGAACCAAGCCCGGCTCTCCACAGCCTCCCCAGCGAAGTTGGATCTCTGCCTGACTGCTGGGCAGTTGCTCGCGGTCGACGCCCGTGTTCCTGGACTCGACTATTTTTTTTTATGTTGCAGGTAGATTCGCATCAACACTCGTCGCCACTGTTAGATCCGTGGTTCAGTGGATAAATAATTACACGGATGCTGTACATAAACAAATAACAAGTCTTTACTGGAGGAGGGTAATCTCTAGACTGGGGTACAGAGGCATGCGCACAGCTTATATACCGGTGTGGTCACGGCCGGTACTACAGTATACAGGAGCTGTAAAAAGTAGTTCTGATTTAAAGCACATACACTACACTACCCTATCAAGCCCTGTAAGAATTTTGTATGTTTCAATGAGATCGCCTCTCATTCTTCTAAACTTTAGAGAATACAGGCCTAGTCTACTCAATCTCTCCTCATAGGACAATCCCCCCATCCCAGGAACCAGTCTGGTGAAACTTTGCTGCACTCCCTCTAATGCAAGTACATCCTGAAGTCTTCAATCAGCACCCTTCCCAATGCCCGCCCGCATAACAAGCCTGGCCAGGATGAGGAACTCAAGTGTCGAACTTCGCAGCCTTGAACCTGCATGCTGCTGCTCCACGCTGCTGCAATTGTCTTGCTTTGGGGCTTGTTGTCGTTACTACTTGCTCCGCTTAATTATTATTTTCCAAGGGTTATTTATTTTAATGAGTATTTCTGAAAGAAGATCGAAAATTTCATAAAGCTTTAATGCTAACTGTAACCCTCAGGGATTGCAAGTAAAGATTATTGTCTTGTGTTGCACTGAATTAAACATTGAAATTAAAACTTGGATAAGGATTGCTCCAGAAATCTGTCACAATTAATGAGCCTTAAAGGATCAAAAATCCAATCGATTATCCTGCCGGATGACTCTGAGCTATTGGGGAAATAGGCAGGGTAAATTCATACTCTATCAATGCAAAACTAAAGGTTTGCTGTATTTATCAGTACTTCTTTAGACATGTATTCATAGCCCTACTTACATAGCCTAAAATACTGCTGGCCTTTTTGTTACGACTTTAGCTCCCTTATGGGGGACAGTAGCGTAGTGGTTATGTTACTGGACCAGGAACCTTAGTAGGCCCTGGGCTAATGATCACAGACACCCCACAGTGCAGACAGAGGCCATTTCAGCCCATTGAGCCTGCACCGACACATATCCCACCCAATCCCTGTAACCCCACATATTTAATCCCCCTAACACTAAGGGTCAATTTATCATAGCCAATCAACCTAACCTGCACCTCTTTGGACTGTAGGAGGAAACCCACGCAAACACAGGGAGAATGTGCAAACTCCACACAGACAGTCGCCCGAGGCCGGATTCGAACCCGGGTCGCTGGCGCTGTGAGGCAACAGTGCTAACCACTATGCCACCGTGCTGGATATGACTTCAAATCCCACTAAATAAATCTAGAATTAAAAAGCTAGTATCAGTAATGGTGACCATGGGGGAAAAATTCAGTATCGCCCCATTTGGGGCGCCGTTATCGGCCGAGCGCAAAGTTTAGCGCCTGGCGCTAATTATCGCCTCTGACAGCAAACTTGGCTTTTATCGCTCCTGGAGGTGATTGGAGCGCTAAATCAGACGCTTCACACCTGTCTTAAGGCGCAAACGCCGAGGAGTGAGGCGCTACCTCAGAGTGCTGGCGAAGCAGGGAAGGGCAAATCAAAATAAACCTGCAAAGTGCTGCTCAGTACTCAAAACTCCTTCGCACAGCATTGAATCTCTCCAGAAGTCTCTCTCTCTCTCAGACTGCATGGTGCAAAAATGTCACCGACAAAAAAAGGCAGGAAGCGGTCGCCTTTAAATAACGCTCCCCTAGTCCCTTTCTGACAGCATAATGCTCCCCTCAACCTGTTGTTGCTAGCGGCAGGCGGTAAGGCGGGGGGCGCCACTCAATACCCGGTCCGGGGCACTAACAGGGCATTGCACACTTGACTGACGTCACAATCTGCCGGCGCAGGAGATCGTGGCGGAAGTGTTTAGCGCCGCCGTAAAATGTCTAGTTAATTTCGCGAGCGGCAGAAACATCGCCGCGCCCGGGCGCTAGTTGCTTTGCACCCCAATTGGCGCCCTCTTAAGGCGCTAATGGGAGGCGCAAACAACTGAATTTTTCCCCCCACGAAACTACCGGATTGTCATAAAAACCCATCTGGTTCACTAATGCCCTTTAGGGAAGGAAATCTGCCGCCCTTACCCGGTCTGGCCTATATGTGACTCCAGACTCACAGCAATGTGGTTGACTTTTAACAGCCCTCTGCGGTTCAAGAGGGCGGCTCACCACCACCTTCTCAAGGGCAATTAGGGATGGGCAATAAACTCCGGCCTTGCCAGCGATACCAACGAATAAAACAAAACTTGTACGTTCACCTTGGGCAGCAGTGCAAAAACGAGCAACGTCACATCGGCCTCCCGTTATACTCCCCGCCCGATGTTCACTTCGATAGGCGGAACGTATTGTGGGAGGCCGATGTGAGGCGGCTCGTTTTGTGCAATAGTTCAAGGTGAATTTCTGCCCCTATGTATTTGAACCGTTAAGTCCCTATGTGGCTAGTGACCAACGCCCTCGGCTTTGACTGTAGCTCAATTCCTCCAATATCCTCTGGATCCCTCAAAAACTGGCAAGCTCAGTGTAGCCAGAGCCTCATTCTCCATAACTACTGGAACAACAACAACTTGTATTTATATCGCGCCTTTAACGTCGTAAAACGTCCCAAGGCGATTCGCAGGAGCGATTATAGGACAACAAATTTGACACTGTGCCACAAAAGGAGAAATTAGGGCAGGTGACCAAAAGCTTGGTCAAAGAGGTAGGTTTTAAGGAGCGTCTTAAAGGAGGAAAGAGAGATAGTGAGGCAGAGAGGTTTAGGGAGGGAATTCCAGAGCTTAGGGCCTAGGCAACAGAAGGCACAGCCACCAATGGTTGCGCGATTATAATCAGGGATCCTCAAAAGGGATCTATCAAAGTAAAGAATTTGATCACTCTGCTTATTATTCAACATGCTTTTCTCATTTTGCCTTTTTGCCCTCCTCACTCCCTGGTCACTCCTCCATATAAGAACATAAGAATTAGTAGCAGGAGTCGGCCATGCAGCCCGTCGAGCCTGCTCCGCCATTCAATAAGATCATGGCTGATCTTCAACCTCAACTCCACTTTCCCGCCCAATCTCCATATCCCTTGATTCCCCTAGAGTCCAAAAATCTATCGAGCTCAGCCTTGAATATACTCAAAGACTCAGCATTCAGAGCCCTCTGGGGCAGAGAATTCCAAAGATTCACAACCCTCTGAGTGAAGAAATTCCTCCTCATCTCAGTCTTAAATGGCCGACTCCTTATCCTGAGACTATGCCCCCTAGTTCTAGGCTCTCCAGCCAGGGGAAACAACCTCTCAGCATCTACCCAAGAGGTGACCTTAGAGAGGAATGTAAGATAGCAAACAGTATCTAAAAATGTAGATCTAAAACGTTAAATTAAACCATGAGAGTAGGACAAGGGAGCACCGGGTCAAACTAATAACAGGTAAATTTAACAATGATGTCAGAAGTTCCTCGCACATTGATCAACACACGCACATAAAACTCTGGGTAGAGTTTGTAGACGAGAACGTAAGCCTCATCTAAGAAACAGTGGGATTCCGTGATGGGGGACTCTGGCGGCACTGTTCCCTTTCAGCTGCACATGTGCTTGGCCATGCAATAATCTGCAAGGTCCCGCACAGGCTGCTCACAAGCTCTTCCATTGGAAATATCGCACATGCGTCGAAATTTAAAGGGACCGCACGTTGAAAGAATCAGGCTGCGCAGAACAATGTGCAGCTTACAGAGAACATTGCCTGATGGATGAGCTGGAATGGACCAAATTGCCCTTCTTGTATGTACCTATCTTGTGATTTGGGCTCCTCCAAGGAGGGTAAACAGTGAATCTTTTTGGAGAGTTTGGACAGTTATCAAGCAAAACCTGCAAAATACGAACTTATCATTACAATCTAAATTATTCAACTCTGATCGATTGCATTCACAGGCAATTGGACTACGATTATATCGTTTAATTATATAGTACTTATCCCTGTAATACTCACCCTAATTCTCAACTACATATTTATTGAAGTGTTTCAAATACCTTATAATTCTTGCCATTTTTTTCGAAAGAGAAAGCTTGCAATTGATCAGATCTCCCAAAACATTTCATGTGATAAATTGTTATGAACTGCTGCCAAGTTGTTCAATGCAGCAAGCATTTTCTACAGCAAGGTCCCACAAAGCGCACTGAGGTGTTGACCAACAACAACAACAACAACAACTTGCATTTATATAGTGCCTTTAACGTAGTAAAACGTCCCAAGGCGCTGCACAGGAGTATTTTAAGACAAAAACAATTTGACACTGCTATTTGACCAGGCTACCAGGAGAAGTTTCTGCAAGTAGATCTTTAATGCACAAACCAAACAGGCAGGTGGGACTTTGGTTTGATGTCTCGCATGAAGGCTGGTGCCCTCAACAGTGAAGCATCCTGCTGCAACAGCCTTGTGGGGCTTGAACAGTTTTTTGACCGTGCTCCTAAGTGAGCCAAACTGACGCATGCTTTTTTTTCTTGGGATGTGGCAACACTGGCGAGGTTGCATTTACTGGAGGCCCATCCACAGTCAACCAAAGCATTCGATCTTGTCAAGCAGACACCCCCATCCCTAGTTGCCCAGAGGGTATTCAGAGTCAACCACATTAGTGTAGGATTGGAATTGTGTAGACCAGACTGGGTATTTTTTACTGCAATCCAACAGCTTTCTTGGTCATTTCCCCGCCCCTACTGCTAGAATCGTAGAATGGTTACAGCACAGAAGGAGGCCATTCGGCCCGTCGAGCCTGTGCCGGCTCTCTGCAAGAGCACTTCTGCTAGTCCCACTCCCCCGCCCTTTCCCCGTAGCCCTGAAATTTTTTTTCCTTCAGGTACTTATCCAATTCCCTTTTGATTCCACGATTGAATCTGCCTCCACCACCCTCTCAGGCAGTGCAGTCCAGATCCTAACCACTCGCTGCGTATAAAAGTTTCCCCTCATGTCGCCTTTGGTTCTTTTGCCAATCACCTTAATTCTGTGTCCTCTGGTTCTTGACCCTTCTGCCAATGGGAACAGTTTCTCTCTATCTACCCTGTCTAGACCCCTCATGATTTTGAACACCTCTATCCCTTCTCTGCTCTAAGGAGAACAACTACCAGCTTCTCTTGTCTATCCATGTATCTGGATACTGGCCCACAAATTACCACATTTTTACCAATTTGCCATGGTTGGTGATTTGAACTACATAACCTCTCCGTTGCTAGTCCAATATCATAACCACTAGGCTACCTTACCATCTTTGGACACTCTATCCTGCTCTGGCTTTGTGTTTTCTGATGGTGCTGAGCCTGATGGTGTCTAAATGCACATTGTTGTGGTGTTTACTCACTTTCAGCATCTGCTAAACTGACGCATTATGGCAGCTGATCTCTTTATAAAGTAAGGCAGGGAGCTCATTGTCCATGTCTAGTGTGGTTTTTATCCTTGCTGGTCAATGTAGACTAAACTGGTGCATGTTTTAGAGGATGAGCTTTACTTCTGCTGAGGAGAAAGAGTAAACACCACCTCATTAAAGCAGTAGAATCATAAATAGATGTGACGTAAGAAAACTACTAGGCACTTGGTCTAAGCGTTAAACAAAGCTTTAATCAACTGTTTTACAACATGGAGGTCTAGTTGTCCTTCACTAGTTCCTGTTAAGAATGTCCTGTGCAAGCTGGGCCCGTGCCCGAGTAGTTATACTCTCCCTGGACAGCGCCACCCGCAGGCCGCTCAGTATTATTTCATAAGTCTTTCTTTCATGAATGACTGATTCATGTCAAGATGCAAAATAGACACATGTGTTTAAGAAAAGTCATACGAATAGGAAGTATAAATGAGCATGTGGGGATGTGTGTAAGAATCTTATGTCGAGGAACAAAAGAGTGGCTGTTTCCACTCGCGTTCATTTAGCATCTGCGCCATGTTTAAAGTTATTCAATACCAGAGATTATTTCAACAACGCATATGGAATAACCTGAAAAAATGAGAAACGGTGAGCAATTGCCAAAATCCTTAGTGTGTAGCAACTAAACATCTTTTTCATGTTTAGAACATGTAGGTAGTATTTCATTGAAAATAAACCTCAAGAGATGTTGCACAGTTAATTCCATTCAGCGAGATTCACTGGGTGAGACTGGGGAAATCAGTAGTCAGAAGCTGAGAGCACAGATGGAGACATCAATACGCAAGATTCAGTCTTTATTTTGTTGTGCTTGATGCTGCTATTTCGGATTCAAGCTAGCATGACTCTGCAAATTACACAGCCCTTCAGTTTTAAGTCCCACTTCCAGCTGGTAGGATATACCTATGTCCCATATTAGACCCCTACTGGTAACAGCCATGATCTCATTGAATGGCAGAGAAGGCTCGAGGGGCCGTATGGCCTTCTCCTGCTCTTATTTCTTATGTTCTTACATTTGTGTTTCTGCCCTCCGTGCCAAAGCTTTTTATTTTGTTCTTACATGCTCCTACCCCTGAACGTATCCAGGCATTGGCCTCCTGCAATACTTTCCATGGGATGCTGGATTGGAGGCACAACGTCCACAGCCAACCGAAGCACTAGATCTTGTCAAATGGACACCATAATGTTCACGTAGAGGGCACTCAGGAAAGTATGGTTGGCCAACTCTGTTCATGATCTTCCTCAAAAACGTGCTGGATGTCATCAAAAGGGGCATTGTTCTCCTTCCTAGAGGCATTACCTTCTTTTTTTAGTATTCGTTCTTGGGATGTAGGCGTCGCTGGCAAGGCCAGCATTTATTGCCCATCCCTAATTGCCCTTGAGAAGGTGGTGGTGAGCCGCCTTCTTGAACCGCTGCAGTCTGTGAGGTGAAGGTATATTAGGATGCGAGAAGCAGCATAAACATTGCAAGCGTGTAAGCCGGACCTCCTTATTTATGTCGGAAGCGCAGGAGCTACTGTGTATCAACACGCTTGCCGCTATCAATCCCTGGAATTGCACAGCTAATACCACTGGCAAACCGTCACACACTGCTGCTCCTACCTGTGGTGATCTCTCCTAACAAAACCATCAGCTGGAACTCTGTCCCTTGCACGCAGTTCTTACTAAACCAGGAGCACTGCAGATGCGCGTTCTCGAGCTGCAGAGTTGTCAATTGGCACTGCAACTATCGCAGCAATTTCTGTTGTGCCATTTAATGTAGACAAAACTCCCTAAGGCACTTCAGAGACACAAGGAGAATGAGCGCCAAATTGGCTTCCGCGTTTCCTACATTACAACATCGACTAAACTGCAAAAAAGCACTTCATTGGGCTGTAAAGTGCTTTGGGATGTCCTGAGGTCATGTTATATGAATGCGAGTTCTTTCTTTACGACTACCTCGAGTATATGTTGGAGAAAGACTTTTATAAAACATTACGGGGTAAATATTCACCTCTGGGTCTCCCAGTGAAGAGCTTTGTGAATTCTCTAGGAACAGGAGGAGGCCATTCAGCCTCTCGAGCCTGCTCCGCCATTCAATTAGATCACGGCTGATTTGCATCTTAACTCCATCTACCCCGCCTTGGTTCCGTAACCCTTAATACCCTTGCCTAACAAAAATCTATCAATCTCAGTTCTGAAATTTTCAATTGACCCCCAGCCTCAACAGCTTGGAGGGGTGGGGGTGAGAGGGCGGGGGCTGAGGGGTGGGGGGGGAGAATTCCAAATTTCCACCATCCTTTGTGTGAAGAAGTGCTTCCTGACATCACCCCTGAACGGCCTGGTTCTAATTGTAAGGTTATGCCCACATGGTCTGGACTCCCCCTACCAGAGGAAATAGTTTCTCTCTCTCTGCCCTATCGAGTCCTTTAACCCTCTTAAACACCTCAATTAGATCGGCCCTTAATCTTTTAAACGCAAGGGAATACAAGCCTAGTCTGTGCAAGCTGTCCTCCTAATTTAACCCTTTCAGCCCCGGTGTAACTCTGGTGAATCTGCGCTGCACCCCTGCCAAGGCCAATATGTCCTTCCTGAGGTGCAGTGCCCAGAACTGAACACACTGCTCCAGACGCAATCTAACACAGCTTTATATAATTGTTACATTAGTGTATATCCAATTGGCAGGGCCCACGAATTTCCCACCAAAAGTTCCCAAAATATACTCCCGGATTGAAGCTCTGCGGCAGCAGCACTGCGGACAAACATTTACCCCATTTCTAAATATTTGTTAAACAGATGAAAGCTTTCAACAATTTTGTGGAAGTTCCAAGATGGATTGAAAAATGCTTTGCTGTTCAGTCTTGGATCCCAGCACCTCTTGCTACTCGTTTTCAGATGAGTAATGAGGAGCGTTGGGAGATAAGGATGAGTTCCAATATATTATGTTTCCATAATTTATGTCAAAAATGCCATAAAGAGGGTTGGCCCAATAAACAAGTTTAACTACCAGATGGTGAGTATTTTTCCAAAAAATCAATTTTTGCCCAGAATTTCTTCCTTAAAGTTAGATATGGGGATATTTCTAATGAGTAATCAGGTTTAAGGCTCATGTATGCTGCAGTATTTTAACATGAAGGAGAACATTTTTTTTCATTCGTTCAAGGGATGTGGGTGTCGCTGGCAAGGCCAGCATTTATTGCCCATCTCTAATTGCCCTTGAGAAGGTGGTGGTGCGCCGCCTTCTTGAACCGCTGCAGTCCGTGTGGTGAAGGTGCTCCCACAGTGCTGTTAGGGAGGGAGTTCCAGGATTTTGACCCAGCGACGATGAAGGAACGGTGATATACTTCCAAGTCAGGATGGTGTGTGACTTAGAGGGGAACTTGGAGGTGGTGGTGTTCCCATGCGCCTGCTGCCCTTGTCCTTCTAGGTGGAAGAGGTCGTGGGTTTGGGAGGTGCTGCCGAAGCAGCCTTGGCAAGTTGGTGCAGTGCATCTTATAGATGGTACACACTACAGCCACGGTACGCCGGTGGTGAAAAGAAAATGAGAAAGAAACAATGCCTTTTGTTCCTAAAATAGTTAAGTTTGGGATTGTTCAAGAGGATGCTCAAGTACAAATAATTCTTGAGGAAGATTTGTCTTTAGCTCTCAACTGGAGAGTCCGGCCATTGTCGCCGCAGTCTGCCTCGGAAATGCAATATTAAGGGCCTCTTGCACCTCAGACCTGAATGGTTGCCAAATCTGGTTGGACTTATTCCTGGGGGTGTCATCACATGACTTCTGGCCTCCAACTGCTCCGCCCCCACACTCCTGCCATTGGTCACCCAACGCATCCTTACTCGCAATGCACCATCTTTCTACGTGAATTGGAGCGTGAACAGACTCTTGGTTACCTGATCGAACGATTCTTGACTGTTGGTCAAACAGCCTGTTCTCCCCATCTAATAAAGAAAAGTGTTCAAAGGAAATGATTTTATTCGGGTCGATTAGGCTTATACTCACTGGAGTTTAGAAGAATGAGAGGGGATCTCATTGAAACTTATACAATTCTAACAGGGCTAGACAGACTAGATGCAGGAAGGATATTCCCGATGGCCGGGGAGTCCAGAACCAGGGGTCACAGTCTAAGGATAAGGGGTAAGCCATTTAGGACAGAGATGAGGAGGAATTTCTTCACCCAGAGAGTGGTGAACCTGTGGAATTCTCTACCACAGAAGGCAGTAGAGGCCAATTCATTAAATATATTCAAGAAGGAGTTGGATATATTTCTTAAGGCTAATGGGATCAAGGGGTATGGGGAGAAAGCTCCTCTGATTTTTCTCTCCCAGGTCGCCTGCAGCAGTGTCCTGGGGAGTAGTCTTTAACTCCTGGAGACTCCAGGGCCAAGCCGGGAGGGTTGGCAACCCTAGTACTGGGCAGCGCTGTACCACCAGACTCGAGTTATACCGCAGCTCGTGCGCTACTGTCTGCCATTGGGAAACAAAAGGAGCTTTGTGTTCATGTCCTGGCACCTGAAATACTCTGCGCAGTTTACAGTTGCGGAAAGCCAAAGTTGTTTCGCAGTGACATAACTTGTTGTGCAACTGAACTGCTGGAGAACTTTACTGTGGATTTAAGAACACATAAAGATAAACTGTCACACCAGGATACTGGAATGTAAATATTTTGTTTTATAAAGAAAACACTTAGTGGTTTGGAGGCACTATTGCAAATCTCTCCGTTTAATATAGTCTTGTCCTTGAAATGATGGCCCAGACCTTGATCGGGGCGAGTTTTGTGAGCAGGGCAGGGAGGAGTTTTGGCCAGAAGTCCTGGTTTCCCAGCACGCTGCGCAGTTTTGACGTCATAGCGTGCATCTGATTTAGTGGTAGCGTGGGGGAGGGGGGGATGGGGAGTGCGGAGGGTCCAATCCTGGTGGGGGAGGATCCAATCCACTTACTCGTTCCATGAAGCTGTCATCGCCTCCCTTTAGCTGCCGGGTTTCCCGAGGCCCGGGAAACTGAGCCGGGCAGAGTTAAACCTGGAAGATAGGTTAACTCTGAAGCACGCAGCCTCATTATAATATTTAAATGACCAACCCACCTCCTGGGAGCGGGCTGGTTGCCCACCCCCAGTCCCACCTCCATTAAAATCAGAAGTGGACGGGTTGGGGCAGGATTTGAGTTTGTTAAAAAAATTTCACATCTCATTCAACCCCAACCCACCCATTTTTGGGGGTTAAAATTCCTCCCAATGTCTCTGAAACAGGCGTGATGTTAATCTTTATAAAAGCACAAATTTCTTGCAGGTATTGGTGCATGAGTCTAAAAGTAGCAGTTGTACAGGCATTTAAGTTGTTAAGTTGGAATAGGGTTAAAGGTCGTGGACATAAAATTCATACACAAACCACAATTGGAGGTAAAGAGAACTCGCGACTCACAGCGGTAACAAGAGTCCTCTAGTTTTCAAAGTTGACCGCCATTGCATCAGGGGGAATAAAGCATTGTTTATGCTTTAAATAGAAATATAGCAATTTGAAGGTTGCAGCTTACGAAGGCTGTGTATTTCAACCTCTGAAACATGCTTCCCCTCAGGATTTTTATTTCCACTTAATTGTTATTTGTAAAAAAAAAATCTTGAACATTTGCTGTAGAAGACCTGGCAGCTCTTCAGTGGAATGTTGACCTTTGAATTTGGCCTCCCTTTATTGGGCACCTCTCACCAGCTTGTGGATCGAGTGCATTTTCTGGAGTGAAGCATAGGCCCAGAATTTCCTGGGGCGGGGCATCTCGCGGTGAACGCCATGAGTTGGATTTTTCTCCTTGCCCTGTAGCTCCAATTAATTTTGCGCCGCAAATTGCTGGACGTGCGAGCTGATAATGGCGCGGCGAGGGCAACGAGGCATCGGGGGCCTTGGCGGGCGATGGGACCAACAGTCTATCTTCTTAACCGATGAGATTCAAGGATAGGGAAAGAAACAGAACAAATGACGGAGAAGGAATTAGGGTGAATTAGAAACAAATTAGAGACAGTAAGAGAAATAAAGAGAGGGAAAGAGAATGGATTAAGAGAGAGAGAGAAAAGAGACGCAATGGAAAAGTCAGAGAAAAATGTTAAATTAATAAAATCTCAAACAACAATTTACACCCTGGAGGAGTGAGACTCCACAGTTTCAGTTGTTCCCTTTCTGGGTCTCCAAGGTTGAGTGACATGTCAGGACCATAAATCACTCCATTAACATCGTCCTGATGCCATGAAATAGCAGCCGTGAAATAGCAGCCCTTAACTTTCTGCGGAGAGTTTAATTCATATTTCCGGCATAAATCCAACAATTCCTTGAGACTCGTGTCTTAGGAGAGGGGGAAGGGCAATGAAACAGGGACCATCCCATCAGAGTGCACCTTCAATCAGGAGCGCAGTCAGTGGTAGCCATGGGGAACTTATACCCAACATCCCAGCTGTATTAGGAAGTTTAGTCACGGGTAGCAATGGTGAAAGTGTAAAGTAGGGGAAAGTGGAGAAATGTATTTGGATAGATTCTAAGATTAAGTAAGTTTCTGTTTCGAAACAGACAAAAGGCTTTGGAAATTTTTCAAATGGTTTACTTGAACTGACCAATTAATTATGTGCAGATGTATGCTCTCACGCTTACTGAACTGCCATAAAGTTAACAACTTACTGGTACACTGTACCTTAACGTAGCAAGCAATTTGCAAATTTTGTCTGTTACATAGAAACATAGAAGATAGGAGCAGGAGTAGGCCATTCAGCCCCTCGAGCCTGCTCCGCCATTTAATGAGATTATGGCTGATCATTCAAATTCAGTACCCTGTCCCTGCTTTCTCCCCATATCCCTTGATCCCTTTAGCCTTAATAAATATATCTAACTCCTTCTTGAATATATTTAATGAATTGGCCTCTACTGCCGTCTGTGGTAGAGAATTCCACAGGTTCACCACTCTCTGGGTGAAGAAATTCCTCCTCATCTCAGTCCTAAATGGTTTACCCCTTATCCTTAGACTGTGACCCCTGGTTCTGGACTCCCCTGCCATCGGGAACATCCTTCCTGCATCTAGTCTGTCTAGTCCTGTTAGAATTTTATAAGCTTCAATGAGAATGTGTTGTTAGCACATTAATTCAGCAGCTGTCACATCCAACACATTTGAACATTATTTTCTTCTCTATTCTAGTGCAGCTCACTTGTCCAGATGTAATAATTTTAAGTCGGATTTACCTCAAGTAATCAAATAATTGTTATCATGACTTTTGTACCGTTACTACAGGGATGTACCATCTGTGGCCCCAGGGTCGCGTGCAGTCCCTGAGCCCTGACAATACGGCCCTCGAACCTCAGGCATTTTGATCTTAAAGTAGCTTTTATTTTCA
Source organism: Somniosus microcephalus (assembly GCF_052327205.1). NCBI lineage: Eukaryota > Metazoa > Chordata > Chondrichthyes > Squaliformes > Somniosidae > Somniosus > Somniosus microcephalus. The sequence goes on along the minus strand of NC_140987.1, from coordinate 442,019,052 downwards.
TATTTGTTAGTTTGTCCCGTGTGAAATTGTTGCATTGTTGCCTTTTCTTCAACAACAAGAACTTGCATTTATATAGCGCTTTTAACGTACTAAAATGTCTCAAGGCGCTTCACTGGAGTGTCATCAAGTAAAAACAGAGCCGAAGAAGGGGACATTAGGAGAGGTGGCCACAAGCTTGGTCAAAGGGGTCGTTTTTAAGGAACACCTTAAAGGAGGAGATAGAGAGGTGGAGAGATTTAGAGAGGGAATTCTAGAGCTTAGGGTCCAGGCGGCTGAAGGCACGGCCGCCAATGTTGGGGCGAAGTAAGTGGGAGATGCACAAGAGGCCAGAGTTGGAGGAACGCAGAGTTCTCAGAGAGTTGTAGGGCTGGAGGAGGTTGCAAATATAGGGAGGGGCGAGACCATGGCGGGATTTGAATACGAGGATGAGAACTTTAAAAGCGAGGCGCTGAGGGACCAAGCCAATGTAGGTCAGCAAGCACAGGGGTGCTGGCTGAACGGGATTTGGTGCGATTCGGAATATGGGCAGCAGAGTTTTGGATGTGAAGTTTATAGAGTAAATCCTAAATGGAAACACTAAACTCTGTCTGTATTGGCGATTGATAGAATGATTGGGGGCGGATTTTAATGGCCAGCGGCGAACCGTTAAATTCCATTATTGCCCTGCCCGCCCACAGCAGCATGAGGCCACGCCGATCTTAACTGCTGAGCCTCGTTAACATGCCACCGGCCCACATCACACCCGGAACAGGCGGCAAGCGGATGGCAAGCAGCTGCCGGCCCTTGGCCTCCCATCACAACTCGCGTAAGTTTGTTGGTGGATGCCAGGCAGTAGGGATGGGTGACGACGGGTAGAGTCTGGGGCAGGGGAGGCCTAAACCTGCTTTCTGTGTGGCTCATGGGAACAATCCTGCTGACTCCTAACCCACAAAGGAAAATTTGAAAAAACCTTACCCGGAGGAGCCTCTTCAGCTTCTCGGTCTCTTCATGCTGGGCTGCACCTGACATGAAAGCCACGGTAGCTTCCCCACTCAGGCCAGAGTTAAAATCGCTGTCGGGGGGCTCAAGAATTTCATCGGATCCCAATTAGCGCATGTGAATTAGGACCCCACTGCCTTTGGATTTAGTCGCCTGTCCAGAAGCTTCTGTTAAAATCAGAAATGGCCGGATATGGGCAGCTAAACGGCAGGTAAGTAACCTGGGTCTCCATTGGGTGGGTAGGGTTAAAACCCTTCCCAAACTTTATACATGCCCCGCCCCCCCCATGCTCCAAGGTGACAGATCTATCCAAACCACAAAGACACCATTGTCATATTTCATACAATATTTCCTGGGGTCAAACAATAATGGCCCTGAATTTCCGATCAGAGGCTTCCTGCGGGCGGATACCTCTGATTGAAAAAAATCTAGGCACTTACCTGCTGGCTCCGTAGTTCCCGAGACTTCCGATCCTGGGCCTCTGCTCTACAAAATGCGCAGAGGCCCCGGTATCCCAGGGGCGCAGGCGGTTCGCAAGCGTCCCTGGAATCACGTGGGCCATGGGGAACCAATCAAAGAAGGGAATACCCCTTCACACTCTACGCAAGGATCTGTCAAAAGTATGAATGGGGATCATTTAAAAAACATTAAATAAATCTTTTTTAAAACACCACATTTTTTTAATGAGTTAGAATTACATTAAATTAAAAATTTTAAACAAAAATTTAATTTTTTGAAAAAAATAATGTTATTTACAGGGTTAAAAATAAACTTACCTTAAAATTATAAATGAGTGAAAAAATGTTATTTTTTAATTCTTTTTTAAACTCTTATGCTGGTAAAAGCTTTTACCAGGTGTAAGATTTTTAAAGGTTTTCAGCGAGTGGAGGTTGTGCAGAAAGCGGAACTCCCTGCCCGCGGAGGCCTTTCTCCAGGGCAGGCGGAGGATCTGTCAAGAGGATTCTGGACAGATCGCAAGTGCTGGGTTTTTGCGCATGCGCTTCACATGCCTAAACCCGGTGACGTAAGAAAACTACTAGGCACTTGGTCTAAGCGTTAAACAAAGCTTTAATCAACTGTTTTACAACATGGAGGTCTAGTTGTGTCCTTCACTAGTTCCTGTTAAGAATGTCCTGCGCAAGCTGGGCCCGTGCCCGAGTATTTATACTCTCCCTGGACAGCACCACCCGCAGGCCGCTCAGTATTATTTCAGAAGTCTTTCTTTCATGAATGACTGATTCATGTCAGCCGGCACTTGCGCGGCCCCGATAGGTTCATACACACCTGTGGGGGGGGGGGTCGCAAAATCCAGCCCAATATATTTGGATCTATCACTTCAGTGTGAGTCATCCATATAGCTCGATGTATTCTTGTTAACTGAGACTCGTTTGACTCTTGCTTTGGGAGAATCAGAGAATGGTTACAGTACAGAAGAAGGCCATTTGGCCCGTTGAGCCCGTGCCGGCTCTCTGCAAGAGCACTTCAGCTGTGCTCGAACAAGGTGCGAACATTTGACGCAAAACATCTTTGAATATTTGCAAACCAAAACAGTTGGATCCCAACAGATTTATCTCGTTTCTAATGGTGCTAAGCGTAATTACATGTTTTGTCTCGTGAATACGTTTAAGCTTCCAAATACCAAAGGTGGTTTTCTTCAGTAAATGGGAAGCTGGGAAATCACGCAAGTGTTGACTGCATTGAGTAGTCTTGGATTGCTTAGGTTCCAAGCTGTCAGATGTTAACTCGACAAAAATAGTGCCAAGTCCTTTATTTTAAGGTGTGGTGGAGATGACATTTTGCGCTGCTTGAACTGCGCCTCCTGCTAGACAATCTCCGAACGGCGTTGATGGCAATGGTGGAGAAGTCTTGAGGCCTACACAATATTCACCCTATTTCCAAATCTAACAACAACAGCAACTTATATTTATATGGCGCTTTTAACATAATAAAATGTCCCAAGGCGCTTCACAGGAGTGTTATAAAAAATAATTTTTAATTTGACAGCAGCTGTCTCCCATTCTGCCAGAACATTTCACACCTAACCTGAGCCGTCTTTTGTCTCCACTAGTCCTATCACCATCTCGTCTCGTTTTGAATACCTCTTAATGTCTCTTCACATCTTTTGTTCTCTCCCAGCCCTGCCTTTCGATCTATTTCATTTCCTTTCCAGTTTTGAAAAAGGGTTTCGACCCGAAACGTTGACTCTAATTTCTCTCCACGGATGTTGCCTGGCCTGCTGAGTTTTTCCAGCATTTTCTGTTGTTATTTCAAATAAGGAGCTGTTGGGGCAGGTGACCAAAAGTTTGGTCAAAGAGGTAGGTTTTAAGCAGCATCTTAAAGGAGGAGAGAGAGGCGGAGAGGTTTAGGGAGGGAATTCCAGAGCCTAGGATCTAGGCAGCTGAAGGCACAACTGGTGAAGCAATTAAAATCGGGGATGTTCAAAAGGCCACAATAGGTGGAGCGGAGGGAAAATTATCTTCTTGCTGGCACTACACAAAATTCTTATTCGAGGTGCGTTTGTGCTTAAATGCGGAGCATGCACTGTAAAGATTCATGTGAATTATCAACGAAAAGATTTGTTTTCCGTATTTGCATTTGCCACTGTCATTGAAAAAAGAAAGCCTTGAAAGACTTGCATTTATATAGCGCCTTTCCCAACCACCGGACGACCCAAAGCGCTTTACAGCCAATGAAGTACTGTTTGAAGTGGAGTCACTGTTGTAATGGGGGAAACACGGCAGCCAATTTGCACACAGTAAGCTCCCACAAACAGCAATGATATAATGACCAGATAATCTGTTTTTAGCAATGTTGATTGAGGGATAAATATTGGCCCAGGACAACAGGGATAACTCCCCTGGTCGTCTTCGAAATAGTGCCAAGGGATCTTTTACGTCCACCTGAGAGAGCAGACGGGGCCTCAGTTTAACGTCTCATCCAAAAGACGGCACCTCCGACAGTGCGGCACTCCCTCAGCACTGCACTGGACTTCAAGCAGAGACAGAATTTTGTCAGGCTGACTG